>NW_020884906.1:4717643-4904602 GCF_003945725.1 Corapipo altera
CTGTGCAAAAGAAGTCCCAAGGGATGTGAGGGCACCCCGGGGGATGTTTGAAGGGTGTCCCAAGGGCTATGCAAAGGACATCCCAAGGAGCAGTGGGAGTGAGGAGGGTGCCCAGGGCAGTGCTGGCAGCACCAGCAGCACACCCAGGGGAGCCTCTCACACACCCCTTCCCAGCGGGATCACCCTGGGTGGCACTTTGCCAATAGAGACAAGCACTGCCCGTGTTCCCTTCCCTGGAATGTAAACACATCCCACTGTTAGAACCAGAAATCCACTCAAAATCCACTCATCCCTAATTGCTGGGAGTTGTTACTGTGATTGCAGTAAAACCAGCGAGGTAGAGAAACAAAAAGAGAGGGAAAACTAAACCCATCCCCTGGGCTCTCCAGCAGTTCTGCAAACAAGTCTCCGAGTTTGATTTTTTCCCCTCCCTGCATAAGCAAGCGCTTCTGTAGTACTTGCTGTAATCTTGTTTGCTCCATAACCACTCCTAGGAATGTCATAAAAAATTTAACTCTAATATTTTACCACTCCACACAAACTCGAACGTGAATAAATGCTTATCTCCCATGTAGGGAAAAGTACATCAGCATGAAAGCACACAGGAATCAACCTCAGGCTGGAGGAACTGGACCCCCAGAGGTGGAGAAAAAACAAAATCCAAGAGGACCCAAAGATTTGGTTTCCTCTAAGAAAGTTAAACTAATAAACAAGTACATAAAATGCCTAAAAAGCAGTAATGAGAAGCGTTTTGCTGTCTGTTCTTGGCACCTGATCTAATAAAATACCACCAGGATATTTAGTTGCTAGTGGAAATCTGGTGATCCAAAATAAGGGAATTATCTGCTTTAGACATCCCATTTCTTTCTTGTGGAGTGTGGGGGGATGTTGGGTTTGCCATGGGCAGCCAGCTGGAGGTCCATGGGCCGCCCCTGACCGGAATGGGTCACTGTGGGTCTTGTGCCACTATGAAAGAAATGTGCAAAGGGGTGTGCAAGGGGCACCCAAGGGCTGTGCACCCAGAGCATCCCAAAGGTGTCCATGAGCTCTGCTCTGTGGCTAGCTGTGCTCCCTGGGGGCAGCAGCTCAGGGGGTTTACAGGGGCACAGTGTGATAGAAGACAACTCCCTTGTGCAGCTCAAACCCAGCACTGACCCCCTGTTGGGGTACCCTGGACCGGCACCTTGTCCTGTCCCCCTCATCAGTCCAAATCCTGCACACACCTCACCTTTGTGGAAGCTTTAGGAAGCATTTAGACTTTATTCCGTCATTGCTGCACATTTTTAAGTAGGATTTTATATCCAACATGTGAAGGAAAATCCAAAGTGAGAAATTTTGCAGACTGCCAAAGTGCTGACAGGGAAGTGATCCCACTTTCAGAGATCCAGGTGCTTTGGCTGAGAGGTGCTCATCCCCAATCCCATTCTTTCCATGCAGGACTAGTCTGGTTAACACCCTCCCAAACTTGTGCTTAAGATGGATAGTAAAGCTGTAGCGATCCATTATGTGCCTCTTAGCCTAATAAAGCAATAAACTCTTCTCCCTCCCTTGCAAAATGCTTTAATGCTTTTACTGCCTTTTAATGAAAGGTAATATTCTGGTAAAAATGAAGTGGAAACAAGTATTAGGTGGTGCCTACAGACTCTAAGATAGTTGCTCTGGCATTGCCCTCTCTCCTTCCAGCAGCTTTCTTTATATTGCAAGAAACAAACCATAACAAAACCAAATACAAACAGTAATAAACACTTCTGAGGCTTTGGGGCTGCACACCAGGGACTGTGTACAAATTAACAGGTGAAATACAAGTTGTCACAGGGAAAGAGCATCAGAATTAGGGATTTTCCAGCTCAGAAAATGCCTTGCAGGGTGAGCTGCTCCATGACAGGTGTTCTGGGGAGTGGGGGGAGCAAACTTGTTGGAGAGCCAGCTGATCACAAACTACAGGAGCAACCAGGATTAATTTCCCTCACTGAGGTTAAAAGAGGAGGCGTGAAAAAACAGGAGGGGATTATTGGGAGATGCAAAAAGCGTGAGGAAGAATTGCAGATTAATCAACAAAATAATAAACAGCTACAGCTGATGAAGCACAGCTTCCTCATCAAAGCAACAGGACAATAAGTGCTCCTCGACTGAGTTTGCACAATTCATTGGAGCTTCTGGTTTCCATATCGCTGCTGAGCCATTTCCAAGCTCCTTAGCTGTTTTACAGCCTGCCTTGTCTCTCCCTGTCTTCTTCTGGTGCGAGAGCATCAAAAGGGACGTGAGGAGATGCCGCCGAGACAGCCGAGCCGCCCGTGGTGCCATAATCTGTGTCTCCCATATGTGATCCTCAAAATAATTCTTTTCCCAAAGGAGATTTTCTTTTAAGTTATTCCGGTGGGATGTTGCTGCACTTTCTTTGTGCCGGCGTGACTTTGCACACAGAGGCAACCTGTGTTATGAAAGACTTGAAAGACTTCTGCAGCATTATGGAAAGCTGTTGGGTTTTAGATCACTCAAATGTCAGGAGATAGAAGGTTTCAAGAATGCTCCTAGAGAAACAGTAAGGATGGGAATTTTAAAGATATCTTTAGGCATTAGGAGGCAAAAACCCAGCTGGGAGTTAAGGGGAGGTAAGGATGGAGGCCAGATCCTGAGCTGGATTTCCTGGAGGGAATAAGGAGCCTGAGTAACCCCAAGGCTCTGTACAGCGCACAGGACAGCAGAAATGTTATTGCTTGGGCTAAATTTGACTCTAAGGGTCGTCATATACTCAAAACAGGGTGAAAAACAAACTCCTTCCTGAAATGCTGGGGATCCATCCCTCCTTTGCCTCCCTCCCCCTGCTGGGCAGCAGGACCTCCCCATCCCGCTCTGTCTCATCCAAACATCCAGCACAGGAGTTCTGCCACCCTGCTGGGATGCAACCCTTGGAGAACACCTACTCCAGGCTGGAGAGCCAGCCCATGGCTTTTCACTCCTGTCCACACCTGGACTTGGGAGCAGGGGAAGCAGGAACTGCAGCAAAGGGTCTGCAAAATTACCATCAGAATCAGAGCAGTATCTGATAACGGAGGCAGGAGTTGAATATATTCTTAACCTGGTTTTCCCTCCACCAGTGTTTAATAATGATGGGAAATAATTACTTTAATTACCCTTTGAGGTGTCTTACAGTATTTGAAAGCTTTTATCACTTCGTACCTTTATCACTTCGTACTGTGGCCAAGCTTGTCAGATCAGCTTTTATAATAAAAGCTGCCAGACCTAAAAACAGTTCAGTGATTCCAGAAAAACCAACCCTGATTTGTCCTAAAACTGCAGTTTTGGGGCTCACTAAAGCAACTCACAAAACCAGGTCAAACTCCGCAAACAGCTTTGGCTGGGGGAAGAAAATGGTAAAATCTAAATATTTTTGGTGCTTTTGAATGGAAATATTTTGCTTTTGTATGTTTTGGAAATCGACCTGAGTTAGTTATTTAGTTTTAAGTAAAAAGGAGAAGATTATAGGAAAGCAAAACACTTCCCAGCTGGACAAGTCCTGACCCCCAGTGCACTGTGAAATCAGAGAGGCTGCATTCCTCAGGGTATCAGGTACCTGTAAGACCAGGACACACATGAGCAGGTCTGGGAAAAGGCAATAAACTCGGGTCCCATCTGTGGCACGGGGAGCACTGGTGTCACAACCTGTGGTATAGTCCTTGGAAGATGATGAGCCTGGCTCTGTGGCTGTGCCTGTAGGAGTACCCTAATGGGCAAGGCAGAAATGTGAAGAAACAGCTACTTTAGCTGATGGATTTGCCACTGCTGATAATCTCTGCACAATGGGTGGGAAGAGGCTTTGACAGGACCAAAATGGAGTTGTTCCTATTTTAGCATTTCCTCCTTTAAATCATCAGAGCTTGTGTACAAACGATGGCGCCTTGACCTATAACTCGTGTGGAGCTTGAGGTTTAACTCTGCTGTGTGTGGAGAGTGGGTAGCCAGAAACTCTGCCAGTGAGTCCATCTGGCCCCTCAGGAAGCCCTTTCCATCTAGAGCATCATTAAGAGATACTGTCCCGTCAGACCATGTCTGCCGACTGCTTGCTTGCAAGTTGCAAGAAGGAGTGTTAGCTCCAGGTCAGAGGAAGCCCAGATTTTGCAAAAATTTAACTGCATCCATTTTGCAGTGTTGGAAAACACTGGGGTAATGAATCCTCAGGCTGTCAGATGGAGGCTGATGTGTCGCTGGTAGTGGCCGGGATGGAAGTTACCCCCAGCAGCCCAGCCTTGGGATGTTGTGCCCTGTACCTGCTCTGTGGGTTGTTACACTCTGCCCAGAGCATCTGAGCAGAGCAATCATGGCAATCCCTGCTTTACAGATGGGACAGCACATCAGCACCACTCTTTAGGGCTGCCCAAGCCCCACGAGCTGCCCTTGCCCCTCTGTAGGAACCACACTACAGCTTGTGGTGTGGTACCCCTGATGCACAAAGTGGGCTCCGCGGGGGATCTGCCCCTCTCTGGTCCCCGGCATCATCCACAGAGGGAGAAACCAAAGGGACCCATCGAGGAGGAGCCGCTGTTCCCCTGGCAGCGAGGGGCTGGCGTGAATCACCGAGGTAAGTGATTCACTCAGCGTCAGGCAGGAAACCTGTGAGCAAGGCAGGAACTGAATCAGAATGGTTTGGCTTTTTCTTTTTTTTTTTCTGCTTTTAATCATCTTCTCACTCATTATCCTTAAAACCTCTTCCCAGAGGAGTAGAGGGCTACGCTCGCCAGAAGGGAGCGGGTTAATCGCTCCCAGGAGGAAAAGTGCAGAGCAGCTAGAATTGTGGTGCCCCGCTGCAGCCAAGCACCTGCAGAGACTAAAAGGTGATGAATTGCCATAATTTCTGCTCCCTCCTTTACCTGTGTTTAATTAAATTGGTTTAAGATAGGCCTGAGCAGGAGACTGACTGATTTCTGCCTGTGTAATTTCAAACACCTGTATGCAGTAGGTGGGGGATGCTTGGCAGAACCCATGTCCTTGTGCCAGCTGGAAATGCTCAGTGTCTGCCAACTACTTGCAGCTGTGAACATCCAGCCGAGCCCCCTGCCCGAGGCAGTGACCCCTGACACCACCATGAGGCACCTGCAAAGGAGAGGGGGCTTGTGGACCTGGTCCACAGCCCACTCTCAATGTCTCCTCTCTTCCTCTGGTTGGGAAGCACCAGAGAGGGAGAAGGCAGGAGCAGACCCAGAGAAATGGCTTATATATTTGTGGCAAGGAATGGGGTTTGCTCCTGTGACTCTGTGAGCTCAGAAGCTGGGAGGGAGTGCAGGAGGGCTTCCAGCATGGCTGAACCTGTGCCAGGGACCAGGAGGGTGCTGAGGAGCATGGGACTGTGGAGGACCATGTGGCCCAGGTAATGGGAAGAACAAAAGGGCTGAGGGAAGTGTGTTCATCCTCCCTCAGACTCCAGTCAGAGAAGCTCGAAGATCAGAGAATTAACACCCCCAATTAGGTCAAACTCACACAGTCACTGGGGCTCACTGGAGCCTGGGAGCTGCTCAGCCCTGAAGAAAAACAGAACAAAATCCCTAAAAAATGAACAGAAGGAGAACATGTGCTGCATGCCTGTGCTGTGCTTCTCCCAGGAGCCTGGGGCTCTCTCAGGCTCTCGAAGCTGCAGGGGGTTCAGTGCTGCCCTTGTCCAGGCTGCACCCACCCATCTCGCACCCCATCCTTCCCAAAGTGCTGCAAATCGTCCCCCAGCGCTGTACCCCGAGACACTGCTGTGCAGGACCCTGCTGCTGCTAAGGCATTTTTCCCAGTTATTGTGGCTGGGCTGGGACTGGCTCAGCAGGAAGGGGGCAGGCATCCCACAGCCCTCAATTCCAACACTCCCCCACAAATGGATCAAGTCTGGGTTTGGATGCTGCAAGCACAGGAGAGTCTGAGCAAGCTCATGTGCCACAGCAGGGTGGGAAGGAGGAAAATTAGGTGCAATGAATTCATCTCAAATGACACCAGATGCTCCATCCCTGCTGTCTGCCCACTAGGAAGGTGTCAATGCACAGACACCAATCCCCAGAAAAGCAGCCCTGGGGTTTGGATGCAGAGGTCAGAGGAAAGGTCAGGTTGGGAGAAAGGTCTGATCCAGTTCCCTTTTCCATCAGAAGTTTCACCACTGACCTCAGGAGAAGCTGGACTGGGACCCACCACTGTACTCCAGATCCTGAGAGACACAGATTACAAGTGGGACAGAGATTTTACCAGGGGGCAAATGTGCCAGTTTTTTAAGTGCTGCATATGCTGACCTGGCACATGGGTACTGGCCATGGTTCCATCATGGGACATGCAGTCAGGAGCACAGCACGTGCTGCAGAACTCTGCAAGTCACTTCTCCAGCCAGCACACATTTCTAAACGTGTGATCTACTTCCCACAAGCCAATTTAATATCTTCAGGAAAACAACAGGAGCCCAAGGCCCCTCAGAAATTGATTTCATAAAGCATTCTTTGATTATTCTTTATTTTTCCTAATATCCAGTCGTAAAAAGTATTCTTTAAGGAAATAATTGTGTATGAAGAAAATCAGTCACATGCCATGTAGATGCTGCTATTTGCATAATTATGAGGAACCAGAGTTACTCTCTCAGCTTTGTCAAAATAAAGAGAAACGATCTCATACCATGTTTTGGTTGCATCATTTTCTGATGCCTTTGAATGAATAAAATACCCAGTACCTCTGGTGAACCTGGGGCCTGTGGCTGCTCCATCATATGTCCTTCATTTACCACTTGGAACCATGGCAGGGTTGCAAAGACAAGCCCTGATTCTGCTCTTTCTGAGAAACCCTCTGCTCTTTCTCCCAGCAGCTGCCAAAGTGCAGATTGCAGGGATGTCTCAGCTGTGCTGCCTGGAACATTACAGAGAGAAGCTTTTAATTAATATTTTTGGGTCTGTCCACACCCACAAAGGCCACATGGACCTGAATGGAGATGCTGGTACCATGCAGTCCTCCTCTGACCTCAGCCTAAGCACCCACACCTGCTTCCAGTTCTCCCTGCAAAGCAAAGGAGTGATGCTTAAAAACAGAGGGATATCGCACCCACTGCAGGGCACAGAGCAAACACTGTGGGCATGGGAGGGACACAGCAGTGCCTGGAGGAGCTGCTCTGGAGAAGGGTAAGGAAAGCTCAGCCCCCAACACCTCATGCCATTGGGACCAGCAGATGCTCCTGCCCCTGCACTCCTCCATCAGTCAGGACCTGGTTTTCCATAGAAAACAAAACCAACCCAAAAAAACCGAGCATTTTCCATGAAGGCCACAGCCGGGAAACTTCTCAGGTAGCTCCATCACCGCAGAGTTGCTAAAAACAGGAGTCACACAAAGCCATGTGCCGGCTCATTAAAACAGTCTTTGTGCTCCAGAAATGCATATAAAAGACACACGCAGGCCCTGTCATTCTTACAGATTTCTTCTCTTATATTCGCTCATTCTCAGCTAAACTAAGAAATGCCTGAAGCCGTCAAAGGGGTTGTTTCAAAGGCAGCCCGGAGACAGAAAGGGAGCGAGCCAGCGCCTGGAAAGCCTCGCTAATCAAGGCAGAGGGATCTGCCTGGTTTCCTCCCTCCCCGAGCGCAGCTCGTGCTTCGGCTTTGAAGACCTGTCATCTGTGACGCTGCTTTGCCTCAACATTTATACTGAGAAAATTTTTGCCTGGAATATATGTGGCTTTTTTTTTTCCTTTTTTTTTAAGCATTCCGCCCACCCTTCGCCTCTCAGCAGAGCTCTGGGATCTCGAAGCAGGAGCATTTCAGAGCCTTAAATAAAACGCAGGGGAGGTGGCCCCTGTGCCAGGACCGTCCCCACCCCAGGCCATCAGCTGTGTAAACAAGGGGATTTTTTCACAGCATGAGTGCCAAGCAGGGCTGTGCCGAACATCGGGATCCTTAGAAATTCAGGTGTCTCTAATGAACAGGAGAGACTTTTGCCCCCAGGAGCACTACAAAAATTAATGGATATTATGACTGTAACTACTTGAATCAAATGCAAAGCCACGTGTCACGCAGCCCTTTCGCGATTTCAGCAGCTTATTACAAGCCTGTTTACATCTGCCCCTGCCTGCTTTAAACCCAGCAGGAATAAAACTAATATAAAGTGAGCAAAGTGAATTAAGAGTAGAGATGTTCTTAACAGGACTTATTCAAGTGCAGCCCTCTCCTGACACTGGGCAGACGGGTCCTGCTGGCACTTGTTGGGTCACAGCCCATAAGTACCGGGGGGAGGCACACGGACACATCCCAGCTTCTGGAGTTGTTCCCTTGTGCCTGGTGTCACCTGTTCCATGCGGGCAGGGGACATCCCATGGCATAGCGGATGCTCCTGCATTCCTCTGCTTATTAAAGCCCTCAGGCTTTCCCGGTGCAGCACAGGGTCAGGTCGGGGCACGGAGTCTGGAGCGAAAAACGCCGAGAGGATGCTCTGGAAGGGAGAGCGCGTTTGTGCAGCAGCCCCAGATGCAGCCGCTACCTCCGGGTGCGTTCATTAAGCCAAACAATGCCTTTGGATGGTGTCTGAAGAGCTGATGGAGCTGTCTGTGGCGCGAAAGACAGAGGTGTGAATTTTCTCTCGTTCTGCGCCGTCGGCGTCTTTAATCTGAGCCCGCTCAGCGAGCAGAGCGCTGACACCGCCGCGTCCCAGCTGGCAGCGCAGATAATTAGAGACAGAGCCAAGAGACAGCTCCGCATCAAAGGGGATTTGCGGAGCAAAGAGCGGCTGTCGGTGCGCTGAGGTGGGGGATTTGTCTTTCCGCGAGGACGAGTCCCTCCTCTCCCCCTTCTTGCATGGAACAAAGTCCCTGCCTGAAATTTTAAGAGGTTGCACTAATAGACCACCGAACTCATCTGTCTGTCAGGGATGGGCTTGGTAGACAACGTTTTCCAGGGAAGAGGTATGGATTCGGACTGGCACACGGCTTCATCAGCCCTTGCTCTTGCCATCAGAGCAGTGTTTTATGAATTACTTACAGGTAGTTGTATTCTCTGTGCTGGTTTAAATGTTTCATCGTGTTTTTGTCGGTCAGCTGCAGGACAGGATCCCAGAGAAATCCAAGTCCAGGGCTGAATCCTCTAAATGCCACCACTTAAGTTTGCTAAGGAGCCACCACTATGCTGCTCATCCCTGCAATTTAGTTGTGATTTAGATGTCATGTGCCTAGCATGCTGGAGGAATTATTCATACCAAATAATCACTCTTGCCCAAATTATCTTCCAAGAGAGGTTGCTGTAAATCCACTGGACCATACAAGCAAGGAGCTGCTGCTAAGCAGCTACTTAACAGGAGCAGGTCCGAGCACTGCGTGGCAAAAGGGAAGTCTGGCAAAAAAAAAAAGAAAGCTCAGGGTTATTCAAAGCTCACAGCAAAACCAGCTGCTGTGCAGGGCTGAGCGTGGCCAAAACCATCCTACCAGAGTGGCTCAAACCAAGTTCTTGGGCTGCCCAAAGCATCCCAAGACCCTTCACCAAAAGGGGCAGCTCAGCTCACACTGGGCTTTTCCCCTCTCTAGGCAGCACAGTTTCACCTTTCAGCTTCCACCAGGGCACAGCACTGTTGTCAGTGTCCCTTGGAGCACCAGCCAGGTGCGATTTAGATGATCTTTCAAGGTCCCTTCCGCCACAAACCACTATAACATGGAATTCTCTGGGATCTGAGGAGATAAATAGACATTAGGTCAGAGCTGACCTCCCTCTTGGCAGCTCAAGCGACTCATTTTATTCAGCAGGACAAGGGCTCAAAGAGGTGCCAGTGGCCCCAGTCAGCTACTGACCATGTCTGAGTAAGCCAGGGCGGCCCAGGTACCTGGGCTGCACCTTGCTGAGCTACCAGGAACAGAACAAATGATTTTCTTTTTCTACTCTAATAAATTAGTGGGAAGTTTCCACTCCTTAGATCAGGAGATGCTCCGAATATTTGTTATTTTTCACCAACTGGGGGAAAAAAAAAAAAAAGTGCTATAAACGAACATATTTGGTGACCCAGTTTGAGTGGCTCATTACGATTAGATCAAGCTAATTGCCAGTCTTGTATTTCATCTGGCAACTTGTTAAGCTAATTGAACAAAATAAAACTAATGAACAATTATAATGAAGTTTATAATTAGACCAATGGAAAAAAACCCTCAATGTGAGAATATTTGAGGCATAATGAATGTGCTGGAGGTTTGGGAGGGGGGCAATGGGAGGCGGCAGTAAATCATGCCACTCCCTGCCACCAAAATGCTTCTTCCCAGGAGCTGATTTTCTTGGGAATAGGTAATAAGCCAAATTATGTCAACCTGGCATTTTCTTTATTATTAATTACATTAATGCCTTTAATGTACATACATGGCATTTATAGTGATTCTAAATTCAGGAATTAGCCTGTTAGTGAGGCAGCTCAGAGTGGCCATTATATAATATTCCCAACTTCATCATTATGATACAAATCAAGGTCTCCATTAAAAACAGCATTATAATCCTAAAAGTGAAAAACAACATGTAGGGGAGACAGAGGATTTCATAAACCCCAACAAGCTGATCTGTCCTGTCAATACTCAAACCTGGTTCAGGAGCCAGAAAGGCAGAGGTGGGGAAGAACAGAAAGAGCAGTGCTCTGCACCTGATTAGTGCCATTTTTAAAAAAATAGTTATTTTTGTCTCATTCGGGTCCTACACAGATTTGAATAAACCTATTCCAGCTCCCTTTCACCCCCTGCTGCTGAAGCACAGAAAATTAAATACCATGAGAAGACACAGAGTGACCTTCTGGAGTTTCAATTTACAAGGTCAAGCAGGTACCCACTGAAACCTAATAGAATTCTCACATCAGACTCCACACTGCTTAAAAACGTCTTTTGCTCCTGTTTGTACATGAAAGTAATTATTTCATCTAGAACTCAGTGGGAACTGAGGTTTTGCATCAGGGAATAAAGGCAGAAATTTAAACTAGGGAGGAAATGCATTCAACCTTTTCTCTTGTATGTCTGGAGGTTTCCAGAGCTCCTTGCAGTCTGAAAGCAAGTTCTGGTTTTCAGCAGGAGCCCGTGGTGCCAAGTGCCCTATGCACAGGGCAGGGATGAAGTACATGTGGTCTGGGTAGAGCAAAGGGTGGGAGAGGAGGAGAATCATCACTGGAGATATCAAACAGCTTAGCATTGATCACACTTGCTGTCTGTAATCCCAGTGAGGGTAACTTTTTTCTTCCCATTCCCAGAGCTGCTTTACTTCTCAAAGATTAAGATAAACTGATTCAAGGGAAAAAAAAAAAAGAAAATATTTTTTATGAGCTATCAAAATCTATTCCCCCTCCCCCATTTTAATTTGAGCTGCATTAGGAGAAAAATCTCTGCTTTTGCAGTCATGTCTCAATATTTTTATGCCATCAGAAGCAGCTGTCCTCTTCTCAGTCTAATTACAGGTTTCACATGGGGAGTGATCATATCCCAGTATCAGTGGAGGTTTCTAGCTGTCTTTGATGCTCTCCATGTTCCCTCACCTTTCCATCAGCCTTGGTTTGGTGTTTTTTCTGCAGGTGTCTTTTCATGTCATCTGGAACTGCTGGCACAGCCACGCTGCGGGGTCAGGGCTGCCTTTGGCTTGTGCTGCTCAGGGCAGGGTCTGATCCTTCTTCAGCATAGGCAGGAGAGAGTTTTGGCAAGGAGGATGCAGAGTGTCATGGCCAGCCATCTCTCCTGCAGAGATGCAGAGTTCATTGCTGCTGCATCACCTGTGAACTTCCATCTCTCCCTTACATGGCACCCAGGGGCCTGAGAGGGGGCCCAGCACTGCACTGACGTGTGGCAAGAGATAGCCAGTGTCTCTGAGCAAGGGTTACCAGAGCAGGACAGGCAGAGGAAGGGCAAAGACATATCAGCCTCCATGTACAGCCACGGCACAGAGATGGAGTGACCAGCAGAGTCACCCAGAGAAGGGATGAGCTGAGGTCTCCCCGTGACACCGGGAGTATCCTCCCTCATCCCAGGCAGAACAGCAGCGCTTTGCCTCTGAATCCCAACAGCCCAGCAGCACATGTAACCCCTGGGGGCTAAAGACATGGATTATTTGCATTGCACCAACCCTGGCAATACCTGTATGTTTTGTCCATTACACAAAGTCAAAGAGAAATCCCTCTGAGTGCTTTCGCTCCGAGGCAAAGCATCTGAACAACAGCAATCAGGCCTTTTCCTTCCCCACTCCAACAGCCCCAGTAACCCCAGTCACACCAGCAGGGTTCAATAATGCCTTTCCTGAGGACAGAGGCTGGCAGGCTGAGCTCTCCCACTGCTTCATCACTTGGTAACCTCCATGAGGGCCCCCAATGTGCTAAAAGGTCATACATGCATGCAGGGGTTTATATGAGCTTTTGCTTGTTTTGGCATTTCCTCCCTAATTTGTCTCCCTCCCATACATGCACACACCCTCTAATAGTGAAAAGGTTAAGGAAATGGGAACAAACCCTTAAGTGAAGCGTGAAATAGGCTCCATGATTCCAGATAGCCAGGGCCATTTAAAGCCTTGCTTGGCATTTGCATTATAAGAACAAATCCTGTACAAGAATCTCTCTTTATGCTTTCTACTCCTGCATTAATTCATGAAGTGTCATGTATCTAGCATATTTTATTATACATGAGAACTAGGCAAATTAAAATTCTCAGTTGAGTACCACATTCGTACACTCAAAGCCACCTCCTTCAGCCCTGGAGAGGGTTGAAGTCACACTGGTTTAAACTCAGCTCACCTTTTAAACCGAGTCAGTTAAACTAGCATAAATTCTCATAGTTTCCTTCAATTCACTTACTATGCAATTTATTTCCATTTAGCCTTAACCTCTTCATAGCTAATATAAGCTGAAGAGAAATATAGCTCATTCAAAGGGAAATAAATGTGCTGTCAGATAAGTTAATTGTAATTGAGTTTTCAGGGTGTAGCCCCCCTCAGTTGCTGAACTGCCATAGTCTGTGCCTGGCCCAGGCCCATCACTAGTTGCCCACAGTACCAGCTGTGCCAGGTAAGTTCCATCAGTTTAAAATCCACTGCAAGAGAAGGAGACTCAACTTCACATCTCAGCAAGCTCCTAAACCTCACCTTTTCCTGGGCAATGGAAGATGTTGCAGACACAAGCAGAGACTGTAAGAGGTAACAGCATCATAAACACATGGGACTCTCCTCCTCTGGCTGTTCTACAAAGAACCCAACAAAAACTGATTTTTAGAAAGGGAAAAAGCCCATCATGCTAAGCTGGGGCTTAACTAAAATTAGGCTGGCACCCTAGAGCTCTTGTCTGCATTGGACAGAAATGTATGGGTTAAGTGAGACTAGGTTTTGAAAACAGCTTCCAAAACATTTTCCAGAGTACCAAAGCCAAAGTGAACAGGCAGCTCCTAGGAATGGGCATTGGGCTACAGGCTCCCAAACACCACAGCATCCAAGAGCTGCAGAGTGAGGAGCACTGCCATGACCTCCTCCTCCAGCCTCACCTTCTTCTGCCCCAGACACACACATCCCACTTATCCACTTGCACACCTTCACAGAGGTACTGATTCCAGCTCTCACCACTCAGCTTAGAACTTGCTTTTATAAACAGCCCTCTCATTCCTGAGATGGGGATTGAGCCATTTTCCAGAATGGGTAGCACTTATGGACATGGTTTAGTGATGGACTTGACTGTGCTGGGTTAATGGTTGGACTCAATCTTAGAGGTCTTTTCTAACCTAAATGATTCCTTAATCCCAACCCCAGGGCTTTGGGGAACAATATTGCCAAGCCATGTTTCTAATGGCACAGAGCCATACGGTGAGAAATACCCTCCCAATCCTTGTCAAAACACAGGCTGTGAATCAATAGACTGGAAATGTTAGAAACAACCTCTTTGTAAAACTAAAATGGAATGGGGAGGTGCAAGTAGGTGAACTTTAAGGTTCCTTCCAACACAAACCATTCAATGATTCCATGATTATCCCCACCAGCAGGACTGTTACCCTGTAGCAGCCAAAACTTAACTTCCTTTAAATCACTACAGAAGAGGGAGCAAAATTGAAAAGGGTATTTTTTTTTTTTGAGCAGACTCATTATTGATGCAAACCTCTACATGTGTACTTTAAAATGCTATTGTAAACTAATTATTGATCCTGGAGATTATGTCTTTTTCCAAGGGACATTATCCTTTCAGCTGGAATCTCAGGCTGAATGCTGATAAGCCTCTTAAACTTTGCAAAACCACTTGTCAAAAGCAGTACAACGAGAATTCATTACTGTCTTCTAATTGAGAAGTACAAGGTCCAATTAAGCTCTCACTAGTGTGCTACACAACCCAGTTAAACAATGGCATGCCGAGGTTTTTCCCACCCCACCAACACTGGTTCATCACTTGAGTTCATCTCTGACTGGTGGTTTGGAAGAATTTCTCTGGCCATCAGAGGCAGTGGTGAGGAATCATGTGGACAGCTGCAGCCTGCTGCAGTAATACTTTGGGACATCTTATTGTTCTGCAACTGGAATTGTTCCGAGACACTCTTTGACTCACTAACAGCATCTCAGAGACAGCTTCCCTCTCCTCTGCTTAGCAGAGTCATCCCTGCTTTGCACACAGATCATGTAGAGCTAAGTGTTCAAATTGATGTTGATTATCTCATTATTGGAATCTAAAAAGGCTCCTAATTCCCAGCAAGGAAAATGTGTGTGCTCTCATCAGCTCTGAGGTTGCTGTGCTGGACCATGGCCATGCTTCACAGCAATTCCTACCGCGATTTTGTTTCTGGAAAAACACAGGTTAGGACATGTGCCTTCCTCTTTCTACAAAAGATGCAGAAGAAAATTAAGTTGCATCTTGTTGCTATCTAAGACCTGGTTATTTAAGAGCTAAAAATACCCTCCTCACGAAGGGCTAAAGATGCACTAAGCAATTTCAGGTTTATCCTCAGCTCTGTAGGACAAGATCCAGCCAGCAGACTGACACCTCAGGAAAGCACTAACAAGCTCAAACATTTCAGTGGAAGACTTGCTCAATGCAGAGCTCCAAAGGTCCCCTGTAGGAAGACCAAAGCCTGCCTGTGTACTGAAATACCTCTGAACAGGGTCTCAAAGGCAGGCCAGAGCATTCCCTTATAGACATTGGTTTTCCCATTACCTGTAGACACCAGTTTGCCCCCAGACCAAAACCCTTCAAGTTCTGTCTCAAGAACAGACTCGGACCCTGGTACTCCTTCCTAATGCATTTTAAATCTAATTTTAACGCCCATTTACCAGTGTAACTGACTGCTCTGCCTCATAAATGAAATCCTTTTAAATATGTATGCACTAAACTGAAAGACAATAATGGCCCCGGGGAAGTTGCATTCCATCAGGCAATTACCTGTGTTTTTAAAATCACTGAATAAGTAATTCACACAACCGATTTCTCTTGCACATAACAATAAACAATTTTATCAGCTATGCCCTGCTTGGGCTGCTGTGTACCAGCTCATTTTATTTCATTGAGAACCACCACTAACCAGGGAAATTAATTGAAATCATAAGGTAGTGGGAGGGGGAAGTACCTGCTCTAACAGGAGCTGACAAAAGCACATTTCTAAGAGGGGAGTGATAAAACCACATCTCTCAAGGGCAAATGGGCTGATTCCATCCTATAATTCAAGAGTCACTCTCAAATTTGCTGAGGACTGAGCAAGAAAAGCACCTAGCCTGGAGTTCCTCTGCTCTAATTGCTTTGCTGTTCAACATTTAAGTCAGAGCTTAATGCCGTTTCCAGAGCCAGATCTATTTGCATGCCACACATCCCACTAAAATCTGCACATGGAGCTTTCCAGGCAAAACACTGTGAACTTCAAATTATAAATAGGCAACAAAAAAAAAAAAAAAAAAGGGCTACACACTCAAGGTACAACTAATTACATCCTGAAAGCCCTAAGGCATCAAGTCTTCCTGGATAAAACTCCTGAGGCAGCTCAGTGATCCATCAACTTGGCCACACTCTGCAGGGTTTGCCCAGCTTATGCCTTGGGAACACAGCAGAACCCGGTGCTCACAGGAATTTTTGCTGCTCACACCATGGTACCAAAGCTCAGTGCCATGCCAGACCCTGCAGCAAAGCTTTTGGGTGCCACCAGTCTGCAAAGACATCCTTAAAACCAAGTTGGACTGCAGTTACCCTCTGCCTGAGTCCCAGAAAACACCCACCTGGGTGGGAAGCAGAAAGTGATGCTCTCTCCTCTTCCTTTGCAAATCATGATGACTATCTCCCTGCTTTTGTGCCAGGGATATTTTGGCCTACCCCCAGGTGGAGGGAGTACAGCCATCCTCATGGCTCTCTGGCAGCATCCAAAGACATGGGGCACTTACACTATGGGTAAGCAAAGACAAATACAAGTTGAATGTTTGGAGGACAGGATTGGGAACGGGAGGAGCTGCACTGTGGAAGTGTGGACAGTGTTCCCAACTCTGCCACAGCCTCCTTTCAAGTACCCACTTACCTTTCCTCATCTCTAGATTTTCTCATCTCTGGGCTTCCAGGAGCTGTCAACATCCAGCATTTCTGAAACTCAGACCCTTGACTAGGTGAGGCACAGCAGAGTTTGCAGGACCCATCAGGGCTTTATGGCCATATAAAGTCACTTCAGTACACAGAGCAATACAGAAGCAGATCTCTATTTTTGTTTGTAACTAATGTCTGGGAAGAGCTTTGCAACATCTGACATTTGCAAGAGATCAAATTATATCCATTAATGACACTTTCTCCAGTGTTTCCAGTAGGATAAAGGATTTAAAAAGCAGCCTCCAGGCATTGTATATGTTCTTAAAGTATCTGTGCTTCTAAACTATCTTTAATTAATTAAATATCCCAAAATGACTTATTAATAAGGATCTGTGGGCTTTGTAAACTCCACACATTTTGCATGAATTAAAGAACAATATAATGAAGTTTTAATGAATACAAAGTCACAGTTAATGTAAAATTTATATGTAGCAAGCCAGAGGGGGAAGGAATTTAAAAGTACCTTTAATCATAGGTTATTGGCAGCTGGGTAGCTTTTTTTACATTTTTCTAATGGGTGATTGGTACTTGCATTACCACATTTATCATGCCAACATGGTCTGACTTGGTACAGTATAGAAAGTACCAGCACATTTAAAGCCACGTTTGCTAATGACGGATTTCTAAAACCCACAGTGAGTGTGGGGGGTGTCCACAGTGTCTTAGGCTCTGTACAAGAAAATAGGATAAAACTGACAGAGAAAGTTTTGTAGTAAGTCAGACTTGAATTAAAACCATTAAAATCAGTAACAAATTAAGCTAAAAATTATCCCATGACACCCACTCTAAAGAAAAATAAAAATAAGACAGTAACAGTTGAAACAGAAGTAATATATAATTATATATATAAAGAATCAATTAATTTTAATTAACTCTTTATCAACGCTGAATGCATTCAACACAGTTGTAAGTACAATAATATTTCACCCACAAAATTTAAATAGTGCAGGAGACACTGGATGCCAGAGGGTTGTACAACTACTGCAACTGTATTTATGAAAAATAAAACACTTTAGTGCTTCCATTTTACTGTTTTAGTATGCTCATTACAGTACTTTTCCCTTTATAAACTGGAAGGAAACAGAGCTAGAAAACACTTGTCTTTCACTTTCAATGTGACATTTTGTAAAAAAAGTTACAAACCCCATCAGCTTTTAATAAACAAACACACTGGAATTCCTCAGTTAGCCTAATATGGGATCTCTGCCCGAGAGCCAATAAAGGACTTCAACCAAGGAAGCAAAACACCTTCAACTGCAATTATGTTAATCCAGAGAAATGACTGCAAAATCCATGGAAATAACCTGGAGTTACCCCAGAAACAAGGAGGCAACTGCTCCCTCACCTTCTGAGCCCCCAGAAATCTACCAACCAGAAGTTTAAAACAATAGGAAGGCTACATCACAAAATGAAGCAGCAATTACCTTCAAGGGTACCATGAGATATTTCAAGACTGAAATTACTCTGAGTCAAGTCAAATGGGTTTAGTGCATTATGATTTGGCTTTATAAAAACATTTAAATGCACACTATATATAGAACCACTTGCATGTTTCAGGGTTCAAGGAGTTAAAATCACTGTATATTCCTTACAGGTGACTGAAACACGTGGGATTGAAAAACGTTGCTAAAAATCCAGTTTAAAAAAAGAAAGCAAATATTTTATGAAAGAAATATTCTATCTGCAACCGCAACTATTAGTGCTCCCATTTGATGGGCTGATGTGAATCTAACCAGAAAAGATGCACTCATATATATAAAAATCAAAACAGGCAGGTTTCTCCTTCCAGGCTGGAAAAAACCCCACCAAAATATATGGCATATTTAACCAATAAAAGGGAGCTAAGCTTTATCCAAGCCTTTCATAATGCACTTCATGAAATATTTTTTCTTTTAAAAGAACCACTGGTATTAAATAGAGCTTTTTCTTTACATACAGTATTGGTATATACAAAACAAACACAAAACAAAGACAGATGCAAAAAAACCCAGATAAGTGACTTTAATAGTCTTGAAGCTCAGGAATATTTTTGTACAGGTCCAAAGCCTCTGGGTTTGAGAAAGCTCCCCGCTGCTCAACTTCTTTCCCTGCAATTATTTGCTTCACAGCTACTTCCACTTTTTTCCCATTTATTGTATACTGAAAAACAAAACCAAAGATAAAATTACATTTTTTTTGATGTAGCAGCTTTATGGAAATATTCATGAAACCCCCCACCAATTCCAGAACTCTTATCAAAATTTAAGCACAATGCCTTCTCTTCTGTTACATTTGAAGTACTTTCTTCTGAAAAATCACTTGAAGAGTAGGTGGAATTCAAAGAGTTTATATGTCATTTTAGTTTATTACTCCTGTTGGTAATACTGTGGGAACACGATCAAGCTCCAATATAAAACAACAAAACCAGATCAGAATCATGGTATAAACACAAAAAATATTTAATGTTTATGTTCTGACACATCCAATTTTCAAACAATTTTTAGTTCTGTATGGGTGGGACAAGAAAACAAAGCCCATCTGCACTGGGATTTGGGAGAAGGAAATCATGATTTTTTTTATCCTAAATGGACAGTTTTTCTAAAAGGGCAAAGTGAAACTCAGAGCTTAACTGGTCTTCTATAGTTAAATGTTATTTCAAAACAAACCATAACAAACAAAATGAAGTGTAACAAACATGTTTCACCTCCACTTATGTATCACACGAATTCTATTACATTGTGTTACTCTAAGTAAGGAAACTGCAGAAAAACAAAACCCTAGTTGTCATCCTTTTGGGATCAGAGCACTAATTTCTACCTAGTGAAGTATGGGAAAGAACAACTACTCTAATGTGAACAGGAACTGCCAAAGCCCATTTTGGACAATCTCTGCTTTTACAGGCACCAAGGCTTTCTTAGCCCTTCCCTTGTTCTGATACCACAGACATTTTGGGGCGTCAACTTGGAAAAACTGACTTTTAAGTATCTCCTTAATTTTGTCTGTCTGCTCTGGGAACAGGATCCCCACCTGCTTTACTAATGAATCTGCTGATCAAAGAACTCGGGTTGTTCCTGGCCTCCAAAACCACTGAAACTCAACTCCAGGCACCACCATTTTTCATTGGAGATCATTCAGAGCCAAGTTAAATAATCCTCAACTCAATGCACACTTGCAATATTGATCCTGATGCTAAACCAAACTTGTCCTTCTTAGATCTACTGAAGTCATGTGTAATCCAACCCCCCTGAGCCACCTTGATTAACCACTCTTCTTCCTTCTCCTCAATGATTAGCAAACTAATTCTCACAAGTGCCCAGAAACCAGAAAATCTCAGTGACCTGCAGGGGAATTCTGCCCTTTAGAAAGCAAAGATCAGACTGTTCAAAGCAAATTTATTTATTTGAATCAGTAAATCTTGTTGATGATGATGACCAGAATGCTTACTCAGGACAAGACAAGGTAGATTTGCACTACTGGATATCCCATTAAAGCCATTCTTTGTATTACTGAATCACCTCACCACAGCTGTACTATTTCTACCAGAAATCAGTGTGAGGATTAGATTGTATTTGCAGATGAGGATGCAAACACTTCTAAAAGTAGGAGAAAATAGGAGGTTTCCCTTCCAAGCAAACTTTAGAAGATGGGAGACAGCTTTGATCACTTTACCACTGGCATATTTATCTGAAAGGTAATTAAAATTCACTCAATTCTCAATTCAGTCAATGTGTGAACTAATTAATGATCTGAAGAGGCTTTCCTGCGGGGCAGCCCATCACAAACACCTCACTACCATCAACTTTGTGCTGTACATTCAGGTGATTTACACAGTTCACAAGTTCAACACTTCATGTAGAAGATGAGTTACAGCCCAGAAAACCTAAACCTCAGGGGATATTTTTTTTTTTTTTACACTCTTTTGAGCCAAGTACTATTTGCCAACAGTGGCCTGAAGCAGAAATAACTCAACAGATCAGAACCAGATCAATATGTGGACCACAGAAGTTGGTAGTGTTGAACCCTAAAGCACTTTCACAGGGAAACCTACACTGGCAGCAAAAGGGTACCAAGAGTATCAAATGGAGAACTCAAGTTTATGTGCAAATGGACTTGGGAAACCTACACTCTCCACCCCCATTCTGCTGCTCAGAGCTGTTGAGGAGACTGTTGCATTAGAGAAGATTATAAAAACAGACATTCTAACTAAAGAGTTCATACAACGAGCACTGTGGCAGAACAGCTTCAGAAGACTGAGCATGCAGAACCCTGAGCTACACAAACTTCTCCCACACAAGCACAACAATTTAATTTTAATTACTATTACAGTTAAGAGTGATAGAGGTACATTTAAGCAGCTAAACAGATGTAAAAGTGAAATCATTTACAAAACGATTTTCTGAATTTGCTGGGTGCTCTCAGCTTCCCTAAGAATGTCACTTGTAACAGGAAAACAGACACAAAATAAGTTTGTGGATAGCGAGAAAAGCTATTAAGTTACCTTTTTAATATTTTCCTTTAAAAGACTAAGGATATATTCCTGAGAAAATGCAACACATTTAAAAAACAAAAACCATGCTTAGCTGAAAAGGAGATAAAAAGATGTTGCTAGGCAACATAGACAAACTATTTATAAAGCTCGAATACACTTTTGAGGTGCTAAAATTTCCATGTATGTGGGTTTGAAGAGCAGTGACAACTGCTCCTTAATTGCTATTCAAGGTGACAAAGAAAAAAGTAGGCAGCATTTTTCATGACATACCGGAATGCCTTTGGTTTCCAGGATGAGGCTGGGAACATGCCTGGCGGAGAGCGCGATCCGGATCGCGTCCTGAATCCTCTTCACCAGGCTCTTGCTGAACGTGTGGTTTGATGCCATCTTCAGGAAGAGTATCACCCTCTCCTCCCCATCTTTGTTGTACTGAGGGACGCAGAGACTATCAGAAACCTCCTCAAAGGCTTCCACTGAAAGTGAAGGGGAAGTCCTTATTAGTATTCGTATTTATGTATCATTCTGGATGCACATTTTTTGTGGTTGTATCAAAAAAAAAAAATCACCTCCCCTAGAGCTGCAAAGGCAAACAACCTGGCTAGATTATCCTACACTGAGCTTCCCCTCTGGGTGCTCTGAAATTTTAACTCCTGCCCAGGTGAAAATCCAGGTTTAAGGATCATATACATTTAGGTCCATAACAAAAAAAAAAATTCCTATAGCTTTTGGGACAGATAATAAGCTTTTACACTAAGCCATTTTCTATGGCTTTCCTCACAGTTCCCACTGATGCATAGACAGGAGAATAATGTGCCTGATGACACCAGAACAAAGAGGCAACAGGTGCTTAAGTCTCAGATTAGCACCTTTGCAGGGACAGTTTCACCACCTGCCACAACATCTTTGAAGCACAAAGCACAAGCTCAAGAACTGCTGCTTAATTACCAGGTAAGGTACAATAAAAACAATGTCAAGAGCTTGTCTTGGGGAGAAAAAAAGCCTGACAAGTTAAGTGTTCTCTTATAAACCTACATGATACTATTAGTCTGTAAAGCCTTACTATATGCTCCTTAAGATGTTGCTTTTGTGTAATCTCAACTAGTCATCTCCCACCCTACACATACTTCAGGAAAGCAACCAGAACTTCAAGTTCACAAAACCAAATTTTGCTAATGCTAATATACCCTGTATTGTCTTTCATCTGAAAGACAGCAAGTCTTTCATTACTTAATCCTTTCAAGCACTTTATAATGCTTGAATTTCAGATTTAAGGCAACAATGGCATAGCTGAAAGAGGTGGAAAGTTGATTTCATACCTATGTTATAGATTTCAGAACTTCCAAATCTAACTCCATTTGGATTTAATGTACCATCACTGAAAAAAAACAGACAAACAAAAAGAAGCATTAAAATGTGATTACAGTTTGATGAAGAGGAAAAATTGATGCAATTAACCGAGTCTCTCTACATTTCAGGCAGTGAAAGTGCAGCCACATCAGAAACAGTTGTAAGAGGATTTAATTCAAAAAGGCATTCTGCTCATTAAAAGGAACCTGTACCAAGAACCTCAACAGTATTCATTCACTCAACTTTGTTTCAAACAGCAGCTTTGAAATGCAAGCAGAAAATTCAGCCCCAATTGTGATCTTGAATGTCTAATGATCACTAAAACAGGCAGAGCTTAATACCTGACCTTCTATAATTAAGTTTTGCTGTAAAACAAGTCAATGTTAAAGGCAAGACCAGAGGACAGTCTCCAATTCACCACCTTGAATGTGCTGCACTCCCAATTGAAATTCAGTGATCATTATAAACCATGGAAAGCAGAAAGTCCAACACTGTCTTGTGTTCACATATAAAAAAAAGTGGTGTAGAACTCGGAAATTAGTCCCTTCCCTCTAATCCAGCTGCTCTGATTAATTTAAGGGCTAAAACCCACAACACTGGATTAAATAAAATATAAAGCTAACAGGTGTGACACAGAATCATGGACATCATACTCCAAAGTGAAGATTGCAAATTTTAGCACTTGTTTACTCAAAACACTTTACCTGCGACCCAGCATGACAATTCCTCCAGTCTTGGGATTAATTTTGCAGTAATCACCATGGGCCCAGACACCTATTAGGGAATGGCAGAGGTTAAGCAGCTGATTTCTTACTCATCCAGTCACAGTAGACATTTGTGTAACTCAACTCACATTAACTTAATAAAATACATACTTAAGTATAATTTATCAGATATGCTTTGAGAACTACCCACAGCAAGTGTAGCAGTATTTAACTACACAAACAATTCATACTGCATTTACTACAAAGAGCTAGCACACCCAGGAGCAGCTCACACATCAGGATCAAACTCCACATTATCTTCTGGTTCTTTGTTTGCATAACTATAGAGCATCCTTTACAAAGCAGATGAATAGCTCCTCTGAACACCACATTTTGAGCAAACTGGAAGAATCCCCTACAAAGGTAACAATATTCCCACCAGTCTTTCTTGATCCACTTCTTTTAGAACGTAAAATTCTGTGCAAGAAGTTTTCTGGGCTTGCATAATAGGTCTCAACATCTCCCTAGGGAGCTTATGTGCTTAATGTTCTTGATCTGTGTTAACATAAAATCTGATTTGACTTTTCAGAGCTAGAATGTCTTCTGTATTATTTTTAAGATTGATACTGCTACACAGCCTGCCAAAACCAAAAGTACAAGCCAATTCTACTCAAGCTTTTCTAGAGAAAAATTCCAAACTCAATTACTTGCACATGCATGTGCAAGTAAGACCATCTTCTAACTTAATTGTTACAACTTTAAGCCCAAGAAAGACAGAACCTCTGGATCACAGTGATTTCAGTCTAACAACTGTCACACACATTTTTTCTATTTACTGCTGTCAGGCTTACATGCAGACTGCAACTTCCACATTCCCTCAATTTTCCTATAAGATTATCTCCTGCTAAACATCTGACTTCTCTTGTGAATCCATTCTGTATTGCTGCTATTTTTAAAAAAGCTTCCATCTCCAAAAAACAGCAGCTGGAGATCCTGCTCCTATAAAAACCCTGCCCAGGAGGCAGCAGGGATTTCAGCATCACTGTGCCACATCAGGAAAAGCCCTGGATGAGCAGAGTCCTCCACAATTATTAGGAAGAAAGCCTCTGGCCCACAGTGCCTCTTCCTTTGCTCTGTAGGAGACTATGAATGCAGAATATGCATGTTTGAGGCAGCATATACTTAATCTTCATGCTAATGAGTTAGCAGGTCAGCACTTATCCCTTGGGATTCACTCCTCCAGCTAGGCAGGAGCAGTCTGGCAGAGGTGCAGTAGCACTCATTAATAGCTGATTGCTACCTGACCTATTCAGCACTTCCATTTCACACTCATGCCAAGCAGTCTGTGTCTGCACTGCAGTCTGGGAGGCTGTGACAGTCAGATCTGCCTAATGAAAGCAGCAAAATGAGATTAGAGCCTTGCAGAGGTTCTTACTAGTTTGGTTTGGATCCATATTCAAAACAAAGCACTAGAAAACAGAGTGAGATAACACGCTGTGGGGTTCTCACCCTGGGAATCAAAACGCAAAGCTGCACGGGCCTGTCACTGGGCAATAGCAAATAAACCTGTGCCTTGCAAGGAACAGCAACACAATCTGGATCCTTGGCCAGCCTGAGCAATATCCAAAGCCCTTCATGACATACCTGGGAATTTTGAGAAATAAGCCTTCCTGTATTTGCTTCCATTCTCATCGTTCCAGAAGTGTGTGGGCTGACAGGGAATAGGCTTGGTACAAACCAGCTCTCCACTTTCACCCCAAACTGGTTTTCCTGTTTACAAAGAAAGAGGCATTTTCGGCATTTCCCTCCTGTAAATAACAGGGTACCAAAGCAGTTTTCACTTATTATTACAGCCAGATGTTGGTATAAATATGAGACATGCTGTGACTGTTGGTCTTGGTTTCAACTGGTGCTCAGTTACTAAGCTCATCCCTATCTTAACCTCAGTAACTTCAGGAGAGTTACACCACAGGGTGGAAGCCAGCCTGGCATACCCAGCAACACAGCTAGGGAACACACACCAAAAGCTGGAATTTGGCCCTGATGTGCTTTAGCAGAGTAATGGAAAAGGAAGGACTATTATCTTCACTGGAGTCCCTTAAAATCCAGATCAGATGGATCCATACGCAGCTTTTGTGGAACACGTTTCTGAAGTGGAATCACACATTAAACAGCTGACTGTTGACCTATCTGATGAATGAAAATTAAGGTCATGTAACTACTGTGTTTTATAAGCATGCATAGTGTTTTGGATAATAGTTACCTTCATCATTCCATGCTTCTACAGCCATTCCAAGATTTCTGGCCTGAATTTCTCCTTTGTAAACTGGAACTGTAACATTCTGACCCATGAAACATGAAATGATATCTGTTCCACCTATAATAAAAGAAGTCCATTTAGAATATACAGTACTTCGAACTCTAGAACTGTAAACTGCCACCTTTGCCAAATGCTTCTGATCCACATTAAGCACCATAAACCAAACAGTATTATCTACAATAATGTTGTGGCTTTTATTAAAAGATTTCCTTCCTTGCTTTATATGTCTTTATATGTGTATGCCTTTCATGCAGAACTACCCCTTCAGGCATAACTTTTCTCCTTTCAACATTTTCTTTAATCTCATTTAAGGAAATTTCCACTTATAGGAGAATGAGAAAATAAACAGGCCCTAGTTTACAGACTTAAGATATTTAGAGAATTACCTAGAAATGTTTTCTTGTATGTTTTGATTAAAGTAACCAGTCAAGCTATTCCACTCAACATTTACTTAGCTTTTATATCTTATTAGCATAGCAGGAGGGGAGCTATGCCTATAGGATGAACAGTTATCTTAAGAAAAATAGATACTGTTAAAGTGCTTACTTAACTGGAATATTTATAGTCTTCCTAGGACTTCAAGGAAGAAGAATTAAGACACAAATCAATCATGCTAGCTTTACTCAAAAATAGGCTTCTGCATTAGAGTCTATTAATGTCTGTAGTAGCAAGTTCTAGATTCAGCACTATTATTGAGCTCAGAGTCTGAGAACTTCAGCAGAATGGTTATACTTTAAAAAAAAAAATCAAACTAAACTGAGTTAAAAAGCCCTTTGAAAGAGTCAGTCCTTGTTACAAAGCAAAAGGAAGAGTGCTGTGGTGGATCTTATGTGACTGGAAGTTGCCTCAGCACTCCTCACAACAAACTGCACAGCATGGGGGCTTGATATTTCTCTAATTTACAAAAAATCTGTCTGCAGTGCCAATTACTTGGCACAAAAGAACTGAAATGGGAATTCTCCAAGAGATATTTTCTGCTAAAGTCAGCTATTTGCAGAACAGTATGTTCTGCAGGTTAATAGACTCTTTTCTTGATCTCAACCCTGCCACCCCTAAGGACAGCCAGTCAAAATAAATGATCATACTTAAAAAGAGCTAAGATCCAAAACATCCACCAAAAACCTTTTGGAGTCTATGAGTTTCATTATGGCACAGTGAATTATGCAGAAAAATCTCTGCACTAAAAAGACAGTTCATTTCAGTTTAACTATAACCATTCCCAAATGATCCAAGGCTTAAGCTTCCCAAACATACAGCACAAATAAGCAAGAAGGAAATGCACAGGCAATCATGAGAATTACTGAGATGCTGCAGTATAAAAGCATCACCTGAAATGGATCCCAGGAGGACACTGCTTTTTATGTGTTTGTAGACATACTCATAGCTTTGAGATTTGAGTGGTGATCCTGTAGACAAGATAGTGTGGAGTGTTTGGAGATTGTGTGTTTCACCTTAGAAAGGAGAAAAATCAACAAAGGTTAAGGTATAATTTTTACAAGGGTTTCGAGCTCTTTGTCACTACAACACAGCATAATTACATAAAGGACTGTGACAAGATACAGGCCCAAAACCAGGAGAGGAAAGGTAGGAGGGAAGACAGGAGGGATTCACCAGCTTTTTCAAGCTTACATGGTTTTAAATTTTTCTCTTCTAGCACAGCCAGCCATTTTGCACCCGTTCCAAGGATGGTGATCCTAGAGGGAAAAAAAGTTTAAATGTTTTGCATATTTAAATATGCTAAGATTCCAAAGACCTGCAATTCCCACTGCTGTAAGCAGAGACTGTTAGACACTCTGTATGTGGATTAGTCAAACAATGCAGTCTCTTAAAGCTTTCTAAGTGGAAGGCACATCCTTTTGAACTATCAAAATTAGTCAGATCACGTGTCACTTCTGCACGTTTGAAACTTTTCGTTCTATCTTTAAATATTAAGCAAAGCTTTCCCACCTCATGAAAACATCATTCACTTTCACTTACAGGAATTTGTAACTGCAGAGCACTCCAAAGACATCAGAAAATGTTATAATGTTTACTTCATTAATGGGCCATAACTGCCACAAAGCTGTGTAATGCAAAGCTGTTGCCTTGGTACACTCTTACACAGAAAAACTTTGCCATTTCAGGGCACAGATGGATAAAAAATACTTTACTCTGAGACAGCACTCAGTGATTTTCCAGAGATTGGATTTTTCAGTTTCCACTGGTGAAAGCCTGAACTGCAGGTACCTAAACAAACAGGAAATTTGGCCCAACTGAACAACTCAATCCTGCCCTTGCAAAGTCTGTTTAGAGCTCTGCAATACAATGGAATTAAAACTTGAAACAAAGGCTGTGACTCTTCCTTACTCTATTGATAGAAGTGCTAGTTTAATGTTTCTGCTAACATGCAGGAAATCCTCTTCCCTGCCTTCTGCTAATTCATTTTATATTACAGCAATAAACTCATTCAGGAATAAACTCACTCAAGAAAATGCAGAGATAGATGAGGATAAGGCTACAGTCTCAGTGCAGAGAACATGGGCAATACAGACACCAGAAGAGCTTAAAAATAAGATCCTGCTATCTTGGCTTTTACTCCAAAGGCAAGACAGAAGGTAGAACACTTCCAGGCAAGGAGATATTTCAACACTACCAAAAGGAGATGCTTTCCCTTTGCCATTCAGGTGGATGACTCTCAGCTCTCAGGTTACTTGCACAAACACATCAGTGCACAGAGCAATTTACAGGGCACATGGGAACAGCACAACAGAATCACAGAATGCTTTGGCTTGGAAGGGACCTTAAAGGTCACCTAACTCCAACCCCTCTGCCATGGGCAGGGAACCTTCCATCACAAGAGCCCACAGGACACTGCTCCTGAGTTCCCATGTACCCCAACCATGTGAACTATTTTTATGCTTATGTAATCTCTTACTTTCCTTCCATGTCTCTGATCAGTGCTTATTTTACATTAGAATACAAAATACTTCTCTATTTATTTTTAATGTTTGACACTTCCTCTATAGCACAGTAGAGCCAAGTCTCCTATTATTCCCTTCCAGATGCTACATAACTGCATTTAGTCACCATCCACTAATTCACTTCAACAGATCATTTAATAGATGTCCACTTGAGCAGTTCTTGCCATGCAGTAGAAGATTGCATATTCTTACAGTATCATCAGGGTATCTGAAGGCAAGTGTGGTGCCTCTCCAGGGAAGCAAGGTAGTCTTCACATGTTGAAGCCTTTTTTTAACATATTTAACATATGAGTGAGCTGGGAACAGACTGCATGATGAAGTACCACCCAGATGGCCACCGCTTTTAGCGCCAGATTACAAAAGTGAGACATGCAGACACATTTATCTTCACTCAGATTTGGCATGTAGAAAAGAAACAATGCTTAAAAATAAGCTGTGTTATTTCTCGATTCTGATTTTTTGCCTGTTGTTCTACCGGGGTGTTTTTAGGGGGTGGGGCATGGCTCAAGTTTGTGGGTTTGTTTTGTGCTGTTTCTCTACTGGAAGCATTTTGACTAGGCATTAACTTTCAGTTATAACAGCCAGAGACAAAATGCCACTCTTTAAATATTACATGCCACAAGAGACAATGAGGTTTAAATTATTAATTATCAAGAGTTGGAAAGTGAATCTTTTCCACTCATCCACTTTCTACCACCAAGTTAATTTTAATTATCAATTAAAAATGACACTTATTTTACCAGTAATAACATTCAAATCTACTGCTTACATCCAGTTGGCAAAATAGGAAAGTTACAACATTAAAAAAAAAAATAAAAATCAAAGCTCAACCAGTGCACAAAGTTAAATGCCACCACAGTGTTTTACAGCACTTTATGTGATACCTGCTATTTCTCTAGGCTTCAAGAAAGGGCACTATGAGCATTTGCAGGCAGAAAAAAAACAGTATAAAACAATTACAGAATAGCTTGTCAGCAAGAATTAGGCATTATAGATTAAAAAGCAAAGTATGGAAATACAAGCAACCCTGCTGAGTCTTTACAGTCAATTTATGTCTTTAAGCCAAAGTTCTATGTTGAGTCTTACGTTGAGCTGCTTGAAAAAAGGATTCTTATTTACTAAGTTCTGAGTGCACTGAGAAATTACTCGTCAGATTGCTCCCAATTACTGCCTTTTGAAAAGCCTGCTCTTGAAAACTGACTATTGAACCAGAACTCTTTGTTTGCCTGGAATTCTAATACTTGACTCAAATTTGAAACAGTTAGCTCTTTGTCTCTCCTGCTCTCTCAAAAAGTGTTTTTAGCACAAAATTTTAAAAGTAGTTCCAATCAAGGCTAAGTCAAAAGACAAACATGTCATGCTGTGTACGAGTTCCTGACCAAGGGAACAACACCTTTAGTGAGGTTGCTTGGATGTGGTCACTGTGACAGAAGCAAATGCCATTATCCTTCTGTTTAATCTTGTTTACATACCCTAGTCTGTCAGTCAAGTCCCAGAGCACATTTGGTGAAGGAATTAGAGGAGATCCATCATACAGGACCACTGAAGCTCCTGTAGCAAGTGCAGACACTAGCCAATTCCACATCATCCAGCCAGTCTGGAAAAGAGAGGATACCTACATCAGTTTATCTTCATCAGCTCCCTGTCTGCTGTTCTGGCAGCTCTAGCACAGGATCAGGAGGGCTGTCTGCTGTCACATTCTGGTAGAGGAGCTACAGGCAACTATAAAAGGATGGACAGGTGTGGATGTTGGCAGAAGTTGGAGCAAGGCATGGTCCCTGTCCTCGTGCCAGAGGTACCACCCTGCCCTCCACTTCCCTTGCCTGAAGTTTTCCTGCTGTAAGAAACTGTTAAATACTTGAGTTCACGCCCATCTCCACTTATTATGTCTAACCATGTTATTTAAGAAACAGCAAATAAGGCTGAAGCACTGCTTATCCTCTCACCTGTCCCAAGACTGATCAGCTACACGTTCCTGATGGATGCTCATCTAACTTATCCTTACAAATATCTAATGAGATGGGAATTCCATGCCTCCCTACACACATAGCTTTAAGGCATGAGTCAAGAGACAAGACAACTTGGAGACAAGGCAATTACAATGATCCCTCCATGGAGATATTGCAAACTGCCTAGTTGTGTTACAGCTCAGAAAGGAACTCATGAGGAAAGACATGAGCCTTCTCAAACAGCTGCAGTAGTGGGAGTCTCTGGAATCATTTTTACCACAGCATTAGAAAAAGCACCCCCACCCCATACCTGAACTCCTACATAGATAAGATTTAGTCCCTTTCCTTTATGAAGTTTAGAGCTGGGCAGCTCCTTTCCTTCCCATCAAAACAGAGACATAATAGAAATTCTCATTTTCTGTATGATGCAGCCCTGCATGATGGAGGAAACTGGAATCTGATTTGTAGGTGATATTGATGAGGCAGTTTGATCAATAAACCTAAGAGACCGTAAAAATCAATTCATTTTCCTCACCAGTTAGGTCAGAAACATTTAACATGGGTTTGACCTTTCATCAGAAAGGTTGTATTTTATTATTTTACCTGAATTTTTTTTAAACTCAGTTACATAGGACAATCCCTTGCAGAACAAACATTTAAAATACTTTAAAATGTACTTGTAGATTTGTATGAAAAGCTGTCTCATCTTTATAAGAAACATTTATTATAGTGGTTTTAGAAGTGCCTTAAGCCCCACTTGCCGTTGTGTAGTACATAATCACATCACTGCTGGTCATGTTGCCATGAAGAATGTGTTCCTTCAGGTGCTGTATTAGTGTGCCCTGCAAAGACAGTGAAAGAAAAATACAAGATCATGTAAGTGGAAAGCAAAACTCTGACAGCCCATTAAGACTTAAAAATTACTAATGTAGTCAATACCTTGCAGGATGTACTGCAGGATTAAAGCAAGTATTTCCTTTAACTACAACTGAAGTAAATCCCAGGGCCTATTTACTGCAGCAGCAATTGCATTCTTCATTCTCACGTAACTTTTCAGCCTCTCTCATTAGACCTCAGCAATTCCCATGGCACATCACTTTTAATCCATGGAATAAATAACTTCCCTGACTTTCAACTCTACACAGCCATCAGAGTTGCAGAATACTCCATGCAGACCATAATTTTAAACAGCAGGCTTTTACCAGTCAGATTTTCCAAGATAAGCCCTTTGACAGAGTTTCATTTTCAGTGTGTTTGGGCAACTGGGAGGAATGAAGGACTGAGAGCTGCTATAAACTGCAGCAGCTGCTATACATTAGCACTATGTATCCAAATTAGCTATTAACATCTAGGAGACATCAGACCTAACACTAGAGATCTCCTGTAAGCACTGATGTGACTAGCAATGTGAAATGTCTCACTGCTCAGAGCATCAGTATTAATAATATACTTAAATATATTACTTTTCTTTTGTTGGAAATGCTGCTAAAGCACCTTCCTGATCATCATTAAAGTATAACTTGTTAGGATAAATAAATTTACAGACTACTTCATTAAGACACTTCACCTCAGTGACAAATTAACGTGGCTGATGTTAAAATAAAAAATGGTTCTTGCATTTATGCAAGGAGTTACAGTGAAACTATTAACAGCCTCATAAGCATGAAACAAGATTTACACTGAAAGAAAAAAGATTACAGATAAACATTTGAAATGAAAAAGGAGAGTCATAAAACTGGCAAACGCTTTGGGAGAAAAGGCAGAAAACATTAAATAAAAATAAAGGAGTAAATCTTATTTTTGCTTCACGGCTCAAAGGAATCAGGTCTGAATTCACCTGCTGCTGTTTGAACACCCTCAGCTGTCACAACGCTGCCACCTAGCTATAGCTACCGTCATCTACGGCTGAAAATTACCAAAACGTTTGGGATTTAGAAACACTGTGTCTAACTGAATTGTTAAGGTTGCCAAAAGAATTGCAGGTGTTAACATAATTACTGCATTTACAAAAAGAAATCACACTGCCCCTGCAGGAGATTCTGAAAGAGCCACAAGAAATGGCAAAATTAAAAGTCAAATTCAATTAAAATAAGCATTGGTTCTCTTTTTCCTTCATTCAGTTTTTGCTACTTCACAGTTTTGGGATCAAAAGGGGATTTTAAAACAATGACTTCAGGTAGAGGTTATGAACTATTCCCCTGCAAAACCTGTTAAGACTCAGCCTGGAAACAAAGGTACTGTGGGAGAAGGCAGAGCTGTTCCAAAGAGCTTATGGCCCAAGATGCTCTCTCAAGTTTATTTATAGGGCTTGTGCATTTATAGGACTTCTTCAACCCTCAAAATAAATCCCAAGCATGTAGCATTTCTTGACACAGATCTGGCAGCTGATAAAACTTACTGGTCTACTTGTCTTCAGTGGGCTCAACATAAGGCAGGTGAAGTGCTGAGCATCTGCAGTGTCAAAAACCAGCAGGCACTGCTGCTCCTGGGCCACACTGTGGCTCAGGAGGGACCAGTGCTAAACAGTTACACAGCTGAGAGCCTGCCATGAGTAGCTACTCATGGCTGCTCAGCCTGGTCTCAAACCAGCAGTGTTCTCTACATGCTGTTCAGAAAGAGTCTGAGCATGAAAAATCCTCAGAGTGACTTGCCTGCAGCTGCACAAGGAGTCTGCAGCAGGGCAGATGTCTTGCAAGTCTTTAAGATGGAAAGGAATTAAGTGGATTTTATCAAAAAGTTATCTCCTTAGATAGCTGGGAATATGGAATAACTGAAAAAGGGTCTGTACGAACGAGGCAAGAAGCAGAACACATGTTTTTAGGACTAAAGAACAACAATTACTCACTAATGTATTTTATGTATTAAAAAGAACCCTCCAAATGTCTTTCTGTAGCACACCCAACTGTTCAATATCATACACACCAGAAAAAGCCTACTCTCTCTGAGGCACCACTTTTTAAAACATCTCCCATGACCTGGCTGCATTTTCTTTATTTATAATGTGTCATTTCACTGTGTATCAAGAAAACAGAATATGTGCAGGGCAAATAGACCAGAAACATACTGCAAAATTAGCTAAACTGAGTTGTGAATTTAAAGTAAGCTGCCTATTGGCATCTAAAATCACTACAGTAACAACACAGTATCAAAGCATGCTATAAATAAGCAATACTTGAAATGTCTCCATTGAAATGTCATCTCTTCTTGCTGTTTTAATTACCAAAACCAAACTTGAGTTAATGTAAGGCTGGAAAATGAAACGAAGATGGTGGACTAATTTTGCTTTTGTTGATATCAATAAGAATCCTACTATTAATTCCAGTGGAAACAAGATTAAGCCAAGAACAAACAGAGGAACCCAACCAAGTGTGTAGAAGGCATCTAAGAATTTATTTGCATGGACTTTTTGCAGGCCCTATTCACACTGACACATACAAAGCATGCAACTCCTGAGGCCTCTGATGAAACAACTTGCTTTTAGGCAATTTCTAGAACTTAAGGGGGGAAAAAAGTCACCCTGCAACACAGAACTAGAGCTGCTCAATAGGAATAGAATTATTACAAACCTATTCATCCATCCATTACCTCCTCTCCTCCCCAGCAAGGATGAGTAATCTGTACCTAAACTTTAAGGTAGCTCTGTGCAAACTGAAAAGATGGAGAGCAGAGCAATGATTCAGTTAAGGAGTAACACAGGTAACATGGGAAAAGAAAGAACTTTGTTGCAGAGTCCTGCTGTCTGATCTACATCTGTGTTTTCATCTCTACTGTTTATCATCCATCACTGAACAAAACACCCATCCTGTTTTTACTAATCCACCCCTGCAAATACTTAACCAGTCTAAAGCCAGCACAGCTTCAAAACAGCTGTCAAACCACAAAATATACCTTCTCCACAAACACTGGATGTGTCCCAATGGGACCATTTTGTGTATCACATCCTGTCTGGTATGAACTCCTATTGATAATATATAAAGCAGAGTGTTTACAGGCAGCAGGGGATTTGTCTGCAGGCAAATCCTCCAGTCCTTGCCATCAAAGAGAGGCAAGAACATACACACTATGGGCACAGCATCAAAGGATTCTGCCCTCAGGTCTCCCAGCCTTGCAGGATGCTCATCCTGACTTCAGGAGCAAACAGCAGAAATTATGGACTCTGGCTAAAAGTTGTGCAGTTCCATTTACACGTCTTGGTACAATTGCACTGTTCAAAACATCCTGCCTGCCTTGAGGGGGAAAAAGCCCTGCCTTTTAAGGATTACACTAATGGAAGAGTTAAAGTTTCAACACTATACCTGACTGCTGGAGTCACTTCCTCTACTTTAAGAGCTTGAGAACATCAATAGTAAACGGAAATAATGTGAGTACAGATCATTTTGGCACTAATATCATATACACCTTTAGCCACAACAAGACATGGCCTAAAGCAAAGTTTCCATGCAAAGCAAAATCTACACTCAAGGAGATAGTAACCTTCTGGCTTCCTTCCTTAAAAAAAAAAAGGATTGATGAGGATAACATACTGTGAACTAATAAATACAGAATACAGTTTAAGGTAAAAAATAATCTAGATTATAAAAACTGCAAGCTCCCTATGGGCCTTAGCTTGGCAGTGTTCAAAAAATCAGTTCCAAACACCTAAGTCAAGTTTTTTGGCCTTTCCTCTACAAGTATCAGTCAGGCCAGTTCTAGTGATCCTTTTGTGACTGATACTTGCTGCCAGAAATCTGAAAGGTCTCCACACTGATTTCTAAACCAATATATTTTATAGCAATCCATATTTGCTTTCAAACAGCCACTTATAAATAAAAAGGTTCACTGCAAGTTACTGAAACACTGTCAGCAATCAGTTCTTCCTTAAAGTACACCATGGTGTGATGCTGTTAAAGGGAAGATGTAACCCATGCAGTTAAGTACAGGCAGTGCAGCTCCAGGAGGGAAGACATACCCCTGCTGAATGCACCATGCATTTTGGTGCCCCTGTTGTGCCTGATGAATACATGATGAAGAGAGGATGACTGAAAGGCAGCTGCTCAAACTCCAGCTGGGGAGCCTGGTCTCCTTTCCCAGTAGCCAGGAAGTCTTCTAAAAAGACACTGCACAAGAGGGGGGAAAAAAAAAAAGGACCATTTCAGAAACTTCTGAAAGCATTACCCCAGCCCATACCTAAGATCACCTCTGTATTCAATAGCTCATTTACAATAAGCCATATACCCAAATTATGTATATAATTTCTATTTCTAGTCTACTCTTTGAATTGCTAATTATTTTTTTTCCTTTTCTGTCTTAAAATAAAGCATTAGTATAATCTTTAGATTGAACACAACAACACCAAAACTATAAACCTGCCCCTGTGACCAGCTACCAGTCTTAACAGTTCAAAGCAGACAGGAACAAACTGAGTCTAACCCTGGGACTCAATCATTTCCAAAAAGTGTTTAAACATGCATAATCCAAATCAGTAAGTAAGCAAAAGAAACTCTAAAAATGTCATTTAGATTATTAATTATTCAGCTCAGGAAGCTTTGTTCTCCCTACTGAATTTTGCCTTCATCTGAGAGCCAGTAATACCAACAGTGGTTTTGTAGGAGCAAAACATCTGCAGCAACCTACACTACACTTCTGTTTCCAGTATGAAGATGGACCACATTAAATCTGACTAAATCTCATTTTTTCCAAGTTCAAGAGATCAGTCAGGCAGTTTCCATAGCTATCAATATCCATCTCCTGCCTAGTTTTGGACACTCACAGTTCACAAGCTCCCATTACCTGTTTGGAATTTTGGAAATATCTATGGTTTCTCTTGAGGAGACATATGGAATCACTACCACTTTTTTTAGATCTGGAAGCCCTGAAAGAAAGAAGAAAACAATTATTTACTACACTCAGTTACATACCCAAAGGTCTTTTCTGCCTGATTGAATCATATAGTGTAATGCACGAAGTAACAGAAATAATTCTGATGCACTGAAACCCCAAAAGATTAAACTGTTATCCAAGATATAATTTCCTCAATATTGCCAGCCTTTTATGTGTAAATCTGCAAGCTCTAGTGCTTTAATACCTCTTTCATTTGTCTTCAGCAGCACTTGACTTGAGCTTAAAAACACTATCATCAGCTCCTGTTCCTCTGCTTCTACTGCTGACTAATATCTGGTGATCTATTTAAGTTAAATGAGCAGAAAACTGTTAAAATTACAGAAAGGACCACTCGGTTTTTACTCAAATCTGTTCTGAAAAATCTAAGTGACCACAGTGATACGGTAAAGAAGGAAGGACAGCAACAAGCAGTGGCAGTGCAGGCTTTGAGTGCTCACAGAACTACAGCATAACTAAGACTAGGTAAGATGCAGTGAAATACCTTTTACCACCCTCAGCAGCTTTTCCAAGTGGTTGTGCTCTTTGCCATTGTATATTACAGCTTCGACAGAGAATATAAGTTTAGGCTGAATTTGGGAAAATCTATCCAGCACACCCTAGGGACAAAGACAAAAATAAGTTAAAAAAGCCCCGAAATTAATCGCTAGGAAATCTCAGTGGATGTTAAATGCAAATTTCAATTCAAGCAAGGAGTAAGGACGGGAATTAACAGGAGAGTTGTTAAAAGACTGCCTGCTTTCATTCACACAAGATCTCCAAAGTACAACAGGTTTGTAACAATCTATTTCATGCTCCCCAAATATATCAAACAGTAATACAGAAAAAAATCCCCACGGACCACAGAACATTGTTCACTGAAGGGTCAAGCTCACAAAGCTGTCTAAGCAGCTAAAAAAGTCACCTTGAGAGTCAGCTGTAAACTCCTCTAAAGAGGACAATGATGTGAGCAGGAGTTGGGCCCCTAATTTCCTCAAAGGCCCACAGGACTCCTGGTTGCACCTGCAGGCAGGTGCTCTATGTGCCCTTGGGGTGCCTTTGACAGGGCACCAGTGTTGTGTTGGGGGTCTGAATGGGGGAAACAAACAGTCCAGTCTTGTGGGAGATGCATTTATCATAGAGTAAGGTGGTACTTCACCTGAACTGGCAGCTTTGTTTTGCTACAATTAACAAAGGAAACTAAATATCAAAATAATCTGCATATTGAACAAACACCTATGCTACCAGCAAAAACTACCACATCTCCTTTAGAATCTCTGGGGCAGGGCACATTCAAATGCTAATTTTTCAGGTGTCTCTTCCAGCTTACACTCTTTTCAGGAATTTATCACAACTATCATCCTATTTGAGATTAAAACCTTTCTGGCACTTTTTCCATGTACACTGCATGTACACAGCCTACCAGAAATAAATCGTCTTGTATTCAACAGCAAGAAGTAAATCCTTTTATTAAAAGCACTCAGATGTTCAAACCTCTCTAGCTACATTACTTGAAGCATTAAGAACTATAAGATTACTCAATATTGTAAAATTGTCAGCTAACTGTTCAAGAACAATCTCCTAAATCATGCCACAAAAGTCAGACTTGAGTTATGTGCTTACTCCTCCCAGCATTCTTTATTCTTCTGTTTTCTATTTTGTCTTCTACTTCGCAGCCAAAGCGAGAAACAAATTACCAAACTAGAAGATGAATGCAAAAACATCACAATCAAGTAATCTCTGTTAAACTTCTTTTCAAACTGGGCTCCTCAGGGTTGAAAGAAAGCCTCCTGAAAAAGCATAGCAGTCCTGTCCTAACAGCTTCCCATGGACTTTCTTTCTCTTCAGGAAAGCTCACTGAACACCACAGGTAAGGTAGAGGGATATGACTAAATATCAATATTTAACTGTCCCTGCTGAGTATGTCACTTAACAGCTTTCTGTCATATCAAAGATGCATTTCATTTTCCTTGTTCACATTGTAAGAAAATACAGTGACAATGCACTGACACTCAAATACATCAATTAGTTTAAAATAAAAATCACCAGAATCTGTTTCAGTGACAGAAGTGGTTTTCAAGAGGCCCCTAACGTGTTAGCTAACAAACTCAGAAATGCAGATTTAATGAATACATTACAGTCACTTTCCTGCTTTCTTAGGTATGTTATCATACCTACTTCTTTGTACCTTTTTCCAAGAACAGACCAAGCAGCCACACACATGTGCTGGGTGTATTTACGTATCTGTGTGTACTCATGCTGAGCACAGAGCCCATATACCCCATTTCCACACTGCCTGGTATTTAAAAGTGAAGACCAATGAGAACTAAGGGTACTCTAACAGAAGAATCAGATCTGAAGAGGAGTGAATCAGAAACAGAGATGACTCCAATACTCAGGATCTTACCAAATCTGCTAACACACTCCATTGGATTCATTAGCACTGGCAGGATCAAATCCCACAGGGCAGCCTGGCATGATACAAAGGCAATACAAACAGATGGAACATGTAATTGCTACACTGGAACTTTAATCCAACCAGATGGCTCAGCAAGGAATCACTTTCACAAAAAGCTCAGGTACAGCAGATATGGCTTGTTCAATTCCATGAGCCTCAAATCCAGTACTAAAAATTCTGCAGGACCCCACAAATGGAGCTGCACTGACTGTGCCAGGGCTCACCAAAGGTTTCTCACCTAGTTCTAAGTGCAGAGCTCCTTTATAAACTTTTATATCCAACAACTTCTCTCACACAGGTCTCAGAGCACCACTTTCCTATTAATATATGGAAATGGATTACCAGAGACAAGAGAAATGAAGCAAGAGCTGCCAAGAGTGGCATTCTGTGTGGGAGGGAGCTCACTGGTTCTCTGACAGCAGACTTCCTGAATGCTTGAAACCTTTGGATGTATGGCATTCAGAGACTGCAGTGTGTAGGCAGCTCTGAAAAGTGACATTTCTAAGCTTCAAACATATATACACAATTGGACTTGAAATGTTGAAAATGCTACACTATTTCTCAAAACACAACCAAAAAAATCTTCATTTACATTAACAGGATTAATGCAACTGCACAGAAGGAAGAATATATTTTCCTTAGGGTGGAAGCCAATATGTCTGAGGATCTCTGCTGATCTCCCTCAAGATTTTAGGGTTTGAATTCATGCCAACACATGCTGCCAAAGGAGAATAAATGATATTGATGGTACTGCTGCTCCAGGGCTAAGTTTCATTAAAAAACTATCACAAAAACTTAAAAGCTGGGCACTGAAAATAACAGCAAATCAACATGGACAGAAAACATACCAGTCCTCTGTAATGCAAGCAAAATGAACAATCTTCCCCCAGATGAGAGATCAAATCACATTGCAGAGAAGATACTCCATACTGTCATTTTCTGAGCAAGTAGAAAATATTTGTAGAACAGATTGATCGTTACATGCTGTAATGATTTTTTAATAGTTTTTTTCCAAAACATGGAATGCTGCCGCCCTCTAGTGCTAATCCAGGGAGCACATTCCACACGTTTAACCAGACACTGGAGTTAAACACTGAAATTGAGGGTACTACCTAAAAGCCTTGGTGTTCTGTGCCCTGCAATGCACAAACAGCACATTCTCCAAATGCTGTCATGTCAACTTTTAGATAGAAGAAAGGTTCAACACTCTACTGTAGAAATAATTTGTATCTGTTGATGGGTGGTAAAGACTTCCCAACGCAAGCAGAATATATTCCCAAAGCTTCTAGGGCATATCTATTTGGATGCCATGATAATGCTGTGTCTGAAATACAGCAAAAATTTATTTCTTCACTTAAGTAAACAAGGTTAGTGAGATTAGCCTGAAATTCTCCACCTTGTTGGCAAACAAAGCCTTCTGGAAAAGACCAGCTGGGATGGTGCTGAGTTTACCCACACAAGAGGAAAAGGATGGGACTGCTTAGGCAAAGAACCTGGAACATGGCTAAGCAGCCTGGGATGAAGGACCAAACTTCAGACAACTCAGTTGAACTGCTGCATATTTAATAAAATAAAAACTCACCAAGACTATGGAGTCCATCTGAAAATATTCCAACTTGAGTAGCTAAATATTCCAACATGAGCTAGTTACTCAAATCTCTAAGCTGAAAATCATTACTGACAACTGAAAGGACATGTTTGAGTTTGTGGTAGCTAGAAAAAAAATCCGGAGTACTTGGCTGTGCCAGGAGGTGGCAGCAAGACTAAAGTGAACAGAATCGATCTGCCACTTGTATTTATCACCCTCACAGTTGTCTGAAACACAGCAAGAGCTTTTCTGCACATGCAATGAGGCCACTCACGTTAATGCCAAAGTCTGGTGATGTGGAGCTCCAGATTGCACCGATGCTCGCAGCAGCCAGCATTGCTTCCACAGCATGGATGCTGTTTGGTAAGTAACCTAGGGCAGGGATGGGATGGTTAGAGATGGAACACAAAAACATCAAATCTTACAGTAAATACAATATATACAGTAGACAGATATTAAAAATTCAGAATCCTAGACTGAAGCATGATTAAAAGTTCCCCACAGAACCATAATGAACTACTTTGAAGTCAAATCAGTTACACAAGGTGCTAGAAATAAACCTATTTATAGAAATATTTGTATCAGGTTTTCTATCTAGAAGGTTACCCCCAATTTATAAGTGTTTCTGCTTAATTAATGAGCCTTTCAGGATAAGAGAGCAGCACACTGAAAAGAATAGCTGGGAGAGAAAGTTTGTGGATTGACTAGGGTACATAAGAATACAGCATATGCAAGGGAATAGAACAGGTCTGCAGGAACAACCATTGGAGAAGAAGTGAGTATCTGGAAGGAAAGGTTATAAATAGTTCAACAGCAGAGATTCAGCTTTACAAAGCTAAATGTTGTCTGGTAGACACTGCCAGAATCATAAACACCAAACAAGCAGAACCAGTGTCTCAGCTGATAAGGGAATAATACAGTGGGACAAGCCCTGGAACATTCCCACATTATTGTGGCTCTTCAGGTTTATCTCATTAGCTTGCAGCAAGATTTCAAGTTTTAAATTCAATTTATTAAGACATACAGAATAAATTAATGTCAGAAGAGTTAGAGGTTTGGTAAGCTCAACTTGAACAACTCTCCAGAAGGTGCTGGGTGGCTGAGACTGACTCTGCACTGATCAGAATCCAACCCAAAGGAAAACATGCAACTGGAATTCACAAACTATACTGAGGTAGATCAAAGATCTGCAGTTTCAGATCATCCTTCTTAAGCAACCAAAAAAAGGCACAGAACAGACCTAATTGCAGTATTCTAACACCTAACTAGAATTCAGCATTTGAAAGCAAACTTAAATGGCAATAAGTGGCAACAAAAATGCTTTCCACCTGCTTAACATCAGTGGTGAACACTGACAGATCTTGGACTGCAGGTGCACCACAAGTGCTATCAGATAGCAAACATTACCTAATGCAAGGCACCTCTCAAAGAAGATACTTATGGATGTACTTTTCAGGACAGGAACTACGATCAAGATCTTAACAGCAATTTCTGTTACATTAATTTTATCAAGCAAGAGGATGCTGAGCTTGATTTCTGCCAGTTTGTCCACAACACTTGAAGTTTACTTTTTACAAAGTTGGAAAAGGATGGATTTTTTTCAAGTCAAAAATCAGTGAAATCACCTTCTTAAACCAGCATGGCCACTTCAGTTACTCTAAGTAGCTTTGCTTTTGGAAGTAGGAACTTTAAAAACAGCATTATGACTTAAGCACAACAATTTCTGGAAAACACACAACTGTGAATAAAAGCTTCCTACCATGCTAAGATATAAATTACTCCCTAGAATTGCCTATAGCTTGTGGTGTTTTGTTCAGTTCAGTTCTTAAGCACAAAGTGCAGCAAAATCTCACGCCCATAGAGGTATTATTTATTTTGTTATTTTTCCCTTGGGGTCAAGGTTTATGAACAGGGTACAGTATCCCAAAACCTTAGAGATTTTTAAGACAAACCTTCTTCCCTAAGTGATAATTTGAAATATATGAACCTGAACAGATTAAAATGTCATTTTGTGTGGCAAAAGCAGTTCTTTAATTGATGCCAAGTATTTCTACTGAGCATTTCTTAGATGGGATGATCAGGGGGCCAGAGTGCAACAAAAACTGAAAGATCTCTCTCCCTGCTTTGGAGCAGTTGATACCTTGCCATATCTTACAAGCTTCAGTTCTATTATAAGCAATCCTCCTTTTCACCACTCCCACACAAAAGCCCTCAAGGCAAGAACACAAGTCTTTGCTAATTATTGTGAGCCAGACAATTAAATCATTAGTTTCATTTGTCAGTTGGCTTTGAGGTGGTGGTTGAGTTTTGGAGGATACCAGCCAACACTGCCCAAAGGTATGAAACGTGTACAGCAACTTACTCTGCATTTCTCTATCTACCCAATCTCTGCAGGCAGCCAGATCACTGAGATTTCACATCTGTCCCAACACCAGGTATTATGAATAAAGATGCTTCTATTCTGACCAGAGATCCTCCAAACACAGCAATGTAAGAGCTCCTGTTACTTTTCTCTCAGCAGCTCCCAACCCTCAATGACACAGACTACTTCTCCAGCCAGTTTTTCAGATTAAAACAAGATTCTGAGAAATAAGAAAGATTATTATAAAAATTGATTTCTCCCTCTCTCAGATCTGAGTTGAGCAGACAAAGCACAGCAACTGCCATGTGTAAAGCTCCCTGCATTTGACTGCACCCCTTGAGATACCAGCTTACTCCTCAAAGCACCCTGTGGGCTGACAGGTCCCAAGGGTCTAAAATGGGACAAAAAACTGCATGAAAAAACAGTTGAACTGAAACCCTGCATCAGAGACTTTGAGCATTGAACTAATGCATCAGGAGGAAGCAAATAGAGAGCTACAACTAAAACATCTCAGTGGCTTATACTACTGAACTACACCAGCTCTCAAACAGAAGAGAATTCAAAGACCAGTTTCCCTTTTCAATGTTAACATAGCATTTCATATTCCTGTAGGACTTGAAAGTTGGACATCCTACCTAACATTACTGTGGCCTGAGACTATTAGTAACATGTTAATCTCCTTACAAAGCTAGCTTTAAAACCCACGTAAGCAACTCGGGCTAATACAGTTACTATAGATAAAATACCAGCTTTAAACAATATTATTCATCCATGTTTTGTTGAGGATGTTTTTGTGTGAACACATGGGGAAGATTAGATTGTTTTTAACTGCTGACTTGTAACAGAGCAAAGCTGGCTACAGGGATATAATAGAAGCAACATATCCAGAGATGAGAAACACACTCCCAGGTTTATTTTATTCCTGTTTCAGTCATTGTTACTCGCCAAACAGATGGCCAGGGGGAGACCAGGAGTACCTCACATGTGGATCTGTGCAGCTTGCACCTATGTCTCTTCCAACTGCTCAAGCATCACTGACAGTACTGCAAGACATCTTTAGAGGAAGAAATATTTCACCACACACCTGCTTCAATTATGTTTACTATTAAGTTTCCATCTCCTTAGTGATGGAAAGGGAAGACTAGGATGAAATCAAGCTGAAAGAGTGCTGACACTGCTGCCTGTCCACCCACATTCACCCACCTCCAACTTTAACATACTATTACTGTCATGATGCAACCACAACTTGCATTGAACAAACTAGGGGATATGTTAAGTGTAATGAAAAATTAAAGTAGTCTTGTCTTAGAGGCAGTAGAGCATGGGGATGAAGTCCACAGGAAAACAACATTAAAAAGCTCTCATGTGTGATTCTAACAGCTCAAGATGTTAAGAGAAAGTGTTAAAGGGCATCAGAACCTGACAGGCTCGCTAAGTGTTAGGTAGCTGAAATAAAATTAATAGAATATCTCCCTTCTATTTAAAAGTTGATTTTTCAGAAGCAGTAGAATCATGCCCTGTGTTACTGCTATAAACCACATGAAGAATCACCCTTCCCTCTGCCATCTGCTATAAATTTTGGAACAAATTAAGTGCCAGCAGATTTTGGCAAGCTTCAGAGAGCCTGACCTTTGATACCACAAAAGGACATAGGACTCAAACTTTCCCACCCAATACTTCAATTATCTTCCCCAGCTCATTTTGGGAAGCCTCAGTCTCTGACTGCAACGTTACAGTTCAGCTCTTCCAAGGATTGCCAGTATCCTCTGGTATAGGAGAGAAACACATGAAAGAAGTTGAAACCCAATGCAAGGAAATATATATATCTAAATAATGGGATTACTGTCAAAAATCCCATTGGATTTCTTTCACAGGGAAGCTCTCCCTAGATGTGGGCTCCTGCCCAAGGCAAAGCAGGGAGCCAGGATCACGGGACTAGGGGCACCAGGGGAAGGGAAAGAACGGGAACTGTGCAACAGCTCAACTGATACAGATTCCTCTGACTGAAGATTACAAGGAAAAGAGTCTCCCCAGCCAGGGTAAGAGGGCAGAGTGGAAAAATGCAGAACACAAAAAACTGCCCAGAAGAAAACACATACATGAAGACTCCAAATGTAAAAAGCTCTACCTGAGCCCAAAACCACACTGTGATTTTAAGGAAAAGAGGCTGCCTAGATTCATTAATCTCTTTTGTTACCAAAAGTAAAGGGTTTTGTAAGGACTCCAAGCCTACAATGCCAGACTTCTTCCACAAACCAACTGCAGCTGTTCATAAAGATATGCTTAAGATATTGAAATGATCAAGGGGCCCCACTCCACACAGATCCCTGGTCCCTGCAGCAGCCAGGCAGTCGTGCTAAACAAGATAGTCATTAATTAAAAGGAATTGTTACTAAAGTCATAATAGTAGCACAATTAGCAGCACAGACTACAGCTATGTTTTCAAGAGCATGTTTTCTCCAGCTACAGAGTACATGCTCTGTTGCTCCTCAACAAGTGGTCAGATAAGAACATGACAAGTGTTAAGATTGAAAATGGAGACAAAATTAGAGCATCTAAATCTTCACTCAGACAAGCCTCAACTTGACTGGGTGGTTCATACCCAATTAAGGATTTAGCTCTAATTCTGTGTTAAAAATCAAGCCACCAGCTGTGATAATTAAGTGCTCAGTTACCAGTTCCAGAGAATATTTCTACCATATGTGTGAAATGAGCTCTGAGTTTATTTCACATTTTCAGGTCATACTTATGGCTTTAAAAAACACACCCTTGTGGTTTTCAAGATACAGGTTCAAGTTTGTAACACAGAGAAAACAAACCAACAGTTTCATCACTTGGGATTTGCATCACATAAGAATTTACACATACTTGGGATAATGGCCAAGTATTGCTCAAAAACATGTGATTCCCGTAGTACGATGGATACACACACCAGAACTTCCAGGTAGGAGTCAAAGAGCTTCAAGGATATTGCAGTTCTGACTGGCACTATGCTGAGAAAACTAAAGAATTACAGAGCACATGAAGTAGAGATGAAGCAGCTCAGCTGGAAGATCAAAACCAGCAATTCAGAAATAAATGAACCGAGACCAGCTTGAGTAACCCCTTTCCATGCCTGGACTGTACAAGCCATTCACAAGACAAAAAACTGTTTACAGAGAAAAATCTACATCACAGTCTTATGACTGCAGAGTATCTGGTGAGATACTGAAAGGATCACAGGGCTCTAAGCACTGATCTTCACACTGGTATGACTTGAAGGCTTACTGCCCACCAGCTGTTCACCCCCACCACTCTGGAGGAGATTCCTCCCAAAGGCCCTGGTGGGAGGAGGCAGTACAAGTCCACTCCTCAAGACCTGCAGTTCACAGAACACCAGATTACCCAGGGCTGTAGGGTCAGGAATTGCCAGCTGGCACCAGAACAACCAACCTGGGACCATGATTTCCCAGACTACCCCTGACTAAATATGCCAGACCTTGTGAGTTAAAGCTCAGAAAGATGGAAAGTCTCTCACTTCTGCTTCCACGGGAGTGTTTACGAAGCAGACCTTAGTGAAGCTTTGAACGAGGTATTTTTCTTCCCCCTTCAGTGCTAGAGAACCTGCAGGCTAATCCAGGTTCCTTCCCTCTAGAAGTATATTTCCTACAAATGTAAATACAGCAGCATAAGGGTCTTTTCTTTAGAAAGTTCCTGTGAAATAGTATTTCATATTCAGGTTTCTATAACTCAACTAGCCACTTGCATATTTAAAGCAATTCCACCTCCTGACCTTTAAAAAAAACTACTCACCAACAACTCTGTCTCCTGCTTTTACTCCCATCTTCCTCATGGCTGCAGCATACAAAGCTACAGCTTGTCTCAGTTCTTCAAAAGTAACTTTCAAGATTTCTTCTTTGCCTTCCCCTGAGGAAAGAAAATTAAAACAGTCAGTCAGAAATTAGGTATTGTAACATAAGCAGAGTCTAGTACAAACAAGTAGTTCTGGAAGAATACAAAGCAATTTTAAGATAAGAGTTTCCACTAATATTTCTACTTTTTGCTTGTTAAGTTCCTCTTCTGCTTTTCTTTTTAGTGGGAATCAAGTATTAATCAGTGGTATTCATTCAAAAGGCACAAGGACATTTCTAAAAATAGATACATCTGCAAAAACCACAAAATATTCACTGGAGAAAGGTGTGTACTCATGGTAAATAGACTGCACTCACCAAGACTAATGTCTAACACAGAAATAACATCATTTTTCCCTTTTTGCTCAGTTCTCTCATTAGCTCTAGGAAGCAGAATCCAGCTGCCAAGTTTAGGTTATATTACAGTAAGTCACTATCCAGAATATCATGCACATATAGGCCTGACTTTCAATACACTTTTAAACACCTGCCTTTGCCAACATAGCACAAAGCAAATAAACTAACCTGGACTCCATTCATCTCTGAAAGGATCTGCAGGGTGTTTTCACTTTTGTACTGAATGTCAGATGTTACACAAGCTGTTAATAAATCACTTGCGAAACAAAAAGAACAAATCTAAATGTTATGAAAGGGAATATTTGTCATCTTAAAGGTCCCTTCCTGTACTTCCTCAATGTGACTCCTGCAAACCACTTGGCCTGTCCTGTTTCCAGTATCCAGGAAACACATATGCCAAGGATGTCACAAGAAAGGTGAGCTGCATACCCTGTTACTTGGTCCTTGCAGAACAGCTGCCATCAGTCTGATTGCCTTAAGCAGGGAACAGTATTTTTTAATCTTTTGCCTTCTTAGAATTTCATACCAGTAAATTTGGACTTACAGAGCAAGGGAGCAGGTCATGATGCAAAACAACACAAGTCCACATAACGTGTAGTTCATAAACTGAGCAGGGGCTGCCAACAGAGTCTGTGTTCCCACAGAACAACAGGAAATGGGACTCTGATCTTGCTTCATGATTAAGGCCCCAGGAGAAGGGAATCACAAAAAGGACTCACTGCAGGAACCAGTGACAAGTGAAATTGTTTAGGCACGTTACAGTTGCATTCCTGTGCTCTAGAACACCCACATTGCTCCCACAGACTCATCCCTAGGGAACACAAACCAGGTTCCCAAACCACCACTCTGACCTAGGAGCATGGGGTTAACAAAAAATACTCTGACTTAAGAGGTCTTAAGAAGATTAAACACAGCAGGAGGTCATGAAAGAAATGCAGGTGGAAGTCTGTTCACCACAGATGAGCCAACGTGTTCACTCCAGTACTGATTCAATAATCAACTAGAAAATAATTTTGCTCTTTTTGGTGTCATCACCTGTGATTATGTGACACAAAATAGTGAATCTCCAGTACAACCTATGACTCCCTGTAGATCTTGCTTCTTGTTGGAGACAATTCACTAAACTGATAATAATTCCTTCAGTAATTTGAAGTGACAATATTTAACTCCCCTTTTTAAACAGCTATCAGAAGAGTAACATACATGTAAAACCAATTCCTATGTATCTGAAAATTAAGACTTTTAACACCTACACAATCAAACGTGCTCTGGGAACACAGACAGTTACAGGAAGTCCTTGGCAGATGAAATGAAGTTTTCTTAGAATGTAATTAAGGTAGTTGAGGTCCTGCTATGTTTAGCAGCACTCAGTATTTGAGGTATTATTTCACATTTGTCATAAACACTTGCCTTCAGGAAGTATTTTGGCACTGTTGCTGATATTGTCTCTCCCACCCTCTTCCTATGCTTTTTATTTTAGGAATATGAAGGACTACATGGGGTGTAGGTATGAATTAACTCTGTTTTTGACAATACAGAAAGGACAGTTATGTGCATGGGGGACTTGCAATTTCACTTGTCTGGAAAACTAAACTCAGTCTTAATTTTTTGATTACACTGAAGATAAAAGTGTAGTAAAATCTGTGCATAGCCATAAGGATGGTAACGTTGAGATACAGAGAAGGGACTTTTATTGTCTGCTGACTTTGGTAACTTTAAAAACCAGATTCTAATCTGTTAGATGAGATTATCTTCTGTGCAGGTGTGTGAGTGCTTCCTTAGGGAGCTGTGTTCTGAGCTTCCCCTTTGCTGGACCTAATCCTTATCATAAGACTGAACAAGCAGTGATGCTTCTTAGTAGCTTAAACAATGAACAATGGAGTCTTGCAGCTCCTTAGCAGAGGACACGATGCACAACTATTGTGTAGCTGTTAAAAGCACATTTTTCTGGGTTTTTTTTCAGAGTTGTATCACAGATTGTGCAGAGTTACTGATCATACTACCCTCTTTTCTCCTCACCCAAACCAGTTTATTTCAAGGTTTCAATCATCAGAGCTGTTTCACAAGGCCTAGTCCTGTGAACTGTAAATAAATATAAGCCAGTAATTTTTTCTTACTTGCTGCATACAGTGCAATCTTGTCATTGTCCTTGTGCTTCAGGAGATTCTCTGCATAGTTCAGACGGCTGCCCTTAAACCATTCCGGGACATCTGCAATACTTTTGGATGTATCAACCACCTGGAAAGAATACATAATACATTCCTGGAAAACTCTAAGATAAGTTTCTTTTTCAGAGAAATCAGCTAATTAATTCCAAGCTCTTTTTAGACTGTATTAGGCAAGAATCATTTCTCCCAGCTTAGAGATGGCAGGTAGACACTGAATCCTGTAATTACTGGCCTGGAAAGATTAATTATTTGTCAACTGTCACAAGCAAATACGTCATTACAACTAAACTTAAAGAAGTTCCTTGCTGACAGTTCTACCTTTGGACCAGCCTTTAATACACAAGCAAAGCAAACCACTGTGACAACATCCAGGCCACAAGGCACAGGCAAACCACAATGACCACTGGGATTTAGCCTCTGGGAACACCCCAAACAGGGGCTGAGCTGCAGTATATGGAAACTCTGTCACAGGACTTACTCCCCAGCCTCCCTCTTAGGAAGGTGTGAGCACCCACCCTTCCCCAGCATGAGTCACAGGGTAGAGAGACCAACATCAGGAACTCAAACAATTGTAATTCAAAATAATGAACTGTGTAGTCAAATGTACCCAATTCTCCATGCTTTAGAATTAAGAGGGTCCAACAACACAATAAACCAATATTAAGTAACTCCCCATTTAGGACTAGGACGTACAAAGAACTGAAAAATGCAATGAAAAGCCATCAAAAATACATTGAGCTGAAATAACTTCCCCATCTTGAACTAATAAAGCCTCAAAGTACTAATATACCCCTTGATCAGTCACAGTTAAGACTATACCTCTAAAACAGTAATAGATATAAAGAGCCCCTAAGCATTAGCCTCAAAGCTCTAAACTCCTTCCAAAATGCACCACTGCTCAGCAGCACATGTATTTTGAAATCTTTAAATAGAAACTTTATTTTATAGATGTGTTTTTGAAAGCTTCAGTTTATACCCTCAGGTTCTCTCGTGGACTGCACATACATTATAAAAACAGCATTCCTTCAAATCAATTGAAAGGCTCTTCTGAAAGCCAGGCAGAGCTCAAAATACCTCCCATTCCAGAAAACCTAATGGTTTTGTGCTTTGAGATGGGCAGTGTATGTATTGCTGGAGGCAATCCTAAAATTAATTTATAAGCCAACGTAAAGCTCATGTGGAAGTGCTCTACTGCATTACTTTATTTCAAATGTATTTTCTAAAAATGGGAACTCATGTAGATTTCTTCACTCCTAACAAATAAAAATTGAGTTGTAACATTTACATTTTATCAACTCAGGCTGCAAAAATATTTTTTATATACTAACATATATTACTGCATCAATTAGAAGCTCCTCTTAGATCTGACTCATTTATGACTTCCTTAGCTTGAAGAAAAGTGAGCAGAATGTTTTCCAGGACAAGATCCAACACAACTATTTTTTCCTGAAGTGGAAAAAAAAAATCCTTTAAAAAGCTTCAAAGAGCTCCACTAGCACAAGGTGCTGAAATCATATAATACTTGATGCTCCAGTATTTTCTCCCCAGGTAACACCTGTGACTCCTAGTTAATACCCTGTCTTTGCTAGTGGTACTTTGTGATATGAACAACCTGATCTCTGGCTTAGAGGCCCCTGCACAGGACCAACAAACAGCTGTCAGGTGTTTCTCATAGCAAAAAGAAATAGATTCTACATTCCTCATTTAAAATCAGCTACTTGTAACTTGACAGGCCAATGCCAAAGCTGCCATGTCAGTGTAGCTTTGCACACTGCAAGTACCCATGTTCTTTTCACAAGTGACACAGATATTGATTGCTACAGAGCGACAACAGCATGTCTACATCAAATATTTAAACTTAGTAAAGGTTTTAAGTAAAACACTGGCTGCTCATATTATATGTACACAATGTAAAATGTAAATATTTTATTGTTTTTCTTTGAATTACCTGTGCAAGTATAAACTGTTCCACTGGCTGGGAACAAAGGAGTTAGCTCTGGTTCATGAAAAATCTTATTTACCTCAAAGCATAATGCTTACTTCCAATAGACAGCCAGGATCAAGCTGTAAGGTACCTTAAATCAAGCTTCTCAGCTCTTTAGCTACCACAGACCAGCTCAGTTACTGTGACCTTCCTTCCCTCCTGACACACAACAGAAATGGACCAACAGCAAGTCAGCAAAGCTGGAGTCAAGCCTTGAAGCTGACACTGAGGGAAAGGCAAACAGCAACAGCCATAACAAGTGACTCAGTATCTTCTACAGTCCTTGTCCACCAGCTGACCCTCCCTCTCCTGTCTCAAGACCTGACATCACAGCAAGATCACTACAACACAGGCCTGCAGCTCACAAGAAATCTAGTTAAAGCCTTTCTAAACATCCCCATCTTCTTGCTACTCATCCCCAGGAAACATCCATTTTTAGGGCACCATCCCCTGCTCCAGTTTCCCTCCAATTCATCAGCCACTGTTGGCATCTGGAGGGACTGACTTCCAGAAGTACCAGTCCTGTAAGGCAAGAGAGCAAGTGTTACTGTCCAGCTTGCTCTGAACTGCTTGTTCAAAACAATTTGAATTCATGTGGAAATTTAGGATAGACTTGCTAGGAGCACAGAATATGTAGAGAAAATAGACAGTACCCAAATTCAACCTGGCAAGATTTTGAGTTACCATCTACAGAAAATGTAAAGATTAAGTGTTTACAGTCTTCAGACTATACACTTCAAAGCAGGCTAGTTCTTAAATTCTTGATGAATTCACTCCTCTAAAGGATGAGTCACATTAAGATACCTGAAAAAGCAGTTTCATGGCAGGAAGAACCACTTGATCTATCACATCAGTACAGAAATTCATAAAACAGAAGGAGAACTCAAAAGAAACTTACCAGTCCCTTCTGAAGGACTGCCAGTACTCTGAGGGTTCTTGGAACAGATGGCCTCCAGGGATTAAGAAACAAGTCTGGTCCTCCCCACTAAGTCCCAGGAAGGTTCCACTGCATCAATCTTTCGAAGCAATCAACCCATCATCTTCCTCAGATGGAAAACTACAGGGTGATGTTGATATCCTACACTAGGATTATAAAAGGGCTTCAGCTTTGCCCTCTATTTGCAAGAGCTTCAGAGTCACCTTTATCCCACAGCAACTCTGGGGCACACTCTAGTGTTGCACCGTGACAGTGTTCAACCACTACCATTCCCTCAAATATTTCAAGCCTGATTGCAGAGCTTCCAAAACCAGTTCTACAAAGCCAGAGAGTAACAGGTGTGCTTATCAGGTAAGCTGACTCAGGGAAGTCAAACATGAACTTGACAGCACGCCAGCATTTACAAAACCAAGGTGGTATTCTACCAGCACAATGCTAAAGCAGAAGACAGGTATTGGTAGGCTCCTCACAAGAAGCCAGGAATGATAACGTGTGCAAGAGCACATGAACACAAGGACACTACAGCAGAAATGCTTAGGACAATAAAACTTGAGGATTTCACTGTCCTAAAGCGTACCAGCAACAGAACACCACCATCCACCACACAAGGAAGGTCAGGACTTGACATCTAAGAGATTCTTTATATCACTTGCAAGAGTTCAAAAAAGAGGTCAAAAGACTGAGTGTGAAACCACTTTATTTACTGTTTGTGTTGCACTTACTGTAAGATAAACACTCAACTTACCTCATCATACAGGCGAGAGCATACGATGTTACTGTACTTCCAGAATTCCGCCCAGAAGTCTGAGTAGGATTCCACTGACCACTGGTATAGGTCATCATAGTTGGCTGGAAGTAATAGATACGTGTCAGCACTATGCAGATAATTACAGGAATTCAGACAAACTACAATTAGGGATGTCCTGGATAAAGAAAATTTGTGGCTAAAACAAGCAGGAAGGTAAATCTGACCACACAGAGTAGATGACTTTAGCTCAAGGTAAGTGACTATAGCAGAGTTTACTTGAACCTGAACACATGGCATCCCTTCACCTGACTGTTACAAGCTATCTGCCACCACAGAGACAGAAACCTTTCCTAGTAACTGTTTCCTCCTACATCAGTGCAGCTGAAGATCAAACGGTCAGAGTCCCGTCTGCTGACACTTTCACTCCCTTATCATATCGACAGGATATGTTCACACAGCAAAAGATACACAAGGCTTCCTGAGAAGGGACACTTGCTATACGGTTCTAGTCTGGGGCCAAAGACCTCTGAGAGCTCAGTGACACAGGGATTATGTGACACTCATTGTCCAACTGTGGTATCAACAGGACTGTTAGAGGAAGCATGCCTAACTTGCAGTAAATATGGGGTCTGACAGTCTGCAGCTTACCTTTTCATGCTGGAAAAGCATGAATGAAGTGAAACAAGATGTTTAGTAGCTAGATATTAAAGATATTATATGATTGTGAGGCCAATGAAGCAACCTGAGGAATGCATAAGAAAACCCCACAACTCAAACTAAATACCAAAATTCAGTGTGTAAAACAGTTCTAAGTATGAATAACTGAAGCTGATGCCGCATCACCAGCTTGAAAGTGACATTTCCTCATCATGTCCATGCTGTCTGAAGCTGTGCCAACAACCAATTAAATATGAATATCTGCCATCAGTGAGAATAAGTTTCCTGCTCTGCCAACTGTGTGCCCTATTTGATGCTTTCAGCTAAACCACCCAGAAGCATTTTCACCAATTAGCTTTGGTTTGTCATCCTGTTATCCAGCCAATTGCTTCAGAAGCCAGCTTGCATCCTCTTCCTACAAAGAGGACACCTTCCAGCTTTGTAAGAGAAAAACATTGAGAACTACCTCTGCACTGTTACACATGGCCACTACAGCAGGTTCCTCATCCAGTCTGTCCCTTGAACATTTTATTCCACCTCGACCCTTTCCATCAGTGTGAGATTATTCCATAGGTGTTACTGACATAGACACAAAGGCAAAGACTTCTCCATAAATCATGTTTTGCCTACATATTGCCTCAATCCCAGACTCCTACATACCCTTTTTACACTCCACCCCAGTTACTATCTTGCACATCACACATCAGCTGTGTGGAGATAAAACTTTACCCAAGAAGAGCTTAAGTTGGCATCTCCCCCTTCAAAACCAAACTGCACCACATGCTCCAAATAATTTGATAAATGCAAAAAGATTCAAGTCACTACTAATTTGGTTTCTCACAGCATGAAAAGTTTGTTCTGTTTTGTCTATACAGTTTGTTCCAAGTAAGCATCACCACACAAGTCCTTCAGGGCACAGGCCTGTTACTCAGCAGTTAAACATTGCATCTTATTACTACACTTTTAGGGCCAGGCAGAGCCATGCTGCTTAAAGGGCTATACTGCCCTTAGCTCTCCTCAGAGAGTCCACATCTTAAGGTCATATAAAGTATCCATTATTTGCTGTTGAATAGCACTCAGGCCAGTGAACACCAGTGCAAACCTAATGGAGGCTGACAAAGGTTTCTACATATGCAGAGCAATCCACTTTCCAATGGAGAAAGCCACTTCAAAGTGGGATGAAAAGAGTTCTAGTTGTTTCAGCCATAAACACAGGCAGCCCATCTGAAACTGCATTCACTCTTGATCATATGAGTACCAGTTACATCACATTTCACTCAGGAGTTGGCTAAAACACTGTAGTAACTTGCTTCCCATCCAGCAGGAGAGTTAGACACTCTCCATTTGCCTTCCCAGGGGAAATCACCAGCAGTCAAAGTAATGACCTGGTTTGCCTACATAGCAATCAAGGTGAGGAATTGTTTTCTGGACATGAACTGCAGGAATCACTATATACACTGCTACCACTCCAGAATGTCTCTGCTCATACCACTGACATCTATACTGGACTGAAAGGATCACTTACCAAAACTATTCCCTTCATCCCTCATCAGACAAGTGATCACAGGAAACCTACACAAGCAACCTAGCCCTCAAACACTTAGGAAGAGCAGACACCATAAAACAAGCTAGTCAGAACTGGAGGGTTTGACCCACACATGCACTGAAGTTCACCTCGTCCATGATGTGGCTGAGCTCACACAGCCAGAACCACTGATACCCTGGAGACATGACCTACAGTCAGCAAGCATTGACAAACTGATGTTCTGGGTTGAAAACACCCCTGGAAGTCCAACCCCTGCTCAAAGCACAGCTCATCCCAAAGACAACACGTTGTGTCCAAGTCAAAGAACCACACACACCTATTTACAGCCATACAGGTATTCCTGCATAAGCACAAAGCAGAGCTTGCAGTTCACAAGCTTTGACAGATACATAGCAAAAAACCCTTATCTTCCACCACTGAACAAGCTTGGGCATCACCTTTCACCTCCCAGCGTACCTGAATATTACAAAAACATACTCTCCCTAATCAAAGATGCACATGGCCTTAACTTAAATCTCACACACCTATGTCACTAAAGCATCATACCAAGGCTTACACTAACCTCCCAGCCATGGTGGCAGTGATCCTGCCTTCCCACATCCCTTTAAAACACCAAGTCACCCCAGTGCTGCTCCTGGCCCCAGCAGCTCCCTGCACACCGGGAGCCGCCGCAGGTAGCGATGCCGGCGCTGCCTGGGCTGACATCCAGCCGCAGCACCAGGCGCAGATAAGGCTGCTTGCCTTTCCCACCAGCATGTACCTTCACACTCAGCGGATGCTGCCCCGGAGGCCTCCGGCTGAGGCTCCAGCAGAGCATCCCGCCTGGACCACTGTGCCCCTCCTGCGCCGGGGGATGCCCGCACGCCCAAGGGATGAGAGACTTGAGGGGTAGGAGGACGGCCCCCAGCCCCACCGCGGCCCCACAGTGAGGCCAGCCCGGAGAAGGCAGAGCAGCGCCCGCCCGCCCCCGCCCTGCGCTCACCCAGGCGGATCCCGCAGCTGCTGGCCACGGCGGCGCGGAACCGGTCCATGTGGGTGTTGCGTTTGGTGTCCGGCTCCCACATCACCTGCGACTCCATGATCTCGGGCTCACGCGACATGGTGGCGGCAGAGGAGCGAGACAAGCACCGTCCGTCCCGCGGGGCTCCGGTAACGGCGGTACCGCCCGAGAGACCCGCACACCCGCCTCGCCTCGGCGCTCACTGCGGCCCCTCCTCCGCGCGCACCCTTTAAGGCGCCGCCGATCGCCTCACTCCGTAACCTTCCGCCGCGGGGAAAAAAGTGCGGGGCGTCGCGCCCCGCCCAGCCCGCCCAAGGGGCGGCGAGGACCTGAGGGACCGAGGGCAGCTGGGCCCGGGAGGGGCGGCGGGGCCGGGCCGGTGCCCGCCAGGGCAGTGCGGGGTCACCCGCTCCACCGGCCCCGGGAGCGCGGGCACAGAATGAATGGGGGAGCGGCCGCGCCGGACACCCGGGAGCCGGCGGTCGGTCCCTGTCACCTCTAAAGGTCACCAGACGCCGTGAGGGCACCGGGAGGAACCATCCCTTCGCGCTTCTCACCGGATCTCTGAGAAATCACCGCCGCTCTATTAATTTCCTTTTTTTCCCCCACCCCCCCCTGAAAAAGTCGCAACAAGTGTCTTTGACCTAAAAATTAGGCAAGAAACGCGTCTTTCCACGGCCTCACCATCCCAGCTGCGCTTGTGTAACCCTCCCTGCCTGCACAGCTTGCACCTTGGATTAAAAGCTACTATTGCTGCTCTGCTTTCCGAGTGTGACCTCTGCTAGTGGCTGTCACGGTGATTTCAGCCAAGAATTGCCATTAATGAGGCACTTAACTATGTGAAATTCACTACTGGATTCGGTGATCTTAAAGATCTTTTCCAGTCTAAACGATTCCACGGGGTATCCGTGCTGCTTATGTAACTTATTTTCAAGGTCATGATTTCATTTCTAATCCATAGAAGCCTCAAAAGAGGGGACTTTGATGATAAATTATATACAGGCATATTGTATATGAAAGTAAAATACATGTAGTAGATCGTATACTTGCTCTAAATTTCATTTAGATTTTTGTGCTACCAGAATGCAAGTACTTTATTAAATGTGGAGACCATGGAAACGTGATTTAAACAGTCCACAGTTTATTTGCCTAGAGACAGATGTTACATCTGGCATATTTTTAAATAACTCTCCCCAGAGCTATAGGCCTTGGGGAGGCTGGGGTGGAATGGGGACACGTTATCTGCCTGTCGTGCCTCCCTTGCCTTGGCAGCACTCAGAGGTCAATGGAAGTGTGAAATCCACAGCCAGACACCTGCCAAGAGATAAGGGAGAAGGCAGTACAGGAGTGGACTTGGGATCCACAGCCTGTGGAAGGGAAACTGGCTGGAGAACCCATCTCTCTGTGACTTTTAACTCTTTGTGTTGTGAAGGTGTTTATGACACTGACAGTGTTAACCTGTGTGGGTACGACACTAGTACAGGACATGCAGGGCAGCATCCAGGAGGGTTTTGCCTCCTGCCCCACCACAGACCTCAGACCTCATGCAGCCCCTCCACACCATTTCCCCCCAGCTGACAAACAGCCTGCCCTGCTCCGGGGGTACAGGTGAGCTTTGGGACAGGACTGGAAGCCAAGCTGTGGTTCCTGTGGCACCCTCACCACTCTTTTCCCAAGGGGGTCACAGCCCAGGAGGGCGGACACGAGGCCACCCACTGACCCCTGTGCTCGGCACTGGTGAGGCCACACCTCGAATGCCGTGTCCAGTTCTGGGCCCCTCAGTTCAGGAAGGACATTGAGGTGCTGGAGCAGGTCCAGAGAAGGGAACAGAGCTGGTGAAAGGTCTGGAGCACAAGTCCTATGATGAGCAGCTGGGGGGGCTCAGCCTGGAGAAGGAAGCTCAAGGGGGACCTTCTCACTCTCTACAACTCCCCAAAAAGAAGTTGTAGCCAGGTCGGGGTTGGTCTCTTCTCCCAGTAAATAAGTGACAGAATGAGAGGACATAGTCTCAAGCTGCACCAGGGGAGGTTTAGCTTGGACAATAGGAATAATTTCCCCGCAGAATGAATGATTAGATATTGGAACCACCAAGGAGGCCATGGAGTCACCATCCCTGGAGATGTTAAAGGAAATATTGGATGTGGCACTCGCTGCCACGGTCTGGTTGATATGGTGGTGTTGAGTCACAGATTGGACTTGATGTTCTCAGGGGTCTTTTCCGACCTAATCGATGCACGGATTCCGTGACCCGCCACCGCCCCTCAGGGCCGGGCAGCCCCGCCCCGCGGACGGATCCGTGCGGCGCACGGCGGCCGTGACGTTGGCGCGTCTGATTGGCTGCGGCGTGCCTGGCCCCACATCAGCCCAGAGCGCGCTCTCCTCGCGGCTGGGCTGACGGGGGAAGAGCCGACGCCACGGAGAACCAATCGGCGCACAGCTTTCTCAAGCCCCTCTCTCTGCCGGCCAATGAGCGGCCGGATCGGGGGAGGTGTGCCCAATGGGAGCAGGGCTCTCATGCCGCACGGTGGGAGGGGTGGGGGTCCCGCCGTGGGTCCCCTCAGCGCCGGAGCGATGCCGAAATTGCCCGTTTTAAGATAAAATGCACAGAATCGCAGAATCAGTTAGGTTGGGAAAGACCTCTGAAATCATCGAGTCCAACCCGACACCACCGTGTCAACCAGACCACGGCACTAAGTGCCACATCCAGGCTTTCCTAGAAAACCTCCAGTGACGGTGACTCCACCACCTCCCTGGGCAGCCCGTTCCAATGTCTAATCACCCTTTCTGGGAAGAAATTCTTCCTAAAAGCAGCAGCAAAACAGCTGCTTCCCCCACCCAGAGCAACCTGGCCTTCTAAAAAGAAAATGAGCAGCCAAATTACCTGAGAAGAGACCCAAAAGTCCTCTCGCTGAGCTGAAAAAGGTGTTTAAAAAGGACTGACGCAGTCACAGCTCAGGGAGGAAGGGATGTGCTGGGATTTGATGATAAAACCAGGGCTTTTAGGAAAGTCTGACAGTGCTTTTATCCTATTAACAGCAGTTTTACTATTGCATCCTTACTTAGAGTGGGTTATGCATCCAGGTTCCTTGCTTTCATTCCAGCTTTGCTTTATCCAAATCAGTTTTTCCCTCTTTCAAAAGTGACTTTGGAAAAATGGGAAGAAGGAAAATAAAATAAATCTTTAATGAGAAAATGAGCATTAGGAGGACTGCAGTGACTACTGCAATTAGTTTGGAGACTAGATTAGGATAGCTGCAGGAAAATAACCTGAATAAGATTAACTGGAATTGACCATTTTCAAATCTTTTTAAGCCTTGCTTTATGCCTGCTAATAGTAAAAAGGTTAAAAATGAGATCATATTTTCTGCTTTAGATTAGAGTAGGGGCCCTTCAAAAGATTCTTCAGAGCCGATGAACAGTAATAACACTGGTGATGGCACTACCACATTGTCTCTGAGGTAACCTGAAGTCACTTGGGAGTTTGAGTGATGAAATTCCGGGATCTGTGAGACAGAAGTTTTGTAATAATACCTCGTGGCAATACCTGCAGTATGCTGAGGCCTGACCATGATCCAGTGATCCAACATCTGGATTAGGAAATATAAAGATTTTGGAAAGTTTTTGTAAAAAATTCCTATATTCAGAGCATGCACCAGCTGGTTAATAAGTCTAGATAAGAATAAGACACTTCTGGCTCATTTGATGTCCGTCATCTCTGCAACCTCTATGTGGTATCAGATACAAGTAACTAGAATCAAAATCTAAGGCATTTTCAGAAAAAGAAAAAGAGTTAAAAAAGAAAGGAAAGAGAAAATAAACAGGAAAAGAAAAAAAAGGAAAAGGAAAGGAAAAGGGGAAAATAAAAGGAAAAGGGGAAGGAAAAAAAAAAAGAAAAGAAACAGTGACACATTGCAAGAAAAGCCTCACAGGGAGGACGTGAAAAGGCTTAAAATGACAAGAGGTCATAAAGCAATCAGCTATGGCAGGTTGAGACTGTGAGTAGTAAAGACAGAAAAAAAAAAAAAAGAGGTTAAGAACTGATCCACAGTAACACCAGTTGGCTTTCTTTAAGGCTATGCCATTTTTTTTCAACATTACGAAGATTTAAAAAGAGAGAGCCCTATGATCTGCTAAACCTTAGATATCTAGGAAACAGACCCCCGTTTCTTCTAAATACAGTTCAAATTGCTGTTAAATCCCTCTATTTGCATAGGACATCTTACACAGTTTCTAGTGCAGATGAGGAAACAGAGAAGCACACTCATTCTTCTGTACAGTGAGACCCTCATCAGAGGATCTTTCTGGAAACCTCACAGTTGTCCTCACTAAGAGGTTCAGTGTGGCTGAGATCAATATTTCATGCTATGATGCAATGTATTCTTTGAGCAGACGCTATTTCATTTATTTAAACAAGAAGGGTGAAATACCACATAATTTCATAAGAGCTGTGGATTTGGAGAGTTGAACGTACCTGAAATAGGCTCATTGAGACAGATCAGGGAATCAGTTAAACACCGGGAAGACTCCCAAAATATCCTGATGTGTGAAGGACAGCCTTGAGTGCAGGCTTCCAAAGGCAACCAACCCTACCTCAGGCCTCAGAAACTCTGTAAAGAGCAGATGGAAAGAAACAACAGGCACTTGCAGAAGTGATTTTGAAGGGATCTCACGATGGAAACTCAGGTAGAGAAATAGCAACATTCCCAAATTCTCCGATTTAAGACCCAATGGACGAGAAGCAGCACAAAGGGACCCAGAGAAGGCCAAGCCAGTTGGAAGCAAATTGAAGAATTATAACTGGCATAGAAAACAACACTCATGACAGTTAATTACCTCTGGTTTTTTGTACCCTGGGGCTCTTTAGATGCAAGAAATGCCCCAGAAGCTGACATTTACTGTGTATTCAGAGTATAAGCACAGCATGACACTGAGGGCAGATAACCAGAAACCTCATAAGAACCTCAGAAATGCCTGTCATCAGTTGCCAACCCATTTTGGGAGAGCATGAGATAGACTTCCGAATATACACAGGGATTAACAAATCAGCAAATTCAGGGCCATCTTAAAAAAGAATGAAAGCACCATTTATAAATCTAAAAATCTATACCCTACTGAAATCAAGTAAGATCCTAAGTACCTTCCTGGATCTGGGCCCAAGCCTTCAAGGGCCAAATAGAAATAAATGCTGAAAGGTCTAGGCCATTCTGCTAAATGTGAAAATAAGTGTTTTGGCCAGACTAAAGCTGGGAAAAAGGCCATAGCAGAGATGTCTCTATTCTAGATGTCTACTCAACTACTCAGCTACCAGGCTTAGGCCAAGCCATGAGCTTTAAACATTGAGAACATGGGGTATAAATTTGGAAAGAGATACTTCAAATTATTCCAGAGACTGGAAGAGCTACAAGCTGCATCCCTGACTCTGCGAGAACTCCCCAGGAAGGAGCCAGTAAAAGCAGAGATCTGCCCTGTAATTTTCAGAGCAGACACCCTGAGTGGTGCACAGACACGAGCATGGGCTGCCTACACCTTCCCAAGGTCACCGAGAAGCTCTGGGGAGGACATCAGGATCCCTCATGCCTCGAAGTTACTGTTGGGCAATTTAGCAAACACTTGCTGCCCCAGTTCACGTCACCAGCCGGTGAAGAATCTATGCTACAGACCTGTGGATCTATTTTTATATCACAATCATTGTGTTCCTGTCAATCAGTGATGAATCAGAATGTGCTCTGAAGGCAATGAAGTGCTCTTTTATCTCCTGGGGATTCTTACTTCACTCTGCCAACATCCTGCTTAGGCTTCACTACACAGAAGGACCTGATAACATTGTCTAATTTACACTTCCCAGCTGTTTCTTTATTAGCCTGGTTAGTAAGGAAAAATCAACACAAAACCTGTCAGAAGGGGGAGTCACACCATGAAACGTGCTGAATTTTGGCATTTCATCTGAGTCAGAGTTTCTCGAGGGTGAAGGGCATGAGCATCCTTCAGAATCCCTCAAAGTGAAGTTGATAGAGTACCGGAAAGAGAGACGTCATTTTTTTAGACATGAGAGTTCTCTATTCCCCTTGTCATTTGGGGATTGCATCTCAGAATTGCCTCAGAGGAGATTTCATACCCATGCAGGAAAGGCATCTCTCTGTATTCTGTAAAGACTGTGACAAGTCTCCAGAGCCCCAACAGCCGAGTAATTTAAAAGCTCCATGGGAGAGGATTGAGGAGCCAAGAAAGTTGATCACAAGACAGCAATGGGCCTTGTGGCAAAGAAGCCTGACAGCATCCAGGGCTCTGTCAGTAAGAGCAATGACCCTAAACTGAGACACTGTAAGCCTTGATTTACAGTAGGGAAAAAAAATTGCCATGTGTATTATTACATGTGAAATTTCACCTGGAACTGGTTAAATACTGTGACAGATGGGATGGTGGAAGAGGTTAAATCTGGGAACTGGTAATGGACTGGGAGAAGTTAAATCCCAGGGCAGGCTGGACACAGCAAGAGACTTGAACAGACCTTTTGGGGTGGGGGGGTTGCACGGGGAGATTTCACCACCATTGTGGCCTCTGCTGAACCTTCTCTGCCAGGCAGGAAGGGACCTGGGAGTTTGGATTGACAGGGAGCTGAACATGAACCAGAGTGTGCCCAGGTGGCCAAGAAGGCCAATGGCATCCTGGCCTGGATCAGGAACAGTGTGGCCAGCAGGTCCAAGGAAGTGATTCTTTTCCTGTACTCAGCGCTGGTGAGGCCACCCCTGGAGTGCTGTGTCCAGTTCTGGGCCCTCAGCTCAGGAAGGACATTGAGGGGCTGGAGCAGGTCCAGAGGAGAGCAACAAGGCTGGGGAAGGGACTCCAGCACAAGCCCTATGAGGAGAGGCTGAGGGAGCTGGGGCTGTTCAGCCTGGAGGAGGCTCAGGGGAGACCTCCTCACTCTCTCCAACTCCCTGACAGGAGGGGGGAGCAAGGTGGGGGTTGGTCTCTTTTCCCAGGAAACGATCACCAAGACAAGAGGACATGGTCTTAAGCTGTTCCAGGGGAGGTTTAGGTTAGATATTAGAAAGAATTTCTTTACAGAGAGGGTAATCAGACATTGGAATGGGCTGCCCAGGGAAGTGGTGGATTCTCCGTCCCTGGAGGTTTTTAAGATAAGACTGGATGTGGCACTTAGTGCCATGGTCTAGCAACTGCAGTGGTGTTGGATCAAGGGTTGGACTTGATGATCTCGGAGGCCCCTTCCAACCCAGCTGATTCTATGATTCTATGATTCTGTGATTCTCTCCAGCAGCTCATTATCTTCCTCGTACAGAGGAGCCCAAGCGCTGGGCACAGCCCTCCAGACGTGCCTCAGCAGGGCCGAGCAGAGGGGTAGGATCCCCTCTACGCGCTGTCCACGCTCCCCCCCGGTTCCCTCAGCGATCGTTTCGCGATTTCCATCGGTCCGTGCGCGGGCAGCCCGGCCCCGCCTCACCCGCCGTCCCTCACCCGCCGTCCCTCACGCTGCCGTTGCTCCGCGGGTCCCGCGGGCGGCGCTGCGGCGGCGGCGGCGCAGCGGGGCGGCCATGGCGGCGGCGCGGCGGGCGCTGCTCTCGCTGCTGCTGCTGCTGCTGCTCTGGGGCTCGGCGGGACCCGGCGTCGAGGCCGCTCGGGGCCGCGGCGGCGACCGCCAGAACAGCCTTCGCCGCGCCGCCAGCGGCCTCTACCAGGGCGTCAGCGGCCTCTTCGGCGAGGACAACGTGCGGGCCCTGCAGAAGGTGAGGCGCCGGGCGCTGCTCTCCCCCCCCCCCCCCCCCGCACACCTCCCGCGCTTCCTTCGCTTCCCCGCTGCGCTCCCCGGGGTGACCCGGCGGCTCTCGGGGCACAGCCGCGCTCCCCCATCGCCCCTCGGCGCGGTGGGACCCGCCGCGGCCTCGTCGTTGTGCGGGTGAGGCGGCGGAACGGCTGGAACGGCGCTTCGCGGAGGGAAACGGCAGCCGAGGCTTGCGGCAGCCTGGGAAAAATTGTCAGGGAAATGTCTAAATCAAGGTTGTTTTAGGTGGGGGAGACGGCCAGGGCAGCCCGCTGTCGGTGGGGAGCCCTTCAGCTAAAATCCGGTCTCTCTGCATCAGCAAGAGCATCCTGCGCTCGTAGGGCCGTAGGAACTTAGAGGAAATCAGGCGTGCAGGACCTGATTCTCTGTTCCTCCTTCCCTCAGGCAGTAGGAAGAAATAATAAATACTGTTAAATCGACCTACACTTGAGACGTTTGTGCGTGGTGCTGGGGACATCTCTCAGTTCCTCGATAAAACTAATTCCCTGGTTTGATTTACCAATTGCTAGTGATTGTGTTATCTCTAAACTTCAGAACAATACTAAAGCCCATAAAGTGCAGTATTAAGTGCTGCCAACATATACAATTACATGCCCAAATACCTACACTAAGGATAATTGTAATATGCAAATTTAAGATTCACAGAGTTAAAAAAAAATTACAAAATTACTTTTTTTCCCTTGGGGACTACAAAATAACCTGCAATTCTTGCTTAATGGATTATGATTCTACTTATGACTAGAAAGTCTCAAAGTATGTTTCTAGGAATTGAGGATTTTTTTAATTTTGAATTTTATTTCTCAGTTTTTCTCAAGGTTGACAGAGAGGTTTGTGAATGGGGTGGATGTATTAATGGACACATTCTGGAGAATATGGACTGATTTGTTAGATGTTCTTGGAATTGATGGTAAGTGTGATGCCTGTTTACCCTTGAACTGTCTCAGCTTGTGTCAGTGTTTACAAGCAAATGGGAAAATCATTTTATCATGCTGCATTAAACATCCATCAGCAGTGTCTCTGCCTGCTTATGTGGCTTTGATTTTGCTATGAGTACCTTCGAACAAGAAGACTGAACTCAACCATTCCATTTCTCTAAATGTATCTGTGGGATGTCTGTAAAATGAGTTACAAGTCATGGTTGATTTCTTGGTATCATCATTAGATGGATTCATGCAGCCAGGAATGGTGCAGGGAAATCAAGGAGGACTAGAGGAAGGAAAAACACAGTTGAGAGCCATTAGAATATAACTTTTACAAAGCAGGATCTGTAGCCCCAGTATGAACTTGTCAGCCAGTGATTTGAAGAAGGTCCATCCAGAAACGGATAAACCAGTTTTACCCCTCACTTTAGAAAACACAGCCATGACCCCGCTGCTGTGGGGGACTGACCTTTTGGAGCTGTGCTCGTGTTTCTCCCTGTACCACTGCAGCCTGCCCTCATTAACATTCTGTACATTTTCCTTTGTTTTTCAGCCTCCAACCTGACTCATTATTTCAGCCCAGCAGCAATTGCCAACAACCCGACCCGTGCCCTCCTGCTGATCGGTGCCATTTTACTTGCCTATTGGTTTCTATCTCTCTTCCTTGGATTCTTCTTCTATCTCCTGCACATGCTGTTTGGTCGGTTTTTCTGGATTGCGAGGGTTGCCCTGTTCACCCTGTCGTGCGTGTACATCCTCCAGAAGTACGAGGGCGATCCGGAACACGCCGTCCTGCCGCTCTGCTTCGTCGTCGCCGTTTACTTCATGACGGGGCCGGTTGGATTTTACTGGAGAAGAAACAACAACAGCAGCCTGGAGGAGAAGATGGACCACCTGGAGAGTCAGATCAGACTGCTGAGCATCCGCCTTTCCAGGGTGATTGAGAACCTGGACAGGGGCAGCGAGCAATGAACCGGCCCCTGCAGACCACTGTACACCAGCTCCAGAAAATTCCTAAGCACTGTCTCATTCAAAGTTACAAAGCAACAAAAACGTCACATGGTAAAAAGTGTGCAAAGTTATAACTTTTCATCATGTGTGAGACTAATTTATCTAGATTATACACTCAGCCATTAAACTTGTAGGAGAAAGAAAAACATTTACAAAATTCAGCTGTATATTCAGAGTTTTATCCAGTACTAGAATTTTCTCAGTAGATAAGCGCTTACTTTTACAAGCACTTAAAAACATCTTTTGTAAAGTTTTTATAAAAGCAAATTGAGTAGTCTTTCAAATATTGAAATTGAGCTAAACATATGCAAATTTGACACTTTAAAAGTTAAAAAAAAAAAACAACAACAAAAAACTCAAGCTACCAAGCACTTCCATTGAGAAGTATCTGCTGTGGGTCCACATTTTTATTTTTTTCAAAGTTGTGAATGTGTTTGTGTTTTTGTTGGCTTATTTCATTGCCTTGAAGTTGCCTTTCATAGAGTATCAGATGAGGAATTTTCTGGTATCCAGGCCAAAAAATTCACACCATAGCTTTTAACAGGAGGTGGGGAATGAGGGAGAAGGAAGATTTGAAGTCCTTAAATGCCAGTCCAATGGGAGGAATTGAGAAACACACATGTGGCATTTTTTCATTGCATTTCATCTCAAGACCTTTAATTTGGTGTCTGAAAGGAAATCTGGTTTAATGAATTGGCACAGAGGGAAGAGACGTAGCGTGACAAATTGTAATTCATATTTGATCTGCACAGTGAAGCATTTTCCAAGCATAAATGCATAGACTAAAACATGATTTTTAATCTCAGGACCCACATACTTTCTCAGAAAAGGCAGCAGTTAAAACACGTGCAAATGTATTGTTGCTTAAAGCTTTCTCAGGACCAATAAGCGGCAATAAATTATCTTCAGGAAGATCTGGATTTTTTTCTAAAATTGTAATAGTTTTATAGGAGCTTTTTGCTTGAAGTCTGTGTCCTCATTAGGTTTTGGGGAAAGTGAGTCACCTTAAGAGGAGGGTGTAGGAAACGGTTCTATTTCAAAGCGGTGGAGCTTTGAAGCAATTTTATTTTGCAGGATTTCTATATTTGTAACTTAGAACTGACTGACTTGGTAGAGTATCACTGGCTGTGTGAACGGTTTGCTGAAATGCAGTGAAACAAAGGTAACCTCAGGGAAGGAAGTCAGGAACGTGGTTTGACCTGGGAACAACAGCATTTGAGGATAGAGATGTGGGGAGGGAGGGGAAGCGTTGACCTGTAGTGATGAGCACTGATACCACGAGGGGTGGAATGGACCACAGCTGAAGCACTCTGTGTTCCGTAGGGTCTAAACTTAAAATTACATTAAAAAAAACGCAACAAAAAATTGGTCTGTGATAGGGCCTGGCTACAAAGCAAGGGAACAAGTATGAGGAGGTTCTCCTCTCCATGCCTGTGAGTGCCAGTAGGACAGGCCAGGGCAGCTGAGCACAGCTTGGCCTTTGTCCTCTTGTTCCGTTGAGCAGAACTTTTGCTGGATGTGATGCTTAACTGAATGTAACTGTTGGGCAAATTTATTTTTCTCTTTATGCTGAAGTTTAATGTTCTTCTTGGAATGTGTGTTACTTGCCTAACCTCTTTGGGTCTGTATGTGACATTTACATGAGGGGTTATTTTTAAAATCCATGTTAATGGCCTTTACTCCGAACGGTGATCACTTGAGTTCAACACAGTTGAAGTTCATATGCACTTGGCACGGTTGGAATCCATTTTAGTTTTTTATGTCGCCTGTAAATCCCCCTGCACACCATTTATTGAGAAATACAACATTTAGGGTTGTAAAATAACTGGTTTTCACAACTTAAGATAAGGACTATGGCAACAAATAGTCCGCTTTGTAAAGCTGAAAATATAAAATACAATGTATTCCTTTTTCCAGCTCATTTTCCATAGTATTACAGAGTCTTCCCTGTAAACTCAGTTTTGCCTACTGTTGTGCACAGAAGACTGGGCTAAAACACCGACCTGGAAATTAGGAATTGACTAGCACAGCTTGTCAGGTCTTGATGTGTTTTGTTAAATTTAAGGCCTGAGGACCAAAGTCTGCAAACCTCGCTCGTGTCAGCGGCTCCATCGCCTTCTTAGGACTATGTGCATGAGTCAGTTTGCATAGATTGTATTTTATGTAATCCATATTTAACGTTGAAGTTAAACATACTGAATCATTTATATATTAAGAGTTGTCTATTATAAAGATTTCTTTAAAACTACTATATAAAAGTTAATTTGGATTATAGTTTCTCCCTGTCTTGCTCTAGTCATTTATCTTAGTTTTGTAAAATCAGCCCTCCTATATTAATACTCTTGATTTTGATCACCCTGCTGCTTGAAAAAAAGTATTTTTATATTTACTTGCATCCCATGTATAGCAAAATGTTATGTCAAAAGTGGTATATATAAAATTGGGTATTTTTAATCAGTATTTTTCCCAGCACTCAGTTTTCACATTAGTCAAATTCAGAAGTAATGATTTTTTAAAGCACAATCTAATCTTCAATATATATATATATATATATACTTTAAAAATGCTCTGTATTTTTAAACATGCACTGTAGTGAAAGCGCTTTTGGGACATGAATGTGGTATTGTATTTAATCTCTTTCAACTTTTGTAAATAACCTTTTACAAGTATTTTCCATACCAGGCCATCTAGTTTATCCATGGAGGTTTTTGCTGTTTTTTAGAACCCGTGCCAGTGGTTGCACTGCTTTTGTATTGCCATTGGTAGGAGCATCCCAGAGACAGGCAGGTCTTGCCTTGTCACCCACGGACAAACCAAGACTGGGAGTTGATGGACTCGCTTGGGCTGGGGGCAGAGATGGGACTGGACCAAACCTCACAGCTCCGGCTTTTCACTGGGATCCAGCAAAACAGAGAGGGGGGAGCGATGTCTGTGCACTCCTGCCACAGCCATGGCCCTCCTGACCTGCTGTGAGGGGGCACAGGTGACCTGGGACCAGCTGGGTGTGGGGATATCCCATCTGGCTGCTCCTCCAGAATGGATCCTGCTCATGGACCTTCCCCTGCAAAGAACATCATCCCATGTAACCGGCTGAGGAGGGGCTCCAGGCTGTCCAGGATGGGAGATCCCCTTGGGTCTGGAGTGTTTAAACCTGTGTGCTTTAGGACCTAATATTTGAAACTCCTGTAGTGTTTTTCCATGCGCTCCCATCTTTGCAGAGCTGACGTCTGCAGCAGCACCTCCGGCTGTAGATAACCGATGTGTTGTATGGAATGTGGTGCTTTCACAGTGGTTTTGGGTGTCAGAGTGCTGTGTACAAACCTGGTGTAGTTCAGTGCTGTATTTATAGCCCGTCCTTCACATTGTGATTTGCTTTTCCGAGACTCGTTGCATCGTCAGTGTGGAAAATAGACCAGTATCAACCTTAGCTTCGGTGGTGTAGAGGTGTTTTAAGTGTGATTTGCCTCATGTACTGATCCGTATTTGGCAGCTAATGGCATAAGTGACCATGAGTTCTCTTTGTCTGGGTTGGAAAATAAAAGGTTTTATTGTATCCGCATGTATTTTAAACTTTTTGGATAATTCCATCGACCTGTGATGACAGCACATGTAAAAACCGACCTTTTCCTTTTGATGAGAAGTTATATTTGCTGTGGTAGCACTCATTGTTGGCACTGATGGTAGTGATTTCACACCGTTTTGTACATCAGCTTTCACAGTGTTTAAGTTTGTACAATTGTTCATGTGAAAACGATTTGGTCTGAAGAGATGCTCTGTGTTCACTTCTGACATACAATCCTAGAGACATACGAGATTCTGCTGATAATACTGTTAAGTAGCTACAAATGTACCAGACTCATTTTTTACCGAGCTTTAACATGCCTTTATTTATTTATTATCGGACCAGCCAAACCCGTGTACTCCGTAGTTCAGTATTTGTTAGAACAAAAATCTCACAAATCAACTTAATGGTATCGTGTGGCAAAGCTTCGAATAAATGTTTACTGAGACTTTGCACTGAGCAGCGAGTCCCTGGTGAGGCTGCGCGGGCTGGGAGATCCCGGGATGGGGTGGGATGGGGTGGGATGGGGTGGGATGGGGTGGGGTGGGTTTGGGGGGGTCCCGGCGCGGTTCTGGGGCCCTTGAGCGCGGGAGGGCGGGGCCTCTCCGCGGCGCAGCCCCGCGCCTGCGCGCCCCCGACCCCGCCCCTTCTCGCGAGACCCCCGCGCCCCCGGAAGTGGTGGCTGCAGGAGCCGCACGTGGGTGGGCGCTGGGTCCTGTCGTGTGTCGTGACCGGTCGTGCGTCGTGTGTCCGCCACCATGGGCCGTGCCCGCCGCCGGCACAACTGGAAGGCCCGGCTGCCGCAGGGCGCCGCGCCGCCGCCGCCCGCCGAGCCGCTGGAGCTGCCGCTGGAGCTGGGAGGTGCGGCGGGACCCGGCCCGGCTTCTCCCGGGCGTTGCATTCGTTGCTGAGAACTCGGGCTGAAGGGGCCGCAGAGTTGCTAAGATTGGAGTTACTGTCATGCCTTTGCTATATTTTTATTATGCTTTTATTGGAAGCATTAATGTTATTTTAAAGGATCTCCCTGGAACGCGCTGCCCAGGGAGATGTTGGAGTCACCATCCCTGGAGGTGGTTTAGGAAAGACTGGATGTGGCATTTGGTGCCATGGTCCAGCTGACAGGGTGGTGTTCGGCCACAGGTTGGACTCGATGATCCCAGAGGTCTTTTCCAGCCTGAGTGATTCTGTGACTTGCAGACTTTGCATTAACAGCTCTGTTGGAGCATTACTGCCTTCAGGGAATTCAGGAGTTGGACTCGATGATCCTCGCGGGGTCCCTTCCAACTCAGGACAACCAGTGGTTCCATTATTTATTAAAGCAATTATTTAAAGTGGTTTTATGTTTAACATTTGCATTCTCAAATGTTATCTTTAAAAAAACCCCGCGTTTATTATACTATTTTGATTTTTCAGAATTTAGTAATGCAGATTTTTAGCATTAAAATTCACTGGTGCCTGGGCAAGGCAGGAGTCTGCAGAGTCACCCCAAGGCACACTGTGCCATGTACTGCCCCCTGATCCTGGGGATTTGAGTAAAAAGACAAAAATTGCAGAGTGTTGTTACATAAGTCATGGAAAATTTCCCTCAGGGCTGTAGTAAGCTCAGGGTTATTTAATCCACAGTTTTGTGGTCTTTTGCCCCTGCTGATGTTGCAGGATTTTTTTTGGCTGGACACGAGGGTTGTGTTTGTTTGAAACACCAAAATCTGTCCTGGTGTGTGATAAGGCTGTTAAGCAGTGTGCTGAAAACAGTCTACCTGGCGCCGGTGGATAATCAAAGACTTGATTTCAGATGGAGCAACGCTGAAGGGAATTGATGAAAGCAATGCCCTGGTCCTGCCAGCAAAAAAAGCAAAGAAGAAAAAATCTGCCTGTGTTGTGCAAAAGCAGAAGAAACCCCTGAGCAAGAAACAGAAGAAAAACCTGCAGAAAGTCTTGGAGCAGAAGGAAAAGAAAAAAGAGGTATGTTATTGCTTGGCTGGCAACTCCAGGCTCGTCACTTCTCTTAAAGTGATAATTTAATATCAGTGTGTGGAAAATGGGACGATGATGAGCAGAACTCACAGACATGCAGGTGCTGAAGTTTATGTTACAACAGCACCAGCCACCCCTGTGCTGGGCATTGTGTTGAAGATGCACCACCCATGGGCTCGTGAGTGCAGCTCCAGTGGTGAAGAGCGTTGCCCTCCCTCCCAATGAGTCAGGTGCTGCAGGAACACACCCTTTCTGGCTCAGGTTCCCATTCCAGACCAAGTAGACAAGTGTTGGGAAGTAGACAAGTGGCTGGCAGAGTCAATGACATGATTACATTTTAAAAACATTCCATGAAGTGGGTTGTATGAGCAGCTTTGTCCTGCTGCAGAATGCAAAGTTTGATGCACCCCTAATTCTGCTTCTGCTGGTGCTCCTGAAGTGCTTATTTCTAGCTTTTGTATTTTTTCTGCATGTAAATAGAGCATTCTTTCTTTACAAAACCTTTCCAGGCAGAATTCCTGTTCTTTTTAGTGTCAGACAAAGGAACTCTGGTTTTGGAGGTACTTTAAAACTGTGGCTGCCTGACCCCCTGCTAGTGCCATGTCCCACATGAGAGAGTTGAAGGGAGGCTCCCATTGCTCCAGCCCTCATTCCAGCACATTAGTTCAAATCCATCTTCTCCCCTGTGTTTGAAGGGTGCAGCTGAGCTGCTCACTGCAGTGATGTCGAGTCCCCATTTCTATTTTTGCTCTGGTGTAGAGCTGAAATCTTCGTCGGGGAGGTCTGACCCTGTAACAGCAGGAAGGTCTTTACAACTTCACAGCAGGATTTGCCAGAGCACAGAGCACGCCCTGTAGTGCACAAGTGCAAATCTTGAAATGAAATTATTTCCTGGTGACAGTAAGCACTGATTTTTTTGTTTTTCCTCAAAAAGCGAGCTGAGTGGCTGAGCAAGCTGAACGAGGTCCAGGCTTCTGAGGCAGAAATGAAACTCCTGTACACGACTTCCAAACTGGGTGTTGGGGAGCGCATGTATCAGGCTAAAAGGTAAGGGTTTTTTTGGGAAGGACCACTGTGGTTGAACAGCAACATTTTGAGCTGCTTTTCCTTATTTTTTTTCTTCTTGCTGCAAACATGGAATGGATGGAGTGAAATAATTTTCTGGGTTTTATCTGATAATATTTTTTCTGGATAATATTTTCTTGTTTGAAAGGATGTTAGTTAAAAGAACTTGGTCTTTCCTTTCATAGGGGACAAGGTGGGTGAGAGTTACATCTGCAGACTCCTACAAATTATGCTAAACTACAAAATTGGTGGATAAACATTTATCTTAACTTAAACATTTACTTAAGCATTTTTTCTTGTATTGGAAAACATCTGCTGATGTGGTCCATAGTTGCTGGATTTATCAAGAGCTGTATTTTGGCAGAAGTTGAAATAATTAGACTTCAAAGGTGCCATCTGAAGAAATGAATAAATACCAGGATAGAACCTGCTTAGATACAAATACAGCAATCAGGTCAGCTGAGGCTTTACCTGGCAGAGTTGTGGAAACCTCCAGGAATGGAGATCCTGGTTCGTGTGGAAATCATGTCTGGCTTGAGATGCTGGAGAATATTGACCAAAACCTAGTTCATGTGTTCATGTTTTGTTCTAGGGTGATACAGGAGCCAAGGACTGATGTACCTGAAAAAATCAGGAGCATCAGTGGTGCCAACAAGAGAAGGCACAGCTCAGGCTCAGAATTGGAGCCTGAGGAAGAGCCCAGTAGCTCTGAGGAGGAGGAGGAAGAGCAGAAACAAGAAACTGAGAAGTGCTCAGCCAGTGCTGTGAGTGCTGCTGAAAAGCCAGAGGAAGGAGCGAGGAAGGCAGTAGTTGAACAGCCTCCAACTGGTCCCAGTGCTCCAGCTTCCCAGAGAGCCTCCAACAAACCATCCTGCAAGCCTGCAGTGTTCATCCCAGTGGACAGGTCTCCTGAGATTCAGGTGAGGCTCTGTGAACAGTACAGTGCTTGTCAAAGATGTTGGGAATGGTGGTATTTTCCATTGGATTGGGCCCCTGCAGACACTGTAGCATTGTCTTGCATCTCTTGCTAATCTGGCCCAGCAGCAGAGTGCCCTTGTTCAGGCAAGTTGTTCAGGTACAGATCTGAGCTTTAAGCCTGTCTGTCTAGCAGTAGGAAGACTCAGTTTGTTTTAGGATATAAGAGTTTGTCTCTGATATTATATATAAAATCTATTAGGAGTCCTTTATTGTCCTTCACTGGAAAATCTTGTGAAGTCCCTTTTAGCTCTCCATTGTGCTGTATCTTGTGCTGGATGGTTTTATCCCATTTATTGTAGGCAGGGTGTCCTGTGGAAATGGGAAGAGCTCTGCATGTGTCTGAACAGTTGGGACAGTTGTGAAATGAGTTTTCCCTTGAAGTGCTGTATTAAGAAACTCAAGTGACTCTGAAGTTTCACAAATTAAAAGTGCAGGGCTTGCCAGTTGCTTTCTGGGAAGCTGTTTTGATGACTGATTCTCAGACATGCTGGTTTAGAGCTTTTCAAGCCACAAGGTTTGCAGAATTCTTTTTTGTGGGCTTATGGTCTGAGGAAAGTAACAGTTTTCAATCCTGAGGAAAACAAAAAAGCAGTGAGACACAATGCAACTAAAATATGTGTTTTATATTGTTTAGGAAGCAAGACTAAAACTTCCAATCCTTGCTGAAGAGCAAGTCATCATGGAAGCCATTAATGAGAATCCCATTGTGATCATATGCGGAGAGACGGGAAGCGGTAAAACCACACAAGTACCTCAGTTTCTCTATGAAGCTGGTTATGCCAGGTAGGAATCTGCTTTTATATCCAGCAGATGGAATTAGGAAAACTCAAGCAGAGCTCAGTCACTCCTGGTATGGCTGAACTGAATCTGGTCTTCCCTGTGGGAATGGCCAGGTAATGGCCATACTGAGTGGGCTTTTAGGAAATCTGAAGGGAATGAGACTGACCTGCGGAAGTCTCTCTGCACAAGTAATCTTTTCAAACCTCTAAGGTAAAAATTCTCTTAAAAGCCCCTTGCATGTTTCCTGCAGAAGGGATTTACCCTCTGCTTTCAGAGGTTTGGTTTTACTTCTGCAAGGAAATGTGTGTATTTCTTAAGAATAGCTTTGAAAATAGGTGCGGTTCATCTGGCACTTGGTAACATTTATGAGCTCAGGCACCTCATAAAGTGCTTCCTGTGAGCTGCATCAGCTTCTGTGCTGCTGCCCCAGCCTGAGTTCTTCTGAAATGGACCCCAATGCCAGAGGGATGCCCAAGGGGACTGGAGTTCAGTGAGCTGGAATTGCAGGGGAAAAATTCCTGTGCTAATGCATCTTCAGATCAATACACATGTAATGCATTTGGGAAACGCAAAACTTCCTTTCTGTCTTTTCCTTCTAACTGTATCTAAATGATACCGTGTGAGCGATGCTACTTAATCTAGAGCCACTGTGCAGAAATCCTCTTGTCATCTTTCTAGGTTCTTTCCAAGTTTAATAAAAACAACCTGTCCTTTTCTTTCCTTGGCCCCGTTAGTTCCAGCGGGACCATCGGGATCACGGAGCCTCGGCGCGTGGCTGCAGTGTCCATGTCCCAACGAGTCGCTAAGGAAATGAACCTGTCACACAGGTGAGCAGAAAAACAGCTTGAGACCTCACTGGAAGGTGACACTGAGATGTTCTGTGTATGTCACGGACTTTCTGTTTCTCCCTGTGCTTTTTCCTGTGGGTGCCCCGGGTGTTTCCTCGCAGAGTGGTTTCGTATCAAATCCGATACGAGGGGAATGTTACAGATGAAACACAGATCAAGTTCATGACAGATGGTGTGCTGCTGAAGGAGATTCAGAAGGTAAGTTGCTGTCCTCAGTGTTATAAAGAGGGAATCGTTTTCTGTAGCTGGAAGAGAGACCAGTTGTTTTGCACGGATGTGCCACCAAACTTTCAAAGCAGAATCCCTTTCAGCACCGGAGGTGTATTTCATCTCAACCCTTGACATTCCTGCCCAAATCCCCAAACATTAGGTAATCTTGCTGTGTAAAGTGAGAGTGAGGAAGAGACTCTTGAGAACTAGGCTGTTTTGTGTGTGGTGAACACATGAAACTGTGCTCAGATGTGTGAGAGATGCAGCCGTGAGGATGGGGAGTCAGTGTTTGTGCAGCTGTAGGGTGTTCTGACAGAAAGACGTCCTTGGTTGAGGCTTCCTGTGGTGAAATTGATTTCTCTTCCCAGGACTTTCTTCTTTCCAAGTACAAAGTCATTATCATTGACGAAGCCCACGAGAGGAGCATGTACACAGATATCTTGATAGGCCTCTTGTCTCGCATCGTGCCCCTTCGTCAGAAGGTGAGAGGAGCAGTGTTCCTGTGTTAGACACAGGTGTGGGGAGGGGAATGTCAGCCATGAGGAGGCTCTGTGGGAGGAGGGACTCTCTGTGGTGTGGAAGTTCATGGAAATCTGACAGAAAGGATGAAATAACACATAATGTGCTTGTCTTTCTGTATGATCAAAGAAGCACAGAGCCTACAGAAAGGGGGGAAATAGTACATGTCAGTACCAACAGATGACTTTTCAGGCAACATCCAGTTTGAGACTTAGATAATTGAATACCAGGAGCCTGGTAGAGAGCAAAATGCTTATCATTGAACTGGCATAAGCTGCCAGCAGCAGAGCTCGGGAGGAGATATGTGGGGCACAGAGTGACAGATTTGTGTCCCTGCAGAAAGGGCTGCCCCTGAAGCTGATCATCATGTCGGCCACTCTTCGTGTGGAGGATTTCACTGACAACAACAGGCTGTTTTCTGTTAAACCTCCCATCATTCAGGTATTGTTCTCCTCCCTGGGATCTGCCTCAGATGTACTGGCTCAAGTACAACCAGTTACAAAGTAGGAGCACTCTTTATCTTTCCAGTTGGTGCCGAAATCTTTCAGATACCAATTTAAAAATAGTTATTTTGTTTAGGCTATTGTTTCTTTTGGGACTGGGTGTTTTTCTTTCCACTTTTATCAGAAAACCACCCTGGCAGAATCTTATTATCTTGAAAACCTGTAAGTTCAGGAGAACTAGAAAGCCTCAATCTGAGTTGATGATCAAAAAGGGAGAAAAGCTTTGGTTTCTTGTTTGGCTTTATGGTGTTCAGGGCAGACAGCACTGATAATTTCTGTGGGTCTGGTGTTCTGTAGCTACCAAACCCAAGAGCTGAACAGAAATAGAGCATGAGCTTTCCTAATTGTCCCATGAACACTGCAGTGATTGTACTGGAGCTATGACAGCAAACAAACCCTTTCTTTGTGTTTCCTCTCCAGGTAGATGCAAGGCAATTCCCTGTAACTGTTCATTTTAACAAGAAAACCCCCCTGGATGATTACAGTGGAGAGTGCTTCAGAAAAGTCTGTAAAATCCATCGAATGTTGCCCTCAGGTAAGGTCACTGCTGAGAACCTCTCAAATTCTTTGTACTTTACATGTCTATAATTTTTTGGTTTGGTTTTTTTGGGTGGAAGGGGGAGATATTTGGAGTGTTTTGTTTTGGTTTGGGGTGAGGTTTTTTGTAAGCTGAACATGGGACTTCAATGAAGTCTTGTGTGGTTTTATTTACTTTACTTTTTCTTGTGAAACCAACCCTTCAACTAAATCATAGTTATATTAACTTCTTGAGAGAGTGGTAGGTGACAGATGTGGTCAAACACCCTTTCCCTTCTTGTTATTTCACAGTATATTTGACCTGTCTGTTATCAAAAACAAGATCTGAAGCTTTCCAAGGTGAAATGCCTGTGCTGAGGTTTGGTGTTTTCTTCTCTTGCAGGTGGGATTTTAGTGTTTTTAACAGGCCAGGCAGAAGTTCACTCTCTCTGTAGAAGGCTAAGGAAAGCCTTCCCATACCAAAAAAACAACACTGCAGGTAATGCTATAGAAACTGTTAAAATTTGAATTTATCCCACTGACAAGTGAGTTTGCTTTGCACCTAAACAAATGAGCTTTTATTTTAAAAACACAAAAAACAAGGATTGGGGAAACGGTTCATTGTGGATGATTTTCATGACTGATTGTTAAATTTATGCTGGTTTGAGTCTGGGAAAAGGTTTCTGTGTATTGATCTCTTCCATTGCATTTCTTCACTTACTCTGTTGGGAATTAAAGTGCTGCTGCTTGTTGATGACTGTTATTTTCAGATACTGGAATTTCAAAAAAAATTCTTATACAGCTGAGCTAGTTGCCTCCTAAACCTCCAGACATACAATTGCTGTGTGTGCTGCTGATGATCATCTGTATAGTTCCCAAATGGAATTATAACCTTAAACTTGTGTGTCATCCCTGTCCCCTCTGCCTTCAGTGTGACTATTTGCTTCTTTCACACTGTGACACTTTGCAATCCCAAAAAGGTGGGAGTGGGACCAGACTCCTCCCACTACCTTTTCCAAGAGGGAAGCATGCTCAGCTAACAGTTGTTCCACTGTCTCTTTTTGTAGGGGGAGAGGATGACAAAGAAGACTCAGTGGAAGAAATGAGAAAATTTAAGAAATCGAGGAAGCGGAGGAAAGTTATGGTAATGTGTGATGGGTAGAATTCCTCCAAGAGACAGGAAGGAGCAGGTCCCTCCCTGCAAACAGTAGCCTGTGTGTCCCCTCAGGAGTTCCAGCAGTACTGCCCACACTGCTGATGCTGCATCAGGAGCAGCAGAGAACTAACACTGTGGATGTTATGGGCAGGAGATGGATTCAGGTTGAGTACTGACCACTAAAACTTTAATGGAGGGAGTTCCAGACTTGCTGGCTCCAGGGCTGCTCCTCATCTCACTGTTTTTTACCCAAAATTGGGACCGATCCATCTCTTACCAAGGATAGAGTTTGGCTTCTGCCCCCATCCTGAATGCACTTTGTTAGTGGGAGATCTTGGTGCTGTAGATATACTGTCCACTGGCATTGTATCCTGGTAGCTGAAGGGGCCTAAAGTAAAGAAATTTTACCCTTTCCCACTGTCCTCCAAGTGAAGAAGCTTGGCTTGGCACAAAATACTGTTTAAAATGCTTGGGTTTCTCCCCCCCAACTGTCACAATTACCAAATGCTGAATCTTAAAATACCAACGAAATCTTGCAATCCCCCTGTCACCTTCAGGTCAGCAGATGTTTGGAGTAAGTGCTCAGCTTTGCTTTCAAAGCAATGCAAAGTGCTGTTTCTGTCCTCCCCTCATGCTCTGTCTTGTCTTTCCTGTCTTTCTCAGACACTCCCCAAAATTGATCTGAACAATTACTCTGTGGTACCAGTGGATGAAGGAGATGAAGACAGAGATGCTGACACTGATGATGATGCTGCAGGGTCTGATATTGACCTGGATTTAGGAGATGGAGACTCAGAAGAAGGTTTGGCCCATATGAAAGAAAAACCCCTTATCTCCTGTTACCTGCGAAATGGGTGACATTAGTTGGTTGTCCTTTGCTGAACTAATGTGACATCACAGCAGACCTGTGAAAAAGCTGTTAAGGTTTTCCAGTTTCAGCTTTATACCTATTACTTTACTGGTTTTGATGAAGTGATGTTTGTGGAGATGATGTTGGGACTAAGCCTGGAAGTTGACGTACCGTGTACTGAAATGTGGGTTTGTTTCTTCACAGATGAGAAATCTGATTCATCCCTCCCCCTGTATGTGCTCCCACTCTATTCCTTGCTGGCACCAGAGAAACAGGCAAAGGTAAAGGATTTATTGCCACAGTGAGTAAATGATCCTTATAGATATGTGTGATCATTGTCTAAAGCCACAAGTGAGTTAAAATTCCCACCTTGGATTATCTGTCAATGAGCAGACTTGAATGGCCCAATGGGCAGGTTGGGATGGGATTGGGGCAGGTCTTGCTTGGGCTGGGGTCTCCCTAATATGCCAGTTCAGTCGGTTGGGACTGATGATAAGTGACAGTCCTGCAGCATGTCAGAATCAGCCCTGGCCCCAGGCACGTTGGGATCCTGCTGCCAAGTGGCAGTTTGTACGGATCCTTGTGTTCCTTCTTGGCTTCAGCAGTGACAACAGCATGTCTGAACACAACATGGTGTGTGCCCTGCCTGGAGCCTCTGTGGGTGTTTCTGAGGATTCACAGAGCTGGACAGAGAGCTCTAGAGCTGGAGACAAAGAGTTAAGTCTCGGCTCTGACTCCTGGATTTCCCCTGCAGTGCCATATGCACCGTCATCCCTTTGCAGCCCATCCAAGCTGACTGCCTGTCCCTTTTCCGCTGCTGGCGCTGCACCTCACAGGCCCATCTGTCTCTTGTAGGTATTCAGGGCTCCTCCTCCTGGCACCAGACTCTGTGTTGTGGCCACCAACGTGGCTGAAACATCGCTTACCATCCCGGGCATCAAATACGTGGTGGACTGTGGGAAGGTCAAGAAACGTTTCTACGACAAAATCACGGGGGTGTCGTCGTTCAGAGTCACTTGGATATCCCAGGCCTCGGCAAACCAGCGGGCGGGCCGGGCCGGCCGCACGGAGCCAGGGCACTGCTACAGGTCAGCTGCCTGCTGGGGAGAAACAAAAAGCCCTTTGGAGGGTCAGTGGGAATTTGCCAGCTTCTCCCACCCTGCTGCCCCTTTCGCAGGGGTCTGGTGCTGCTTGGAGTGCTTTGGGTGTGCCTGCCCTTGGTTCAAAAGGAGAGATAAAGCCAAGCGTGAACTGGTGGTGTCAGTTTGACAGTTTGGCTTCTCAAGGGCCTTTCTCTTGCTGAGAACCCTTATTTCCATGGCCAGATTAGATTTAACCATGGCTGGATGGATTTAACTCCAAGCCGAGCTAACTTGTGAATAAGGCATATGCATCATAAATAATGACATAGTTATGTAAATAATACACACATGCGGCCTTTTTTTAAATCCCTTGCCAGCTTTTCATGTGTATCTTTTGAGTTAAGATTTCTTTTAAGACTCTAAGCAGCACTTCTGGTCCACTAGGTTATACTCTTCTGCAGTCTTCATGGACTTTGAGAAATTTTCTGCTCCAGAAATAACCAAGCGACCGGTAGAAGACTTGATTCTGCAAATGAAGGCATTAAATATAGAAAAGGTGAGGTGGAAGTGGCTTTGTACTACAGCTCTCATTAAAGTGGTTGCCCCTAGGAGTCAGAAACAAAGAGAAATGTCTTCTGTCGTCATTGCTTGAGTCTGTGCCTTGTGTTAGAAATTAGGATCCTGAGACTTGATTTTGGTTCTGCAAATTGCAGAAGCTGCTCTGAATTCCAACAGGCCTTAACAAACATGTTTGTTCAGGTAGTAATGATTTCTTATGTTCTTAGAGGTATAAAAACCCCCTGTCCAAACAGGAGTTTGTGTTTTGGAGATACTGGAGCACTTTCAGAAAGCACAATACATAAATTTAGACCTTAGAGCAGCCTGCCCTAGGCGGTGCCTGGCGAAGGGTGACTCTGGTATTCCTGTTTCCTAATGTTCTTGTTCTAAGCATTTCCTCCCATTATGTGTCCTTTCCTCTCGCTCCTGGCAAACATCCTAAATGTTTTACTTTGGCACATGTAACCAGAGGGGAGAATTTTACTCCCTTCCGAAGCTTCTTACTGCATTCAGACTTTTTTTCAGTGGGCTGTGTCAGTGATGTACTGATGGGCTTTTTCTCATGATGTCTATAGGTAATCAACTTCCCATTCCCAACACCACCTCCCACAGAAACACTTGCAGCAGCTGAGGAGTTGCTGATAGCCCTGGGAGCCTTGAAGGAACCCCCTGTGACGGGAAGGTAATGTCTGTGGTCCCCCACGAATTTCTTCCTCTGTCAAGCCTGTGGGCACTGCTGTCCTCCCACTTCCTTTCCTTCTCAGCCCTCACATCCAAGGGCGGGCTTTGGTACAGGAACTGCCATAATTTCAATCTCTGAATCACCTTTCTTTGTTTTACTGGCCCCAATTATGTTTGGGCAGGGAAAGACTGTGCTGGGAGTGTGCCATGAAGGGCAGGTGGGAGCTGCATGAGGAAAAGGAGCCTTTCCCGCAGCCTTTCCAACCAGCACATAACAAAACCTGAGGAAAACACATCAATTTAATTGGGCTGCCAAAACCAGGAACACAGACTTGTTCTAATCAGACATTACTTCATTACATGAGTTTCCTCTTCCTTCCCCAGGCTGAAGCAGCAGCTGGCAGCAAAGCTGAGCTGCCCCATTAGTCCCCTGGGCAGAATAATGGCCACTTTTCCTGTAGCCCCCCGCTATGCCAAGATGCTGGCACTGAGCAGGCAGCACGACTGCCTGCCCTACACCATCACCATCGTGTCTGCCATGACCGTCCGGGAGCTGTTCGAAGAGTTTGACAGGTCAGTGGGTGAGCCCAACACCCTCCTTACAGGAGGCATCACCCTCACAGCTCATGCCTCTCATATTGGGACCCCTCTGCACTTACACACAACACTCACTGACACTGTTCTGTGTTTCTTTCAGGCCAGCAGTAAGTGAGGAAGAGACAGCCCAGCTGAAGGGGAAGAGAGCGAGGTTTTTACAGATGCAAAAGATCTGGGCTGGGCAGGGGCCGATGCAGAAGCTGGGGGACCTCATGGTGATGTTAGGTACTGATTTCCCTTCACCATTAACTTCATCTGTTCTCCTCCATCACCCTGAGCCCTCAGCTTTGTACAGCCAAAGGCATCCTCGTGCTGTAGGGCCAAGTTGAGTGGTGCAGTTTCTAGGCTGTTCCTCTGGGCAGCCTGCCAGTGCTGCTCCCGGGTGGAACAGCGAAATGCATTTGTTAACTGTGTCAGAGCTGTCCCACCGTTGGTTTAATTAGGAAAACTGATCAGCTAAGCCATTTTCTCCACCTGTCTGTTCACTCCCAGGGGCAGTGGGGGCCTGTGAGTTCGCTGGGTGCACCCGCAAATTCTGTGAAGAGAACGGGCTCCGATACAAAGCCATGCTGGAAATCAGGCGCTTGAGAGGGCAGCTGACAACAGCAGGTAAGTGGGTTTTGAGAGCAATTGCTGCATTTATTCTCTTTTGGGGGGGTGACACATCAACTGGGCTGATTTTTTTTTTTTTTCCTATTGACTCTTATCTCACCTCTTTCTCCCCGCAGTGAACTCTGTCTGCACAGATGCTGGGCTCTATGTAGATCCAAAGATGAAGCCCCCAACAGAAGCTCAAGCAACGTACTTGAGGCAGATCGTGCTGGCAGGGCTGGGGGATCATGTTGCCCGAAGGATTCAGGCAGAAGAGCTTCTGGATGACAAGTGGAAAAATGCATACAAGGTAAACAGCTGGATTGGGCTGAATTCCTCCTCCCCTGTGTGGCAGAAAGACACTCCTGTGCAAAACTTCTGGCTGGGTGCAGCACTGGGACTGCCTGTGTTGACTTTCCTGCAAGTTCTCTCCTTAGAATTTAAGTTTGCAGTGTTGCAATTTCCCAGTCCTCACATAGTAATTGTTTTAAAAGAGCTAAGAAAAGGTTCATTAGTCCATCTTGCAAAGTTCTTGATGTCTCCAGAGAAGGTGAAGCAGAAAATGATGGGGTTATTAAAAACCTCCATCGCTTAGGGAAACCATATAAATGTACATCTGAGACTGAAATTAGATGCAACCAAGAAATTAGATTGCCAGTAATTCATCTTACTCTGCTTCAATCTTTTGTGCTTCCTTACAGACTGCTCTCCTGGAGGACCCAGTGTTCATCCACCCAAGCTCAGTTCTCTTCAAAGAACTCCCAGAGTTTGTGGTATATCAAGAAATTGTCGAGACTACAAAGCTGTACATGAAAGGTAAGACTGCTGTGGGCCAGCTTGTGCTGAAGGTCTGGTGAGGAACTCAAAAATTCCTTGGCAGAGTGTTTCCCTGCTGTAGTGACTAAATGCTCTCCTTATAGAGTGGTTGTGACTCCTAGGATTTGGATCCTTATGCTTTCTAGATCTGGATCAGGGGATAAGTTGGCCTGTTTTGGTTTTTTTTTTTTTTTTTTGTATAGTAGAATTGGCTGGAGCAAAGCTCAGCTTCTGAAATAGCTGCTGTGCACCAGCTGACAGGGCTGGTCTCTGCTGGTCTCTGAACAGCTTTTTTACAACATAAAAAAGTTGACTTGAAAAATGACACAAAGTGAATCCTTGGAGATGAGATCATGACATGAGATCATGTACTTGTGGGGCTGCTGGTGAGTGGTGGTCCTTGGCAGCAAACCTTGGCATTCAGTGTGTGCTTTCCCTCCTAAGGTGTGTCTGCAGTTGAACCTGAGTGGATTCCTGCCTTGTTGCCACCATACTGCCACTTTGGGAAGCCTCTGGAAAACCCTCCTCCCTCGTACTGCCCCCAGAGAGGCCGAGTTCGGTGTCACAGACCGAGTGTCTTTTGTAAGTGTCTTAAAGTGTCTCTCAGTAGTTTTGTCCGAGAGCTGCCCTGTTGTCACTGTAATACTGGTTTAACAGGGCTGTCAGCACACCAGAAAGGCCAGGCTCAGCTTGGGCTGTTCAGAGAGCTTAACAGTGTGGTTTGAACAGCTCCATGGGGTTCATAGCATTTAAATGGGCATTTTATGGAGCCCGCTGCTCCTCCTGTGAAGGCTGGGTGGTGGCAGTGTCCTTCCCACTTCTCTTAGCACCTCCATGGAAATGTGCCCTTCTCTTCAAGCATGGTGTGATCTTTGTTTCCAGATCGTGTTAGCTGGCAGCTCCCTGCTGTGGAAGTTGATTATCCAGAAGGTATTGATCGGTACAAATACTTTGCCAAGTTCCTGCTTGAAGGAAAGGTGAGTGTGTTCCAGGTGCATCACTTCCTTGATGTTATCAATAAGCTTTTAGCCTCACTTCTGGGGGAGAATTTTTTTGTGTGTGTGTGCCATTGCTTATAACTTGCTGGTGGATGGAGGAGTTTACTGTGGTTAGTGTGTTGGGGAAGATACCTCTAAAATTAAAAAAAAAGGCATGAAAATCAGTATTTGAATGAAAGAAACCCCCAAATTCAAGTATCATTTTTGCAAAGGAAAAGAAGTTTTAGCTCATGTCTTTGTCCATTTTGAGACATAAGAGTTGTCTAACAAGCCAGTCAGGACAAGACTGGTGTGGAGACATGGATAGGAAAGAGATGGTAAAAGAGAATATGAGATGGAAATTTATAGTAGTGCTAGGTGATGGATGGTTGTCTCCACAGAACAATTAATTTACCTTGTTCTTAAAAATCTTCCAGGTCATTAAAAAGCTGGGTTCTTACAGCCAGTGCCTGCTGTCCAGTCCCCTCATAATGCTGAAGACATGGTCCAAGTAAGTTGTTAAAAACAAACTTCAGGTTGTTGTCTCTACCAAACACTTTTCACTTCTTTTTTAAATTAAAAAAATTCAATGCTGGGAAGGGTGTTGCAGATAATGATCTTGGCTGTAACTGCAGGGCGAGGAAAATTAGTTTTCCTACCAAGAAAAATTGTGTCTCAGGAGAGCTGGGTGACTGTGAGGGCAGTGTGGGAGGACACGCAGCCTGCTGGCCACTGAGCTCTGCTCTGCTGCTCACTGGTACTGCTCACACCTCTAAGGAATGGCCAGATGTGCACTGCTGCTTTCCTTGCTTTTCTTTGCAGTTCGGCCAATTATTCTGCCTTTCTTTTCAAAAACATGTTTCCAACAGACCGTGGGTTTGATTACATTTAGAGACCTGTGACCCTCCAAAAGGCTGTCAGCTGTCACTGCCTTTCTCTCCCCTCATCCTCCTCTCACTTGCCAAAATAAACTCTCTCTGAGTCTTCTATGACTTCTCATGGAGTTGATGGATGGAAGGGTTTTGGAAGACTTGTTAAAAGTGACTGCTGTTATCTGAGGGTCCTACAGTGACCACGTGTTTCCCTGTTTTAGTCAATCCAGAGCTCAGCATGGGACCTTTTTGCTTTACCTTGTGCTCTGCAGCTGCATAGCAGACATAGGAGCAACCTGCTGCTACTTCTAACCACAAAAAGTTGTGGTTGGAGAAAAATCTACTTAGAGTGAACTTTCTTGAGCCAGTGGCACGTCTCTGTGCAGAGGTTGCGTGTTTATACATCTATATTTAGCCTTTCAAAATGGAGTGTGAATTCAGAAAGCTGACCTAAACTGTGCTAATGAACATTGTTTTATTGCACCATTTTATTGATTCAGACTTCAGCCCAGGACAGAATCCCTCCTGCAGGCTCTAGTTGCAGAAAATTGCGATAATCATAATGCTTTACTGGCTGCATGGAAGAAAAATCCTAAATGTAAGTGTTCTGCTTGCTTAATTATCAGTCATATCAGTGGAGTACCTCGAGCCACTGTTGAATTATAATTTAAAAAGTGGACAATGTCACTTGATAAGCTCCAGATATTTCCTATTTTCTTATGAGAAACAGTAATGCCCTGTGTTTGGTTCTTGCAAAGAAATTTTTTTTCCAGGTAAAATGGCTTTTATTCAGTATTTTTACCAGATTATAAGAGGTCTTTATAGAAACAGCAGCAAAGTGATGCGGTGATGACTTTCACAGTCATTCTCTCCCACTGGATGCTGTTACATCTGCATGCAAGAGTCCAAGCTCCAGCACCATCCCAGTGGTGAAAGGCTGGTTCTTGCTCCCAGTGGGTGATCCCACAGGACCTTGTTTTTCCAGCCAAACCACCCCAGTCCCTGACTCCCAGAGCCATCTGACCACTCTGCTTCCATTCCAGATTTGCTCTCAGCCTACCGTCAGTGGATCCCTGAAGCCATGCACGATGACCTCGCCCAGAACTGGCCACCAGTATGACTGTTCTTGATGGACTTCTTGTCTCCAAGGTGTTTCGAGAGCTTCCAGGAGTTTCCCTGGAAATCTGACACAGATGGACTCACCAACTGTAGCGATACCTTTTTGTAAGAGAGCCAGGTGTTATTCTCTTTTTCTGGGAAGTCCTCCATGTTCCCAGAAGTCCTACCAGCTCTTTGGCTGGTACTTTGTAATATTAATGTTTGGATAATTTTATCCATTGTATTTTATGGATTTTTTTTTTTTTTAATCAGAAGTTTCTTTTTGGACTATATTAGTCGTACGAACTATAATAAATATGTAAAGTTCTTGGTTTGAATGGGAGAAATGATCTCTTTGTGGGATGCTGCAGAGAGCAGAATTTGGGAGCTGTGTAGTCATTTCCTCACATGTGTTAGCAGATCCAAACACAGACAGAACCCTTGGGCCTGGTGGTGGGTTGACCCTGACCCAGACACAAACACTGGTGTGTCAGCACTGTCAGTCACCCATCCAGAACTGCAGCAAGGGGGCTGCTATGGAGAAATCCACTTCAGCCCAGCCAAACCAGTGCAGTCCTAATTGTTCTTTTCCTGCATCTTGAGGAGTTTGCCATTTCTCCAGGATATCCACTAATCTTGCTTCCAAAAATTTTTGTTCAAATCTCTCCTCATTCCTGGCATAGTGCTGCAGGCACTCAGATCTCCTGGGGCCTTTGCCACATGGTTGGCCAGGGCTGTTTTATCCTGGTGCTGGAGAGCCACCTGCTTTTCACAGGCTGGAGCACTTTGGGGAATGCAGCCAGTTTTGGGAAGCAGGGCAGACTTCAACCACTTGCTCATTTCACAACAAGAAATTTTGGTAGAGGTGCCAAAGGAAAATGTAGAGTTATCTTCCCTTTCAACTGATTGCTTATGACACTGTGGTAGAAGGTGTGGGCAAGGACCCTTCTGTTGCCCACATCCTGCCAAAACTGGTGCTGGCCAACTGGAGAAGAGGTTGGATGCATGTCCATTGTTCCCACTGCTCCCACTCACCCACTGCTCCCACGCACATCAGAGGTGAGGCCAGGACACAAGTAAGCATTAAAAATATCTAAAGCTGATGAAACAGCAACTTTTGTTCTCGAGCAAGAAGGAATCCAGCCTCTTACACTGTGTTTGTAAGTGAAACGGTGCAGCTCTGCAGTGTTTTGTGATAACCCCAGGCAGGAGGGTGCTGGGGGTGTCTTGCCTTTCTCTAACAAGAACTGCAGCAGAAGTCTGCAAACTCCTTGTGGGAGTGAAAGGGAACAAAAACTCAGCCATTATGGAGCTTATTTGGAAATTGTGGCTCCAAATTTAGAAAACGGGGCAAGAGAAAGCAAAAAACCCACCGGCTTCAGAAGGCGGGGGCAAAAAGTGGAGATGCCGGGGATTGAACCCGGGGCCTCATACATGCAAAGCATGCGCTCTACCACTGAGCTACATCCCCTGACTGACACGGTGTTCTGTACAGCCCATAAACACACACTGCCACTCGCACGCCGGGCCCGGCGGCCACACCGCGCCCGCCCCGCGCTCCTCCCGCGTTCGTCCCGCCCCCCTCGCCCCGCACAGCCCGTACGGGACCCCGGGACCCGCAGCACCCGCGGGAGGAGCGGCGGCTTCGCCCGGGGCGGGACTGCACTGTTATACTGCAAGGCGAAAACAATACGCTGCGCGCCCGTCCTCGTTAGTATAGTGGTGAGTATCCCCGCCTGTCACGCGGGAGACCGGGGTTCGATTCCCCGACGGGGAGGCCGATTTATATTTTGCCCCCGGACGCCGTTTTTTGCGGGCGACCCCGCGCAGGATTCTGACGTGGCGCGGAACCCCGGGCCCCGTCACCCCCCGCGAGAGGGGCGGGGTAGAACCGGGACTGCTGCGTTTTTGGCAGGGCAGGGCGTGCCAGGAGTGGTGCCTGAGGACCGTGGAGTGGACATCAGTACCGGGGGGTGTGCGACCCCCGGACACGCCAGGAACGGGGCGCTGGTGCCGCGGGGGTGGGACCCACACGGGAGGTCGGGCAGCGCCACTGGGGGGGAATGGGCGGGGTCGTATCCGCGGCCAGCGAGGGCGCTGTCGCCCGCCGAAATAGCTCAGTTGGGAGAGCGTTAGACTGAAGATCTAAAGGTCCCTGGTTCGATCCCGGGTTTCGGCAGAAGCTTTTTCGTTCCCCGCGCGGGTAGCGGCCCGTGCTTTTGCCGCCGGGCGGAGCGGGGCCGGGGCTGCGGTCCCTGCGAGGGGCGGCTCTCCCGGTGTCACCGCAGGCGCTCAGGTGGGTGAAGATTTTGTGGTGGGAACCACTTCCCGGAGGACGGCAGCAGTGTAGCAGGTCCCGGGTCGTCACCTCGGGCATGACCAGGCGCGCAGGAAGGCAATGATAAACCGTCCTCGTTAGTATAGTGGTGAGTATCCCCGCCTGTCACGCGGGAGACCGGGGTTCGATTCCCCGACGGGGAGGTTGTGAGCACTTTTTTCTTTAAAATTCATTTTTCTTCGTCCCGCACGAATTTTTCCAATTTCCGAAGGACGGGAAAAAAAAAAAAAATCAGATTTGTGTGTGCGAACCAGCGCGTTCCCATGTTTCCAAGGGTTGCGTGAAGACCACAGAGGAGTCCGTACACTGCAGCGCCCACAGCCCTCCCCAGGCCCGGCGGGGACCCGGTGCCCGCATCGCTCTGTCCGCTTTTCCCCGCACCGGGGACAAGGGAGCGCGGACAGGACGGAATTGGGCGGCGGGCAGGAGCGGCCCCGCGGGCAGGGGGATGTAGCTCAGCGGTAGAGCGCATGCTTTGCATGTATGAGGTCCCGGGTTCAATCCCCGGCATCTCCATGGGGTTACTGCTCTTTTGGTTTTGGCTTTTTCCCCCTTCCTCCCCCCGTGATGTCTTTTATCCAGTTAAAGTCGCCATTTCTCGTTAAGCCAGCAGCAAACCGCGCCATGACCCTGCTCCTCAAACGGGTCCCCGGTGGCATAAGAAAGCTTTTTTTTTTGTTACTTGTTTCTCTTCAGGCCTGTGCAAACACACACGGGTCTTGTGTTCTGCTGGAGTTCCGTCGCCTTGCCAAGGCCCTACAGCAGCCCAAAAGGAGGGACAAAGCTCCAAACTCCAAAACGCAGGAGACGCTGGCCAGCCCCACCTGACACCTCCTCATCCCACAGCCTGGCAGAGCTGGGGACGTGCAGACCTGCAGCAACACAGAGCTCACGGTCTCTGCTTCACATTCCCAGAGCTAAAGGGGAGGGAGAAACACCAGGACACCACAGGTGACCGCAGTCACTGGCTGCGACAATGCAGGAGCTTCTCCCCTTCTCCGAGCTGGCTCTGCGGTGCCCACTCCCCTCCACTGTCCTGCTCAGCCCCTCGGCAGCGTGGGCAGCTTCACCCAGAGCAGCTTGGAAAGAGCTCTTGGGGAAACAACCTCCCTGCTTTGATCTCAGGCTGGCTGGGCTCATCAGGAAACCCTTTGGAGCCAGGAGGGCTGAGTTATGGCACAGCTGAGAGTTTTGGCCCAGAGAGACCAAAGCCCACATAGAGCCTGAAACAGCTTTTATCTACACAGTTCAGTGGCAGCTGTTTCATCTCACTTTTCAGTTACCAACGGTGAATCCAACAGCAGTGGGAGATGATCGGTGACAAATGCAAAGTGACATTTCCTGCCACAGTGGCTGAAAAGCTCCTTGTGCTATTTATTTACTCATCTTACTTCCAGTTGTTATTTTGAGCTAGTATTTGGCTACAGCACTGCTAAGTGTGAATATCCCTGTTGTAAATCACTCCCTGGATCTCCCTGGGCAGCTGTACTTCTGGAATATGCCCTGCATGTAAATATAAGAAATAGTTTGTTCTAACAGGCACAAAGTAACTTTTTGGCACAGGAAGTTGGTATTTGTCAGTAAAGCAGGTCATGCTCTGTTAAGATCAACATCCCACTATTCATCAACCCTGCACTGAAATCCTAACGATGAGTACTCAGAGAGGCAGGGTAGGATAAACACTAGGATAAACACGGGAGGGCTTTTTTCACAGAAATCCTCTCCCAGCTCAGGAAACACTGTCCTCCTGCAAACCATACAGATGTGTTTAAGGACTATTGGATGAGGGCCAAACATCTGCTTTGCCAATCTCAACCTTTAAGTGTGTGCTCCTCCTGTGTTTGATTCAGACATCAGGTATAAACTCATTCAGGATGCTCAGTGCTTGGCTGATTACCCTAATTAGATGAAGAACAGCACTGTGTCATTTTATTTCTTCCTGTTACAAAACTCCATCTTGTCAGGAAATACCTTTCCATGTGCATTTTTTACTATTTTCAGACCAGTTCTGAGTGCTCCCTCTGTAACTAAAAGAACAAGCTTAACATTAATATTCAGCTGAGGAAAGACCTAAACCTGGAAGGCTTTTCCAATCTTTGATGTTTATTCAACTCCCAGTGCACACAGTGTCAGCCACTGAGCACTGAGAAGAAACCAAAAGACTTCTGTGGATTTTTTTTTTCCCCGTCTAAACGACCCAAGTGTTTGAGATTATTATCACTGCTGCTGTGATGAGTGTTGGTACAAACACGAGGCAGCAGAGGCCAAGGAGCTCCCCAGAGCGTTCCCCTCCTGTAACAGCTCCATGTGTCAGCCAGACACAGGCGGTTTCCCTCAAACTAATCACAAAGCTGTTGCTGGGCCTCTGCTCTGTTCCTGCTGGTGAGCAGTCCTGGGTGTTATCTGTGTCCCTTCCATTTTCTTTGGGTGCTGGCAAATGAAGGATTTTGTAGGCGGATTGGACTGAATGGCGTCTCCTGAGTCTTGCAGACAAAGCCCCGTTTTGTTCTCAGCCATGGCCTGGAATTGCTGTGCAGTTTGACTGGGATGGCACAGGAGCCAACTGAGCGCAGCAGAGATCTGCCAGAATGTGCTCTGCAAGAACAGAATAAGAAATAGGCATTATTCTGATTTGTTTATTATTGATTTTACCCTGGTGGCAAGGCCTTAGTCCTGAATTATGAACTCCACGATAGCTCAGATGCACAGTCTACTTTATGTGTGTGTATATAAACACTCATTGTATCTCAGGCAGACCGTCTGCAGGACTTGGAACTCTGTATCCATCAGGGCCTTTTTTGTCCCTCATGTCACCTCTCCACCCCAGGCAGGAGCCTCCTGTAGCCCCCCCTTTCCCGAGGTGGTCTAGCCTCAGTGCATGTCCCAGCACCGTCTCCTCCCTGTCCCCTCTCCCACGGCCATGGTGGCACTGAGGGTCTGGCACGACCTGCCCGTCCCAGCGGGGTTGTGTCCTCATGTCTAAAGCCCTGAATAAAACGTAAGGCTCTGAGATAAATCTTTAAACACGGGCAAGTCTCCGAGGTGGGTTTGCTGAGGCGCCATGGCCGCAGTCCCGTTCCGGCGGCGGCTCCACGCCGGGTTTTCCCGGCACTGCTCGCGCCCCGCCCGCTGCCCCGCGCGCGCTGGACGCAGCACAGCCACGCGCGGGGCGCAGATCCCTGCGCGCTGTCCTATCCCGCCCCAGCGCACGCAGGAGAGCGGCGGCGCGCGGGGCCGAGAAAATAGTGCGCGGCGGAGTGATCCGGACGTGGGGGCGGGGCGCGCGAGACCATATAAGGGGCGGGAGGGGGATGTGTGGCGCAGTTGGAGTCGGGTGTGTCTGTGAGGGGGTTGTTCTGTCGGCTTGACCTGCCAGCCCCGCGGTGAGTGCTCGGCGGGGGGAACCGCTTGGCGTGGCGGCAACAGGGCTTAGATGCATGCTGGGTGTCCGGGCGGGACACACAGAATGTATGTGCGCGCTGAGAAGGAAAGGGCGATGGCTGGGGTCAGTGGCGGGCTGTGAGGGCCGGGGCGTTGCCCTCCCCTTAACGGCAGCACCGCGAGCCGGGGGCGGAGAAGGGAAGGGCGGGAGGGGCGAGGGCGAGCGGGCACCAGCGAAATGGCGGCGGCGCAGGCGCAGCCGCCCCTCAAGATGGTGGCGGGCGCGCGCCGCGGGCGGGAAAGGGAAGGGGCGGGGACCAGGCCCACATCCCGGAAAGGGCGGGGCCGTCGCTGTGACGTCACCGCCGGGGAGCGCGGCCCCGGGGAGCGAGAGCGTTACTAAAACAGAGCGGGTTTGCCTCTTGCAGGGAAAAATGCAGATCTTCGTCAAGACCCTGACTGGAAAGACCATCACCCTTGAGGTTGAGCCCAGTGACACCATTGAGAATGTCAAGGCAAAGATCCAGGACAAGGAAGGCATTCCCCCAGATCAGCAGAGGCTGATCTTCGCTGGGAAGCAGCTGGAAGATGGTCGCACTCTGTCCGACTACAACATCCAGAAGGAGTCCACTCTGCACTTAGTGCTGCGCCTCAGAGGTGGGATGCAGATCTTTGTGAAGACGCTGACTGGCAAGACCATCACCCTGGAAGTTGAGCCCAGTGACACCATTGAAAATGTCAAGGCCAAGATCCAAGACAAGGAAGGCATTCCACCCGACCAGCAGAGGCTGATCTTTGCTGGGAAGCAGCTGGAAGATGGTCGTACCTTGTCCGACTACAACATCCAGAAAGAGTCCACCCTGCACCTTGTCCTGCGCCTCAGAGGTGGGATGCAGATCTTCGTGAAGACCCTGACTGGCAAGACCATCACCCTTGAGGTCGAGCCCAGCGACACCATTGAAAATGTCAAAGCCAAGATCCAGGACAAGGAGGGCATTCCCCCAGATCAGCAGAGGCTGATCTTCGCTGGGAAGCAGCTGGAAGATGGTCGCACGTTGTCCGACTACAACATCCAAAAGGAGTCCACCCTGCACCTTGTCCTGCGCCTGAGGGGAGGGATGCAGATCTTTGTGAAGACCCTGACTGGCAAGACCATCACCCTTGAGGTCGAGCCCAGCGACACCATTGAGAATGTCAAAGCCAAGATCCAGGACAAGGAGGGCATTCCTCCTGACCAGCAGAGGCTGATCTTTGCTGGGAAGCAGCTGGAAGATGGTCGTACCCTGTCTGACTACAACATCCAAAAGGAGTCCACCCTGCACCTTGTCCTGCGCCTGAGGGGTGGTAACTGAACCAGCAGGTTGTTGCATCCAAATAAAAAGTTTCTCTGCACTTGTTCATTCCAATAAAGCTGTTGCATCCACAAAAATTTGTGTCTCAGGTTACGTGAACAACTGTTTGTGCCATTTCCCAACTCCAGCTCTTTAATAAACAATAATTACGTAGTTTCTGCAGACAAAGGAACTGTAAAACTGCTTTAGGCAAGGCTCCCACTTGTCTGGCAAGTGTAGCTAATCCCTCAGCCATGGTATTCCTGGGTTGTATAAGTGTTCCCTACCAGCTGCAGCTCAGTGCCCACCTGCAGATGTTGCGCAGCTGTGGGTGTTGTGTAAGGGTGGACATGTAATGGGAAACTGCAGTTGTTGCTGAGCTGGGAGGATTTGAAACCCAGCTCTCGGTTTCCCAGCAACTGCCAGGTTCTGCCCTTGTTTTGGGATTAGTGGAGCAAGCAGAAGGGTGATCCTGAAGCTCCAACACAGGGTGGGACAGTGAGATGTCACTGCTGATCCTGCAGCCCTTGGGCTTGGGAAGTGGTGTGGCAGCCTGAGTACATTAAGTAAACTAATTAAACTAATTTCACAGACAGTGGAAATCTGGAATGAACTTCATTCCAGCTGTGTTCCAGCTGGAAATATTGTGCTAAAATACCACAGCAGTTCCTGTGTGCTGTAAAGCCCTGGCTGAAGGGAAGTTTCCACTGAAGAGTTGGTGGTGAGGGTTGGATTTAGGAGCTGACAAGTTGTTAACCACAGCTGTGCTGGCCATGGGATGTGGGAAGGGGAGAGGCTGAGGGAAACAAGTGCCCTTTTTAAAGAGTGGTTGCCTTTGGAAGGGGATGGTGGTGGGAGCTGAGTAGTGACCTGAGCTGATCACTGACTTCAGGGGGACCCAAAGGGATCTTAACACCGATAGTGGGATTGAACTCAAGTAACACCAAGTGTTATTTTAAGAAGCAGTGGAAGATGCTTTTAGGGCTGTGTGGCCTGTAAGGAGCGAGTTTGGATCGCAGAGATCTGTGCTGATCTGGCGGAAGCGTCTGAACACTGCTGAGCTAATCCCATGTGGGTGAGGGCTGGTGCTGTGCCATCGCTAAGTTACTGTCGTGTTCCTGCAGGGGTGGCACTGGGCTCTGCCCACGCCTGTCCTGGTTCCAGTAACTGATCGCCAAACAACTGCAACCACCAGTTTGCCATCCTGTGGGATTTCTGGCCTCTTGGGGCGTCCAAATTCACGCAGCAGTTACAAACTGAGCAGCCCTTCAGCAGGGCTCTGACTCCTTAAACACAAGGTCTGGTCAGCTAAAGGGTGAGTGTTGCTGGAATGCAGGGAGCTGCTCTTATGGAACAAGGAAGGAGTGCAGCTTGGTGTGTTTTCATAATGCCTTTCTCTACATGCTTGGTAAGATTAGCTTTGGGAGTCTGGTGATTAAAAAAAAAAAAGCTGGAGAAAATAACTTCAAGTGGTTCTGATTTGAAGGCAGCCTGACTGCTGGGGGGGGGAGCTGCAGGAGGACACATCAAAAGCCTACATGAATGACTGCAGAGATGTGTTTTAAGAAACTCTTTTATTTTAAAAGTCTCAGTGAAAAAAACTCTACAATGCCATGTTTAAAAACGACAATGCTGTACAAACCCCTGACAGCAACCCTGGAGTGTGCTGCAGCCAGGCAGAACAGGAAGCCTGGAGAGGAAACCCATGCAGTGTTCTCCTGAGCTGAGTCAGCCACTGCCTCTCGCAAAGGGAACGCCATGGAGCTGTGTCATGGCGGTTAGGTTGGATATTAGGGAAAGTTTCTTCCCCTGGAGGGTGGTTGGGCACTTAACAGGCTCCCCAGGGCAGTGGTCACGGCCCCAGCGCTGCCACAGTTTAAGAAACGTTTGGACAATGCTCTCAGGCACATGGTGGGATTTTGGGACTGTCCTGTGCAGGGCCAGGAGCTGGACTCGATGATCCTTGTGGGTCCCTTCCAGCTCAGGACATTCCATGATTCCGTGACCTCTGCAGGTCGCTTTGCTTGGTTTGAGGAACTTCAAGGTTCACAGTGGCAGTGCCAACGCTTCAGAGGCGGCACCCCTGATCAGAGAGCACATCTGGAGTGGGATTAACCACAGAACAGCTAAATTTGATGAGAACAGCAAAGTACTTAATAAACGTTAAGGATGTCTTTTGTTCTAACCATGGTGTGCCCAAAAACATTCTCTGGGAACATGCTGTTCTGAGAGACCTTCTCACGATCACATTGTTCTGCAGCACCTCAGGGCATCTCCTGGATTTTAGTGGGCTTTATTGGGATTTGAAAAAAAATTCCTTTCACGGAATTTCTTTGTAGCAAAATGTTTTAAAGTAAAAGAAAACACAGCTGGTCTGAAGGCGTTGCTGCTGGGGAGAAGGGGGACAGCCCGCTGCTGCCTCACCTGCAGAGACCAACAAGGATCGATCAGAGACATCCGTTAATTGATCTGGCAATTAATCAGAGGCAACTACCAGAGTGAAAAGGGGTCTAGAAGGAAAAAAACAAAAAAGACACAATCGAGGGTAAAGATACAAATGCAGGTGTTCCACCGAGGTGAAGGCCATGGCAAGAGTCAAGTGCTGTGCTGTGCTGGCCTCTGCCTGGTGGGAGCTGTGGGTTGTATGGAGGACAGTGTGTGGGAGCTGGGTGCACTCCAGTTTCCAGTCCCTGTAGCTCAGGGACAACGGTCTTGTTTTCAAACAGGCTGTCACAAACTGGACTCTGTTTTTTAGTCTCTGCTGGCTTCTAGACACTTCTAGGGATGAGTTTCAATGAGGCTTTTAGTCGGGGACACTTTAGACATACAAGATAGACAAAAAACCCAATTCCTTGGGCAAACATGGTGGGTTAAGGGGTGATGGATGTTTTCTCTTCGGGGAGAGCCTGGGGTTGAGCCTTGGGTTCTGCTTGATTGCTGGGCTGTCTGTGTGCCATGCCCCCTTTCCCAAGACACCCAATACCAGCCGTGACAAAAGGCTTGCAGCTCCCCAACCTGCCAACACAGCAGTCATGGAGGGACCCAGACCCTCATGGGAGTAGTCTGGGCCACTGCTATATATATATATATACACTCATACTATACATATATATATATACTCATGAACACACACATACATGTTTATGTATTTTTTATCTATTTACAAGAGCATGTAGTGACAGGACAAGGGGGAACAGCTTCAAACTGAAAGAGAGTAGGCTTACACCAGATATTAGGAAAAAGTCTTTATTGTGAGTGTGGTGAGGCATTGGAACAGGCTGTTCAGAGAAGCTGTGGCTGCCCCATCCCTGGAAGTGTTCAAGGCCAGGTTGCATGAATCTCTGAGCTGACCTAGTGGAAGGTGTCCCTACCCATGGCAGGGTGGGTGGAATGAGGTGATCTTCAAGGTCCCTTCCAACCCAAACCACTGTTCGATTCTATGATTGGACGATATTTTATCTACGTACATATTGTATATCCCTCTCTATTTTACCTATTTTCCTATTTTTCCGTGCTCACACACGTGTTCATGACGCCACCATCCCCGGGTTCTGCTCCCGTCCCGCCGCCGGAGCGAGGGGGCGTGGCCTGGCACGACTGACACCGCCCCTTCCCCGCTGGGCCCCGCCCCCTCCCGGCTGTCCCCGCCCCCTCCGCCGGGCCGGGCCGGGCCGGGCCGCGGGGCCATAAAGGGGCCGCGGCGGCGGGACCCGCTCCTGGTTCAGCTCCGCTTCCACTCCCACCTCCCCCTCGCCATGGCCGCCACCCGGCGCAGGCTCTCGGTGGGACTGGGGCTGGCCGGGGCGGCCTGCGCCCTCCTGGGGGGCTGCCTGCTGATCGTGGGGCCCCTCATCATCAGGGAGCAGGTCATCAAGGTCAGCAGGGCCGGGGGGCTCGGGAGGGGCGCGGCGGGATGCGGGGGTGCGGAGCGGGCTGTGTGTGTTGGAGCCGGTGCGTGGCCAGGGCATCGGTGTGGGGCTGGTCCGCGTGCGGTGAGAGGTGCGGGATGCAGGGTCGGTGGCGGTGCGGAGCGGGGTGTGCTGGAACTGGTGCGTGGTGCGGGGGCTCGGTGTCGGTGCGGGATGGTGCAGGGTCGGTGACGGTGCGGAGCAGGGGGTGTGTTGGAGACGGTGCGGGATGCAGGGGTGATGCTTTCGCAAGTGGAAACGGGATAAATGATGTGCAGTAGCACTCGGAAGGAGCCTTGGGCAGCTTCGGTGCTGGTGCGGGATGCAGGGTCGGTGCTGGTGCGGAGCAGGGTGTGTCGGTGGCGGTGCGGGATGCAGGGTCGGAGCTGGTGCGGAGCGTGGTGTGTTGGAGCCGGTGGGGTGCGGGCTGGTGTGTGGGCACGTTTCCTTTATGCAGTGCGGTCCCGAGAGCGTGAGGCAACCGAGCCCTGGAGGTGACAGTATCGCAGCAGCAGTCCCGAGCAGCCTCAGGATCTTACTCTAAGCAAATCCGTGCTTGGGATATTCCACCCCTGGGATATTTCACTCCTGGCGACGGCAAACGTGCCCGGAATGAGCATGTTCCCACCCTTGATTAACGAGGGCTCTTTACATCCCTGGAATTGGCTGGGCACCCAGTGCTGGGCTGAGCATCGCCCTGGGCACCAGCCCTTCCTCCCATCCCTCCTGTCTCTATCTGCAGCACCAGTTGTTCCTTTCATGAGTAGATGGGCAGACTGTCAGTCTCAGTGTACTCTGGTGTGATGCTTTCACGAGTGGAAACAGGATAAATGATGTACAGTAGCACATGGAAGGAGCCCTGAGCAGCCTCTGAGTCCTCTCCCCTAGGCTGAAAACCTAAAGAGTTGCTTCTCAGAAGACCTGTCTTATCCCCAAGAGAGGTCCTGGGGCTGAAGAGGGTTTGTCCCCCACAGTGTGGGTCTGTGGATGGAGTTGTTGGTCTGTTCAGTAACTGCTGCACTTCTTGTGAACCAACACTCCTGTCCCTGCTGCCAGGACCCCAGTTATCCTGCTGTAATGTGGAGCATATTTAGCCAAACCGTTTTCTCGCTGTCCAAAGCAGATGTGCTCCTTGCCTGGGCCTTTCTCCAAGCTTCCACCTACCCAGGTCAGCCCCTGAAAATGGGCTTCTGATGAAAGAGGTGAACAAACAGCCAATGGCTGTCATTGCATGTGATGCAAAGTCTCTGCCGAAAATGACCTACTTAAACATATCCCCTGGAAGTGCTGCTGTCTGGGCAGAGCCAGGCAGTCCTGTGGATTACACGGTATAAAAATCTTTGTTCAGTTTCATGGACATCAGGAGCTGGTACCTGCAAATAAAAGGCTGGATGGCCCCTGCAGAACAGAAATTACTTTTTTCTTTTTCTTTTTTTTTTCCCCCAAAAAACCTTTCTGCCCTCTTTTTAGCTAATCCTGATTCTTTCAACCTAATTAGCTAAATCCTAATAATTTGCAATGAGAACAGAAGATGAGGAAAAGACCAACTCTTGTTTCTTCTCCCTTCATCTCAAGCACTGGTCTCCACATCTTCAAAATGACCCAAAATGGCCCTGAGCTCTTACTTTTTCCATTTCACATTTAGCCTCATAACTGAGTGATGATGGGTGGTGAGAAGTATCCAGGGGCTCACTGAAACTCTTGGGTTGGTCTTCAGAGTAGTCTGGGTGAGGGAAGCTTAAAGGGCTGGTCTTGGGCAGGTGAAGGCTTGTTTGCCCATGCTGGCTTCTTGAGCTCTGTCAGGATGGTGATTCCTGATGGAAAAGCGCTTGGTTACAAAGAGGTGGTAGTTTCAAGGATATCTTTGGGTAAAATCTGTAGAAGACACAGTAGAAACAGGGAACTTGGAGCCTGTCTCCTGCTCCAACTGCAGAAACTGAATCTGAATTGGGCTGCCTGCGGTGTTGGCCATGCAAACCCTGGGGATATTGCTTCTCTGGAAGCATCTGGAATGCCACAGACTTACCTACAAGGTATGAACCTGAACACAGTGAGGCTGCACCAGCTCATCCCTCTGCCAGCCGTTGCTGCTGCACCTGGGAGCTCTGGTGCTGTCCTGGCTGAAGGCTGACAGCCCTGTCCTCACTGTTCTAGCAGGGTGAGGAGGAGGGTGGTGAGAGGAGGTGCAGGGTGAGGTCTGACCGACGCCCAGTGTGATTGCTCCTCTCGGTCTGCAGGGGAAACCTTGACTCTCTGTTTTGCTGATCAGGGTGGCTGAAGCCTCCCTCCTGGAGAAGCAGGATTTGGGTAGAGCTGCTGCTCTTCTGGTCCTTCCTGGAGCCAATGGGCAGTAACCAGTTCCCTTCAGTTCCTCAGGAACAAGGATCATCCTGATTGGAAGGGATCAAACATCTCAGTGACACTTTATAACCCATCTAAGTTGACAAATACTCTATTTTATCTAAGTTGACAAGTATTCTATTTTTATTTCAGGCATATGACCATGTTTGTTTTGACCTACAAGTAGCTTAATTCCAAGGCTACCCTGTCAGTGGATATTACTTAGCAGCACCTATGGAGCACCTTGAGCTGCTGTGCCCAGATGGGAGGGGGCTGGGACAGGCAGCCTTGAGCTGAGATGCTCAAAGGTCCTGGATGCTGACTGGGTACATATTACATAAATAAATAACATATGCAACAGGTGATTCAGGGAGTGCAAGACAGAACAAAAAAGTAAAGGAAACCAGATACTCCTGATCATACTTGGCTGGACACTTGGGAATCAGGATTGTAAAGCAGAGTAAATAAAAAATTGTCCTATCATTGCTTCTTTGCCCTGAAATCCTTCAGGCTAGCAGGATGGAGGCCCCTGTCCAGCAGCATGTGGGCATGGAAGTGGAGGTGGGAAGGATTTGCTGGGTTAGGTGGATTACACTGCACTGTGGAGGTGTCTGCTTGGGGGTAGGGCTTGGATGAGGGGCTTGCAGAGCCCTGCTGCTTGTGGGTAGCCCAGCCTTGTCATGAAATGACTAAAGAAAGATGGGGTGTTGTGGGGAGGTCTCTGGCAGCCTTCTGTCTCAGTCCCCTGTGCCAACAAATATGTGCCCAGTCAGATCAAGTTGCTCCAGAGCAGGAGAGCTGTTGAGGGGTTGCTGAGCTGCACTGTGATAAAGCTGCACTGTGATAAGCCCACATGCCTTCAGCAGTTAGTGGATCAACCCCACTTCCATAAGCTGACTGACTTACCTAACCAGGGCAAGGATTTGTGCCTGCAGAAGAAAAGATTATGGTGGAACGCACCCAAAGTACATGTTCAAGAAGGAACAGGCTGTTGCCCCTAATGCAGCCCCCCCTACCCCGAAGGCAAGGAGGGAGTGGAGGCAGGTGTATGCAGATGCCAGCTCCTGAGCTGAGGAGGGCTTAAGTTGTCTTTGAGCTCCTGCAGTCATTTCACAGCAAACAGGACAATGATGTGCAAACACAATTGTGTGTTGTCTTTGGCCTGCTTCATGATCAACTCTGAGTCAATGCAGGATGGCAGCTGAGAGGAATCAGAGGTGTCCTGTGCTGTTAGGACACAGCTCAGTTGCCATCCCAATTCTCCATCTTCTGGGAATCTAATGGGCTCTTCCTGCTGGTACCCAAACAGTTGTGAGGATAGCTGTCACTTCTCCCAGCCCTTGCCTCCTGGCTGTGTGGAGCTGCCAAACCCACACCGAAGGCCTTTGGGGCAAGGTTGTTCTGCCAAGTAAATGAAACATGCAGAGGTGTGAATATTCAGTGCTGGTTTGTCTAGTGCAGAGTGAGTCTCCAGCACATCAAAAGAACTCTCAAATCCTGTGGGTAGGATCTATAAAATGGAGCCTGAATAAATAAGCCAACAGGCATCCTGTAGCATAAACTTGATGTTTCTGCATATGTAAAAGTTCTCAGTTTAGATTAGTTCAGTTTCAGTCTGCCCACCTGGATCCTCCAGAGAGCCTCTGCAGGAACTGTTGCCTTCAGCTGGGCCTTACGTGGAGCTGAGGGTGGATATGCTCATCTGCAGCCACGGAGCCCAAAAGTTGTCTCTCCTTACTCCTTTTTTCACTTCTTTTTTCTCTTTTTTTTTTTTTTCCCCCTCCCCTTACAGAACGTCAGGATTGACCCCAGCAGCATCTCTTTCAACATGTGGAAAGTCGTTCCTGTTCCTTTCTACTTGTCTGTGCACTTCTTCGAAGTGCTGAACCCCAAGCAAGTCCTCCAGGGAGCGAAGCCGGTGCTGACCCAGCGTGGACCCTACGTGTACAGGTCAGGGACCACTTGTGGTCCAACTCAGCTGCTGGCTGACTCCTCTGGCAGGAGGGCATGGCGCTGCATACTTGGTGTGAGTCCAGTGGCACAGGGTTTTAAAGTGACCCAAATGTGCTCTAATTGCTCTGATCTTGCTAAAGCCACCAGTAGGACCCCTGGCCACTCGGGTGGTAAAACTGACCTCTTCTTCACTATGTTGTAGAGCTCAGTCCTGTGCTGGGGCCTGCTGGACAGCCAGACCTGGGCTGATAAGGTCCAGACATAGGCATGAGGGTTGTTGGTGTGGTGGTGAGTGACCCTCATCTTCAGAGTGTACTCGTTTCATCTTCACTGTGCATTTAAGAGTCCAGCTCTGGAGCTGGAGTCACCTCAATATCAAACTTCATGGGTCCTTATCTAATATGAGACCCAGAATCTGCTTAACATGAGCGTTCTGGTCATGAGAACCAGAACGGACCACTAAAACTTGGTCAGACCTATTTGCCGTGGCTGAGGATGGTGGCTGAAGTCCCAGATGCTTCTCTGCACCTGAAACATGAAGTGATGGTTGATGCTGAGTTGAGAGTGTGAATTTACCCATCAGTAGTCATATTTGACACCTTAGTGCCTACTCTAATGTGGCAAGGTTAAGTCAGCAGGCTAAGCAAGCTCATGTGGAAAGATTACTGGTTAATCCAAAGCTGAGCAGTGCTGGGGGGAAACCTGGCAGTACGTATATGCCCTTGTTTCATCTGGACTTGCCAAGTCATACCATGTGGGTTCTGTATGTTATGATCCAATCAGTCACTTGGCTTGGGGAAAAAGCTTCACTTATTGTAAATAAGAATAAACAAAGGGGCAAAGCTTATTAGTGTCCTTGTGTTCCCGCTGAGCAAGATTAGTGCCCTTCCCTAATGTGGGCCGTAAAATAGAGGCTCCACAGTAAAGAACTTTGTTTTTGCTGGTGAGTTGAGCTTCAGTTCTTTCAGGAGCTGTGACAGGCTCATGGTGTTGGGGACAACCTCATGCTATGGGAGGGTATAGCAGCCTCCATGAGATTGGACTGCCCCTGTGGCGTGGGGTAAAGTCCAAGAGCACTGGGCAGCATGCAGGAGTTGGATGGCCTGCAGCCCTGAGGAGCAGGAGGGCCACAATGCTGTGCTGCCCTGAACCTGGAAGCTGTCAGGGAGCTTGGGAGCAAATCAGTGTGGGCTTACTGGTGGGTCCTGTGGCATCTTGGCTGGTAGTCTCCTGTTTGCAGGTTGGTTTTAGTGTGTAGTTTGGCATGGCTCTGCATATCTGGGCACCTCTTTGATGGGGCTGGGCTTTTCGACGGCTGTAAGCAAAGTGACAGAGGAGATTTACGCTTTTGTCTCAAACTTCTTGTGAGCTGGGTCTTGAGTTGGGAAAGAACACCTTGTGTCTGCAAGAATCCAGTCTCTCAGGGATGCCTTGCACCTGGACTTCCATCCCTCCTGCTAGACCCTAACCCTGATTGGGGTGGTGCCTCTTCCCTGGCACTCTGCCCTGTGGTTTCTCCCTGAGGTTCGGTCTCCTCCACAAGCCCAGGCCGGTGCAGCCCATCCTTGCTCCAAAGGGGCTGCGGGGGCTCTACCTGTGGGAAGGTTCCCATGACTTCTTTCATCTCTTTGCAGGGAGTACAGGTATAAAACAAACATCACGTTCCATGACAATGACACTGTTTCCTTCCTGGAGTACCGTAACCTTTTCTTCCAGCCAGACATGTCCAATGGCACTGAAGAAGACTATGTCGTTGTGCCAAACATTTTGATGATGGTAAGTGCTTCCTCCCTGGATGGGTTCCAACTTCTGAGCTTGCGGGGAGGGTGGTGAAGCCTAATGCTAAATCAAAGGTTACTTTCTTGTAGGGCTTAAGGCTCATCAAGAGGTGTAAAACTAATAAAATGCAATTTTCTTTCTGATTGTTAGTTGTTGTGTTGCGCTTACTCTTCCAAAACCAGTGTGTGCATGTTCCAAAACCAGAGGGGCTGGCAAAGCAGCTGGGATTAAGTATGAAACCTCCCCTGAGCATCCTGTGGGGAAATGAAGCCTGTGAACCCTCAACTGCTTTCTTCCCAAACTGGGAATAAATGAAGAACCTCTGTCCAATGGATTTCTGTGGGGCTGTAGATGGGAGCAGCAGAAGGATCTTGCTGAGCACCAAAGATTATGCTTGTTGGGTAAAGATGGGGCTCTCACTGCAGAGATTTGTTTTCTTTTCCAGGGAGCAGCTGTAATGATGGAAAAACTGCCAGATTTTGTGAAGCTTTTACTGAGTGGAGCCCTGGCTGGCATGAAACAGGAGGCGTTCATGAACCGGACGGTGGGGGAGATCATGTGGGGGTACGAAGACCCTCTTATAGACACAATAAATACACTCGTTCCTGGTCTGATTCCTTTCAAGGGGAAGTTTGGCTTGTTTATAGAGGTGAGTAAAGTGTTGGTTGGGAATGCTAAAATCACAGCAGTAGTGGTCTTGGGGGTAGCTCAGGCACTTAACTGAAATAAGTAGAAGTTAATTAGCTGGCAGTATGTGAAGCACCCCTAGAGCCGGTGAAGCACACAGAGTCAGTAATGTGTTGCAGTCCTGCTGTGTGTAGTGGATTAAAAAGTCTTCTTCTCTCTGCAGTTTAACAACTCCAATTCAGGATTGTTCACAGTGAACACGGGCATGAAGAACATCAGTCAAGTTCACATGGTGGATTCATGGAATGGGCTAAAGAAGGTAAGTACCAGGTGGCAAACCTTTAATACAGGGGCAATGCCTGAGATAAACTAAGATAAACTGAAAGTTCTGGGTGCTCTTGTCTCTGGGTCATAGGTTTGAAGACAAGTTTCTACAGGACTTAAACTGCTACAACTTCTGTTTAGGAAGTTACCAGGAGGCAGGCATGTGGCAAGGGGCTTGTCAGGAAGCATTAAATTCAGCTTCTCATGGGTGTCACTTGGACTCCCTTGAAATGCTGTTGGAGCTGGTTGCCTCTAATGGTTGAAGTCTCAGGGCCCTGTGGCCTGTGTTTAAAGTATTTAAATACCTTTGTTAAAGGGACACTTTATTCTTCCCTCGCGGAATATCACTCCTAACTACAATCAACTGAATCTACACATCAAACATGACGGGTGGTGGATCTTTTCTCCATTAATTGGGCAGATGTTTGACTGATGGAATCACTGAGGTTGGAAAAGACCTTTAAGATGGGAAGGATCTTTGACGTTCTTTGGTGTTGCGCTCTTGAGCTGCTGTGGAAGGAGTGCAGGGTGGTGGATGTCCCATGCAGGGGTGGAAGCCAACTCCAGCAAGCTCACCCTTCTGAGCTCTTCTCCCTCCACCTGTCCCACAGGTGAACTACTGGCGGAGCAGTGAGTGCAACATGATCAATGGGACGTCGGGGGAGATGTGGCCACCGTTCATGCCCCCAACCTCGCTGGAGTTCTACAGCCCTGATGCCTGCAGGTGAGGCCTCAGCTGCCAGCCCATCCCTGTGCAGGTGTCAGGACACGCTGCACTCATCCTGTGCACACAGAGTACCTGTGCAGTGACGCAGAGGCCTCAGGACTCGTCTCTGTAGTTAAAGTTCAGCTGCGGTTCGGGGTTGCAGTATCTGAGCTTAGCAAACAGCGCAGTTTTCTGATTATCAGCATCTTGTGGTGTCCATAAATACCTCCCAGATCACTGGAGGAGTCCAACTTGCCCGCGTTGAATCAGTAGAAAATAACCAGTCTAGATAAGATGTGGGCAACGAGAGGGAGAAGTAGGGGTTGTCAGGAGGAAATGCAGCTCTAACTGTTTGCAGAACTTTTTTAGCTGACTAAACCCTTGTAGAAATTATGTCAGAGGGGAACTTGTGGCACTATTTCACGTCTCTCTTAGTTGTTTTTTTTTTTCTTTTTTTTTTTTCCTGCCTGGGTGATGCACTGCTTGCCTGTCCTGTATAAGACACCCTCACCTTAGCTGATCACACAGGGACTAAAGTACCCTGCAGAACCACCCCGTGTGTGTATACCTGAGGCTGGAAGGAGGGCAAGCAGGCACAAAAACCCTGTGCTCAGCTTGGGGAGGCTAATGTTAACTCTGGCTCTGTAGATAGCACTGCAAAACAAGCAAGTACTCATGCTGAATAGGGAACAATGACCTCTTCAGTGAACAAACAAAGGCAGCTGAGCCAAGCAGTAGTACAGGAATTCCTCTGCACAAGGGACATCAGCAAACACTGAAGTGACCTGGAGCTAGGAACTTAGAGGGAAGTTTACCTGTAACCAAAGTTTAAATACACATACCTATTTCTGTAAAACTACAGAAATCTCTAGAACAGAGCATGCTTCCAGCGAAGTGGAGGACACCAAACTTGGTTTCCTGTTAGCATAGGAGGGTCCTGCCAGGCAGAGCTGTGGGGGAAGTGGCTCAGCCTCTTCACTGGGCAGTCTGTGTCTTCTCCCCAAACTTCTACCTCAGCCTCTGTGTTCATCCAGAGTCACAAACCTCAGTTGATAGACTAAAAGTGTATCTGCCTTGCTGCAGGACAGGCAGGGCTTATCTCCTGTGCAGCTGATTGATACTGAGGTGCATCAGGGATAACCTACCTGGTTATCCCTGATGCTGAGGTGCATCAGGGATAACCTACCTGGTTATCCCTGCAAGGTAGGCAAGGTTTTACCCTGGTGATGTGCTATAGCAGCTTCTGCCTCCCTGCTGGAAGGTGAGCAGAGCCCAGAGGCATGAGTGTAAGTACTCGACATGCCCTGAATCCTTGGTCCTGGTGTCAGAAGGCATCTGTAGGCATGAGCATCCCCTTGGCAGGCCCAGGCTGTCATGGGTCCCTTCTGTGACCCCTTACCTATTCTGTGATCCCTGCAAGCCTCACTCAAGTGTGAAGGGAGCAAACTTTTGTCCTGGAAACTTGCATCGATCTTGGCCAGCTGGTAGCAATACTGCAGTGTAACATCAATAGCCTATTGTAGCAAGAAAAAAAAATCTTGCTGTGTCACGTGGTAAAATTTTCCACTCCCCTGACAATGGCTAGAGTTGGGCTTCAGAAGAGATTTATGCAGTGTCCATCCCTTGTAATGGAGCACCTCAGAGCCAAGGCTTGCATAAAGTGGGTATTATCTCTTGGAGAGCTGCCCTGGGGATTACTACATGCCTTTTAAACAAATCTCACCTGGATACAGCAAACAGATTTACAAGCCTGTGGTTTCTCTCCATAGCTAGTCCTGACCAGCCCTTTATCTGTGCTTAAAACATGGGAAGCAAAAAGCTTAAATATTCATTCCCCATCCCAAGCACTGCTCTGAGGTTTATCTTGATCTCAAAGTCTAAGTTACATTGCAACTGCATCTTATCCAGCCAAGATAAGAACCCAATTCTGGGCTGGGATCATGCTGGCTAATTCTGATCCTTCTCCACCGAAACCCAGATCCCTGACACTGGTGTACGAGCAGTCCGGGAAGTTCAAGGGTGTTCCCACCTATCGCTTCGTGGCGCCGAAAACCCTCTTTGCCAATGGCACAGACTATCCACCCAACGAGGGCTTCTGCCCCTGCATGCAGTCTGGCATCCTGAACGTCAGCACCTGTAGGCTCAGTAAGTCCTTTTCTCCCATCTGTCCCTGCCGTACTGATATTAAATTTGAGACAATACAAGCTTGACTGTCTGGAAAACCAGCTCTGGTGTCTGCCGGAGTGCTGAAAGGTGCTGTTGGGCTCTGCATGCACTCCACAGGCACCTCAGCAAGGAGGGAAGGAAGGCAAACCCTTGTGCCCAAAGTTCCTTTGGTCCCTGGCCCTAGGACAGCGTGGTGTTTGTGGGGATGCCCAAGGATACAGTGGGAGCTGAGGAGGGAGCAGACAGGGGAGTGAGGAAGAGGCAGCTCATGTAACTGCCAAATTAAATGTTGACTTTGAATACTAAGTGTGGGTCACCCAGGAGCGAGAATCCAAACTTAGTGTCCTGACCTGCATCTGGGAACAGTGAGTTACCACAGCATTGAGCAGTGCATGGTAGGAAAGGGGGGCTGATTTTAATCCTCTTAGGGCAACGGGATAACCTGTGGGAAGGGAAGGAGCCTTCTGGTCGGGAGGAGAAAGGGATAAAAGCCTGCTCAGAACAGGTAGTGCAAAGGCTTAGAAACCTCAACAAAGTGTTCCAGGTGGGTGTGGAGGATCTTAAGGTGCCTTTGATCTCATCTAGATGCACCAATGTTCATTTCCCACCCTCACTTCTACAACGCCGACCCCTCCCTGGTGAACGCCGTCGTGGGCCTGAACCCCAGCAAGGACCAGCATGCACTTTTCCTGGATGTGCACCCGGTGAGTGAACCCACTGGGGTCCTCTTGTCTCCCCAGGGGCCAGCCCAGACAGGGGAGGGAGCCTGCCATCAGCTGAGTGGTGGCCACACTCTGGTCTCATGGCATTGATTTGAGCAGGTTCCATAGTGCAAAGACTGGTGAGGACATGTGCAGATAAAAATGTCAAAGCCATAAACTAACTAAGTAATTAGCCTGGCTTCTGGGGAATTACAGGACTAATTATAAGCGTAATTGTTTTGATAAGTGCAGTCAAGTTCTTTCTACTGACTCAGGTCTATAACACCAGGAGGTGTATCTGGCAGCAGCCCAGCTATGCCCCAAATCTGTAAACACGTATTGCCACTAGAAACTGGCTGCCAAAGGCTGCAGATCATGCTGTGGCTCAAGCTGGCACCACCAATTTTTGGTCTAGCTTCTTCCAGTCTCTCAACCTGCTCATCGAAATGGCTGCTTTCGCCCTGGTCTGCTGCTGTGTCACACTCCCCACACATCCACAGTGTAAGGGTGAAGTCACCACTTCAGGGGGCATGAGTTGAGGCATCCTGAGGCGTTGTTGTCCCAGCTGCTGATAGGGAGGGGACTTTGGGATTTTCCACCCACAGCCTCTGTTGTGTATGGTCAGTTTTTCCAGATGTTTGGTGATGTTTGCTCAAGCTAAAAGCCAATTTCCCTCTTGAGGCAAGGTAAACTGTGTGTCTTATCTGCACACTGGGTTCTGACTGCTTTTCTTATCGCAGTTATGAAAATCTAATTAAGTTTATTACAGTATCAAACATCTACTGATAAAAGTAAAGTTAAATAAGTTCTTATCTAGCTGCAGTCTGCTGAGTAAAACAGGGACAGTCCAACAAAAATTCTTTGCTTGTAAAAATGTGTTGCAAAACTGCAGAGTCATGAGAAACCACTGCCTTAATGGGTGCCAACAAGACCCAGCTTTGAAGTGTGATGTTTTCATGGTCTTGGGGTATTGCTGGACAGGATCTGTTGGTTCCTACAAAGTCACTTAGAGGTTATTGATTAACTGGTTGGTGTCTTCCTGTGCAGATGACGGGCATCCCCATGAATTGCTCTATCAAGCTCCAGCTGAACCTGTACATAAAGCAAGTGTCTGGTATACTGTAAGTAGTCACCTTCTAGAAGTGTCCATCTCCCTTCCCTGAGCAGGGAGTGCTGCTGAGCCACTGCAGAGTTTACTCTCTCCAAAGATGAAGCAGCTTTACCATGACCAGTTGTCCTGACTGCCAGAGCCAGCTGGCTCCTGCTGAAATGTCAGCCATTCCAGTGACCACCAGCTGCCATCCTTTAGCAGTGCAGGTGTGGCTGCCTGTTTGCTCAGCTCTGACAGTATTCCTGTTCCTGACCAGACAGCTCATGGATAGACTGCTTCTCCTGGTAAAGTAGGAGCTGTTCACTTGTGCTGTGCTGCCTCTCAGGTGTTACCTCCAACATGGAGAGGCCAAACACTGCAGGGTTAACAGTGGAGCCTGTGTCCAGAAAGACACTTCCAGCTCTAGGAAAGCAAACAGGAGGTTTCTGTAACCAAATTGTGTGGTGCCAGATGCTCAATATCCACAAGAGTGAGAGTGTGCTCTTGCTGCTTTGGCTGAGGTGCACATACCTGCAGACAGTCCCCACGCTGCCAACTCGGCTGCACCACCCCATGGTACCACCCAGGTGACTGAGACATGAACTTCAGCATTCTGCTTCACTGAGTTTCATGTCCCTGGAGCCCAGGTTTGGGATGGCACTTAGTGCTGTCCTCAGGCAGTTCATCCCAAATCAAAGCATAAGCTCTGCTCTTGCATGAAAAGACCAGCTTGGACCTGATCCCCCATGGTGGGAGCAGCTCATTGAAGCAGCAGGGATTGCCACCTCCTTACACTGGTTTCCTGGCCACTGTCAGTCTATCAGACCCATCCCCTTAGGAAGAATTATGGCACTAATTGTGGCTTGATCAACCATAAATCTAACTGTGTTTCTGTTTTTAATTCTCCTCCCCCCCCCAGTCAAACAGGGAAGATTAAGCCGGTGGTCCTGCCGCTGCTGTGGTTTGCAGAGGTGAGCTGCCTTCCTCGACCTGATTCTGCAGAGCTTCTCCTGCTTCCCCATCACCCAGTGCTGGGGAAACTCCACTTTGGATAAAGATTAAAGCCAGCCAGACTAATTAGGCACCAACAGAAGGCTTTTCAATACTTGGCTATGTCATTAATCCCTCTGAGCTGAACAAACCCTGCACTATACTTGGTAAATCTCTGGCTCTGCCCTAGATGTGGGGTTAAATAGGGCCTTGGACAGAGCTGCCAGCATCCCTGTACTAATGTGGGCCAGGGAGTGTAGCCCCCAGCTGTGTGCATGTCCGGCTGACTCCAGCTATTTAGTAAAAGCTTCTAGCCTGACTGAATCTTGCATAAATTCCCTAATTTAGGCTGGGAGGGGGTGGGAGAGGAATTGTTTAGCTGGTCTGTGTCAGCCCTGGGTGGGAGGGAAATGCCACTGACAGCTCTGCTTTTTTGAGCAGAGCGGATCCATCGACGGCTCAGTCCTAAACCAGTTTTACACCAACCTGGTGCTGTTCCCGTCTCTGCTGGAATACCTGCAGTATATCTTCCTTGGACTGAGTGTCCCACTCATTATCTCAGCAGCTGTGCTTATGGTAACGAATAAGGTAAGAATCTGCAGATGTCTAGTAGGAAACGCTGTTAGTCAAATCAGACTTAATCAGATGATGTAGATTGGGCTGACAATCTAATGTTCCTGAGGAAACATTGGCTGATGCCACCAACAATCTCCTAATGGTGCCAGGTGCCAGCAGATAGCAGCAGGACTTCCTCAGCCACCCAGAAATTGGGCTGCAAATACATAACATAAAGCATTTGTGGCTTTCTTGGGGCACAGTGGTGATGAAAGCGGCTTCATGAAGGAGGTACTTCTCAGCTCAGCCAGCTGATGAAGAAACAAGCCTAGTTTATCAACCCAGCCTCTGTAGAAGGCAGCAGCAGGTCTGTGCCACTGCACAGATCTGCATCTCTGCAGGGTCACAACAGTTTTCCATTTAGAGCAGAGGCTTCTCCAGAGGATGGAGCTACTTGAGCACAGCTTGTTCACAGATGAAATGCAGTTGCTGTGTTATTGCAGAGGGGATGCAGCCACTGTGGCTGCTTCTCAGGCCAGCTCAGATTCTGTTTTCCACTGAAATGTACTTGGTTGCTGTGCAAAGTGCTCCAAATAGCTCTGGAAGTGAAACCCTCAGAGTCTTTGTGGATTGGGGCTTACAGAGAAGTGCAGACCTTTGAAGCCTGCCAGGATCTGGCAGCTGGGCAGCAGTTGGCCTGTGATGGGGCAGGCAGTGGGGGTGAGGCTGAGGAGCTGTCAGGACAGAATATAAAAGAGCTAAAACACTCAGTGGAGATCTGTGGCTCCGGCTCCATGACAGTGATCTGATAACACTAAGCTCTCTACAAGCTTTAGCTCTTGAAGTAGAGATCTAGCTCCCTACCCTAACCTGTATCAAAGTAAGCTGGTTTAGTTTTGCACTACAATCAGATGGCTTAGGCTGGCTCTAAAGCTACAGAGGTGAAGAGCTACTTGTGGTGATAAAAGGCAATGCTTGGGATAAGAGCAGACTAAGAAGAGGCCTGTGTGAGGGGCTTCCTTTGCTCAGCCTCCTGTTACTGCCCTTACTGAAACTCTAATGCAAACCCACCTTAAATACCCCTGGAGTTCTCGGAGTATCACGTAATTGGATTTTAACCAAGCCTACAATTACTTAAGTGACTTAAACACATGATCCCAAATCCCCTTTTTCCTCCACACAACTTCCCTGCAGGGTGGGAGCATTGCTAGGGCCCAGCATGGAGCCCAGTGCTCATCGTCAAACCCTTGTTGTGCTCCCAGGATGGCCCTGGGATGAACGGCTCCACTTCAGCACACGTGAGTGGTCGGTGGCAGGCAGACGCTCTGCTGCATTTCAGGGGGTCTGAGAAAGGGCTGGGCAGCTGTTTCTAACACCTTACGTAGCCCTGAACTGGCATTTCCTCACCCTGCTTTGTGCAAGTCTTAATTCCCGGTATCAAAGAGATTTAACCATGCCAGAAAGGGTCAGGGAGAAAAGCTGGATTTTTAAACTCATTCAAGCCGACTGAATATCTGCTCGTGCAATGCCACAAATCCAGGCATTAGCCAGCTGTGTTTCTATGCTCAACCAAAACTGTCATGAAGTGTTAGAACTGAAAGTCAACTGCAGAAAGTGCCTGACTACCTGGAAAGTGATTAAAGACCTCCAATAACCTTTTAAATTCCCAAGAAAGCTGTACAACAACACATGAATGTCTCCACCTAATTGAGTAGATAAGAGCTCGTAAACTGGAAGACAGCGATTTGCAGCCAAGGTGTGTTCCTCATTTGATTGAAGTGTTTTTGATCTGGCGCTGATTGCTTAATCATGCACAGTTCTGCCTCTTGAAGTCACAGGCTGTGTCAGAGGGGACCCTGAGCGGGGGACATTGTCCGCACCTTCACGTGTCTGCCAGCGTGAAGGTCTCCCTGAACCCAGCTCCTCCCTGAAGTGTCTTGTGTGCCTCTGGCTTCTGGAGGGAGCAGTGTGCTCTGAACCCAGTGCAGATGTGGTACTGTGAGACACTTAAATCTTAGTCTAGTTTATAGTGGAGCCAGTTTGAAATGCATCTGTTGGACGCAAAGCTCTAAAAATGCGTAACTCTATACAGGTGTAAAACACACCCAGACGTTGTATCTCTCCTTTGCCATTGTGGCCTAGAAGCCTGTGTGGTGACTCGTTTAAAAGGCAAACAGACCATTTTAAAACTGGCTTGACACTGACCAAAATCTTAAATAGGACTTAGTTTAATATAAATTTTGAAATCTTCATTAATAACTAGATTCTAGTTCAACAGTGATTTTCAAATCTCCTCTGAAAATTGGAACCCTCATGAAATTTGTGTCCAAGTGCACCATAAACAAGACTGATTGTCTTCTAGGAAAAATGCTTTCTATTTTGGAGTAGCAATAAAAAGAACTCAGACAGTAATAAGGCCAGCCAGGCCACCTCTGCCATAAAGCTGCCTCCAGTTAAGGGGATGGTGTTGCAGGAAGCCAGACTGTAGGTGGGTACCCAGTCAAGGTAACATGCTTTTCTCTCATCCTGATTTGATTAAACTTTGCTTAAAACCAATCAAATTAAACGTTTACTGTCCACATCTACCAGACATGCCCTCCTGGCAAGCTTTGATGGAACAACGTTGTCTCATGGCTTTATTCAGGCCAATTTAGATGTCTTAATACTCACACTTAACCACGTTGCAAGCACATACTCTTATTGTTTCTCCTGGTGTACCTGATCTGTGGCCCTAATACCAGCAGGGATCAGGGGGGAAAGTAAGGTTGGTGTTTCCACCAATCTTTCCTATGCCTATTTCCCCCCACTTCCAAGTGTCTGAGATCCAGAGGTAAGTTTTTGAATGGGGTAAAAACTCGTGGGGGTAACAGTCAACTGGTGGGTGTCACCCTTCCCCTGCATGCAGGGAGCCTCAACAGAGAGGCTTTCAAGAGGGAATTTGTCATGTATAAAATATCTGGGTTTGTATTACAGGATCACAAAATCACTGAATCGTTGAGGTTGGAAGGGACCTCTGGAGGTCATCTAGTTCAGCATCTCGACCAAGCAGGGTCATCTAAAGCTGGTTGCTCAGGACCATGTCCAGATGTCTCTTAATATCTTCATTGTTATAGTTTCACAGAAAAAGAAAAGGAAAAAAGTATTTCTTAATGTTCATATGGAATATCCTGTGTTTACATGCCACTTGGCTCTTGTCCTGTTCCTGGACATGACCAAGAAGAGCCTGGCTCTGTATTTGCACACTCCCTTCAGATCCTTGTACACAGTGGTAAAATCCCCCTGAACCTTCTATTCTTGAGGCTGAACAGTCCCAGTTCTCTTGACCTTTGCTCACATAAGAGACAGTCCAGTCTTATAATCACTTTAGTGGTCGTTTGCTGGACTCCTTCCAGCAGCTCCATCTCTCTTAGCCTGGGAATCCCAGAATTGAACACAGTAGTCCATGTATGGCCTCCCCTATGATGAGCAGAGGGGAAGGATCACATCCATGACCTGCTGGCAACACTCCCAATGCAGCCCAGGATACAGTTGGCTGCCTTTGCTACACGAGCACGCTGCTCATTCATGTTCAGCTTGGTGTCCCCTGAGACTCTCGGGTCCTTTTCTGCCAAACTGCTTCAGAGCTGGGTGACCCTTGTTGTGTACTGGTGCAGGGGGTTGTTCTTGCCCGAGTGTTGAACCTCATGAGGGTCCTTCCAGTCCATTTCTCAGCCTACTGAGATCCCTTTTGGTGTATCAGTCACTCTCCCAGTTTTTGTAGATCGTTAATAAAGATGTTACACAGGACTGGACCCAGTATTGACCCCTGGTGTACACTGATGGTTACTGGCCTCCAACTACCTCATAACCCTCTGGGCCTTACTGTCAGCCAGTTTTCAGTCTACCTCACTGCTCATCCAGCCCATACTTCATCAGCTTCCCTATAAGGTTTTTATGGGAGACAGTGTCAAAAGCCTGAAGTCCAGGTAGATGATATCCATTGCTCTCCCCTCATCTACCAAACCAGTCATTTCATCCCAGACATTTACCAAGTTGGTCAAGCACAATTTCCCCTAGGTGAATCCATGGTGACTACTCCTGATGACTTTCTTTGTCCTTCATATGCCTGGATATGGTTCCTAGGATTAGCTGCTCCATCACCTTCCCAAGGGAGGCTGAGTGGCCTGTAGCTCCTGAGGTCTTCCTTCTTGATTTTCTTCAAGATAGAAGAGACATTTGCTTCCCTTCAGTCTTTGGGCCCCTTTCCCCATTACCAGGATAATGGGCAGTGGTCTTGTTGTGATATTAGCCTGCTAATCCCATCAGGCTCCATAGATTTGTGTATGTCTAGATTACTTAAGTATTCTCTGACCTCATCCTCTTCCACCAAGGGTGTGTCTTCCTTGCTCCAGACTTTCCTCTGGTTTCTGGGGTCCCCTGCCTCATTCAGGAACAGGTCTGCATGTTCCTTACTCTTTCTTTTGTCACCTGGGTACTTATAAAAGCCTTGCTTGTCTCTGACATCCTTGGCCAGATTCAATTCCAGCTGGGCTTTGGCTTTCCTATCTTCATCCCTGCATGCTGGGAGAGTGCTCCTATATTCCTGCCAGGTTACCTGTCCCTGCTTCCACCTTCCATATGCTTCCTTTCTGCATTTGTGTTTGGCCAGGAGCTCTTGGTTCATCCGTGTAGGCCTGCTGGTATTTTTTCCTGGCTTTGGATGCTTATTAGGTTCTTGAACTTGGAGGAGGTGATCCTTGAATATTAACCACCGGTTTTGCCCTGACTGTAGCCTCCTCTACATGAGGTCTGTAGTCACTTTTAGAATCATAGACTCAGTAAAGGTTGAAAAGACCTCCAAGATCATCAAGTCAAATAACACCATGCCCAAATAGTTTCCAGGTGGTCCTGGTGGTATCAGTGGTGCTCACGCAGAAGCAGCAGTGGGCAATAGTCAAAGGGTTAGATAAGCCTCACAGTCCCTCCACAACACCCCAGTCCCCCATGAGCAGCAAACACCTCTAGATGATGAGTTAGGTGGGCAGGTGGTGTCTCTGTCCCCACCAGCAGCGAGTGACCCAATTCTGTCAATTCCTGCTTCCCCCTGGGGTTCTTGTATGATTTATAGTCAGGGGCCCACGTGATCTGCGTGAAGGTGTTTCTGACTCCTCCTCAGTTTTGAGGGTGGTGAACCTGTTCTGTAGGTGTAAGCCTTTAGGTGAGGAGGAACCCTCCTCTTGGTGTCAGGAAGCACCAGCTTCCACCCTTCGCCTTCTCCAGAGGCTGCACCTACCATTATACTGGGAACGAGTGCTGTCCGTGTGTACTGCAGGTGGTGTCTGGGGGTCCTCAAGCCATTCTGTCCCTGAGAAGATCCTTCATCATCCTCCCACAGCACACTGACTTTGTCCTGTAGCTCCTCGGCACACCTCTTCAGGCTGGGTGCTTGGTGGGGTGTGTTAGCGATGCTGGTGGGCAGGAATGGAAATGACTTTGTTTTGTTGGGGGAGGAGGTACAAACCCCTTCAATTTAAGAAGCCTTCAGAAAAGGGTTGTGTGCCCCCAGGAAAATTCCAGAGGCTTGGGGTGGGTGTGGCCCACTTGGGGGTGCGGTGGCACGCGCTGTCGGGTGTGAGCGCGGTGCCACCGGCGCATGCACGCCGTAACCTCTGTCCCTCCCCTGCAGGGAACCGCCGCCGAGAGCAGCCCACGTCCCCCCGCCAGGCAGAGCAAACCACCCCCCTCCTCTGAGACCACTCCGCTCCTACACGACGCTGACACGCTGAGCCAGGATGACGCCGAATCCTGAGCCACCGGCCCCGCCACGCTTCCCACCGGGACACACCCGTGCTGGAGGCGAGGCCTGCTTCGGATCCCCAGAGGTCTCTGGAAGCTGAAGTCGTCCTGGACAGCTCAGTGGAGACCCTGCACAACCACAGCAAAGCCACAGGACAGTATTGCTGCACAGCACTCCCGCGCCAGGAACGGGAGACCTCATCCAGACTCTCAACACAGTGTCCAAGAACCCTTGACCCCAAGGGCCGGCCTTTGCCACAGCCCCTCTCTCTGGTGGGCCAGCAGGAATGAAGGTGGTTGCTGACTGATCTGAGAAGTTATTTGCAATTTAGAACTGCCTATTGCTAGGGATAAAAGGCACTTTAATGGGAGCCTTTAAAACAAATGAGGTTTGTGTAGGTAGCAGGGATGGGATTTAGTGATCTTTTTAAAATCCACTGTTTGTCTCACTGAATGGGGCAGTTGTGCTGGAGCCACTTATGGTTTTATTGCCACTTGATGTAACTGGACTACACTGCAAATCAATTCTGGGTGCTGTCACCTCAGTGATGTCTCTTCCCAGGGTACCTGGAGCCTGCCCAGGGTTGCTCCAGCCTTTGCATGTTTTGGAGAGTACAGTGGTGACTTTTAAAGCCCCAGTTCTGTGCCATGACCTTGCACTCCAGTCATTCCAGCTCACAGCCCTGTTACTTTGCCTCTCCTTGCTGTCAGTGACTGTGTGAGATGAGCCTTGGCAAAAACTCTGTGGTACATCTGAGCTGTCACTCAGCTCTTGGCAGTTGTCCCTGCTGCCTGCTCAGCCATCCAGGGTCAGCTTTTCTGGCTGTGGCTGTCGGTGCTGGGAGGCTGTTGGTCGCTCCAGCCACTCTGCCTGACCATGGGAAGGGGGAAGCTTAACCCTGTCCTTGAGTGTTAATGAAGATATCTGTGCTTTTGAGAGCAAGGAATATTTGCAATCATGAAAGTAACAATGGCCTTAGTACAGTTTGATTAAACTATTGCAGATTTCTGAAACGGTGTCTTGGGGGACCTGGGCCTGAATATTACCCAGGGGTGGGTGGGCTGGGATCACACTTCAGTGGAAAAGCCCAAAGCACAGGGATATTTTTGTCTAACTACCAGTCAGTAGTTGTCTACCACACTTGCCTTCTTCACTTCCAACCAGGAGCCGGGGTAGCCCTTAGGAAAACTAAAGGGGCCAGTGTTGAAGCATCTGGCAAGGACAAAACAGAGCTGGGTCTTCCTTGGACCAGAGGAATTGTTGCACTGTGTGTGGCATGAATACTGTTGGGGTCTGGAAAGTGTTGTCCAGGACAACCCTGTGACCTTCTAGTGGGGTAAGCAATACTTTTCCCCTTAGACCTCTGTCCATCTTATTGGGCAGGAAGAGCACAGGAACTAAAACCAACATCACAATTCCTGTGCCAGTGCATTCCTTACTGGCCATGTTCCCAGTCCTGCAGTGGGTTTGGGCTGCCTTACTGTGGAAACAGCTGTGACACAGCCTGGGTCATGACAGGGAAGGGTGGCAGCTCCCCAGAACTTGGTCCATGGGCTGAACTCACCTCAATGCCTGAAGTGTGTCTCACAGGTACAACAGGACTAGCCAAATCCCTTCTTGTGGCCACTACTGCTGGGTTATCTCTGTGGCACGAGTCCTCAACTGAGGGTGATGCTTAAACTACAGCTGTAAACTCTCTCTGGCCTTAAATCCAAACGTACCCAGCTGCAAACAGCAGCTCACACCTACAGCCTTGGCCAGCGGCGACGGAGACAGGAGTGGGGCAGAGGCTCTCTGGGACACCAGCCCATCAGCTCAGACCTATGAGACCCAAAGCTGAGGGCAGAGCAGCGATAACCACCCCATGGGCTCCCTGCGAGAGGCTTTAATGACATACCGGTGCTAATTGCTGTTGGACAAGTGAACACAAATAAAAACACGGGAATACCGCTCCTAGCACGAGCTTTGGTGGTCGGTTTGTTCGTGGGTGTTTGTTTGGTTGGTTTTTTGTGGCTTTGCGGCAAAACGCTCCTCGAGAGCTCATCCTTTTACCGCAGCTCGTGGGGTGCGCGGGGGGCTCGGCGGGGCCGGGCGCTGCAGCGCTGCCGAGCGGCCGCCCGAGGGCGCTGTGGGGCCGCGGTCGGTGCGGGCCCGGGGTGGTCCCGGGTGGGGGCAGCGGGACCCGGGAACGGCGGGTCCGGCCCGGGATGGGGGACACGGGCAGAGATCCTCCCTCGGCAGTGATCCCCTGCCCCGGCGGGGCCACGCTGCGATGTGTCCCTCCATCGCCTCGCAGCGCTCCCCTTGTTTCCCCCCCTGCACTCCGTTCACCTTGTTGGCTGCTTGTGAGGTTTCCAATTCGTTTTGAAATGCTTCTCACAACCCAAAGTCCTTTCCTGGCCCTGACTCACTCTGCCAATTCCCTTTGTACGCCGTGTTCGGGGCTGTCACAGGCCAAACACCTCTGGTGCAACACCCTCCCTCCCCTGCGCTAAGCCAGGTTGAAGTCATTTACCTTCTCCCGAGAATTTTAATTGGCCTCCACAGGCTCAGTAAACATCACAACGATCTTGTTTTACTGTGTGGAGTCTTGGGAGCCTCATTTCACCCACCCTGGAACAGCCATGGGAGTTGAATGGGTCATCTCCATGCACGAGGTGCTCCATCATCAAGAGGAGAAAAAAAGTGCCTTGCAACACCTGGTTCCTCTTGCATTTGGCTACAATGAACCTCTCTGTCTGGGAGGAAATATCTGGAGGGCAGACAAGCAGCTCATGTGGTTTTGGAGGAGAGCCTGGACGGCCTGTCTGTGCCTGGGCACTGCAGTGTTTGCCTGTGCAGGTTGGGTTTAATCCTCTCTTGTGCAAGGATCTCTGCTGTGTCGTGTTGTGGTGCAGGACTCAGGTCCTGGATTGGGTGCATGTAGCTTAAATCAGCAACCCTCCTGTGTGTGAGCTGCGAGTTCAGCCTGGACCCTGCTCTTTAGGCTGTGTGTGGGGATCTGCACTGGTTTAAGCCCTCTCTCTGTCTGACACTGAGCTGACGGTGTCTTTCTGCTCGGCGCCGCAGTGCTGGCGCGAGCGGTGCCCGGCAGCCCTGGCCCTGAGCTGCCCTCTGTGCTTGGCCAGCCCCGCTCTGTGCAGCCGTCTGCTGCCTTGGCTGCTGCCCAGCCCGCCCGAGGGGTGCCCAACGCTGCAGAGATTGCTGCCCACGTCCTTTCCCTCGCAGCACAGCCTGAGGGGCAGCGCTGGGCCACCCTGGCATCGCCCCCAGTGTGAGCCCTGCCGTGGGTACACCCTCCACATTTGTAACTGAGACCCACACCGGGTGTGTTATAGTGGCAGAAAGCAAATACAGGCTGCTCGGGCTTTGGCAGCGAAGCCTCTGCTTCCAAGTGTGTGTTGGATGTTGGTGTTAAACTTTATGGTGTTTAATGCCTCATTGGAAGCATGTGACTAAATGTCCTTCTACCTCCTGCTCATGAGGACACAGGAGTTTAATTTTATCGCCTCACTAGTCGCCAGAGTCAGGGCTGGACCATTTCTGGGAATAAGCCTGTGTGCATGAGCTCCTCTGCCCAGGGCAGTCAGAAATTCTCCTGCCCTTCAAAAAGGGAAAGAAAAAGAAATGTACTCCTTGCTTCGAGCAGTTCCTTTCACTGAGGTGCTGCTGTGTCCTGGCAGTGAGAGCCAGAGCCCCAGCCCATTGCACAGAGTATCTCTTTGGGATGCTCCATTCCTTCTGCTGTGGTCATGGGGCTTCTCAAGTCACCCTATCACTTTCTCATGGCAGTTCACATGTCAAATCTTGGCTCTGTTGGGGTAAACCAGACCATAGCCCTACACTGAGTCCGTGTTTTCCTTTCCCGTTGCCGTGTGCATCCATGTGGGGTGCTGCCCAGCGGGGAGTTCCCGCTGCAATCTGAGTCCGTGGGGCTCAGAGTGGTGATGTGAAGGTGGCCTGGAGCCAGTGTTCCCTGTGCTTGGTGGTTCCCTGGGAGTGCTAGTTTTCTGGAGCAGGAGAAACAATTCCTAAAAAGGAGCAGTCAGATGGAAAATTGATACCAAATGGTGCTATCAGTCCCTTGAGGAACAAGGTTTGATCTCTCAACCCGTGGTTGCTGAGGGTTAGGACATAGGCACACAATGCTATTTTAAAAGGATTTCTTTTTAAAAGAGTTTATTATTTTCCCATTGTCGTAAGTTCATGATTTTCCCAGACACAAACCGGCTTCAGATTTGATGCTGAACACACAAGATGCTGCTTTGGATGCATGCAGTGTCCACAGGATGAGGAGGGTCTGAGATGAGCCCTTCTCTGGTCCTGCAGGGCCAGGGGCCATCCTCAGCATCTGATACCGGATCAGGGGTTCTGCCAGCTCTACGTGGTTGCTGTCCTCAGGCAGAGACAATCCTCATCAGGCAACAGCCATCCCAGGTGATCTTTCCCATCTTGACTGTCTGCCCCTGTGACTGCGGATGTTCCTGCTGAGCACTGTTCCTGGGGGTATCCAGCTGCATTTCTGGGCTTAATAACCCTGTTTGTAGCTGTGCTACTCTGTTAAAACCCCCACCTCCCTACATGACCCAGCTGCTTTCTGTCTTTTCCATCTGAACTAGTTTCTGGCCCGGTTCCTGTAGGAAATTGCCTGCTGAGCAACTCGTGCTGTGGGACAGGAGGCTTCACCTTGTGCCTGCAAATCGTGGGACCATGGGTTAGTATCCCACTGCTCATAGGGCTGAGCATGAGGCACTGCAAGGGCCTGGAAGCCATTCAGGGGAGGGAGCTGAACTTTGCAACTGAGCTTCCAGGGAAGGAATTTCCAGTGACTGTAGATCCCATCCCCAAAGACAGCATTTCAAGGAATTACCCTCTCCCCCTCACTGCAGACTTCCTCTGCTTTTCCAAGTAAGTGTCTGGCTCAGGGCCATGTACATAGTAACCAGAGCAGAGCAGATCCATGGGAACATCCGGGGCTGGAGGTCGGTGTTGTCCAGGTTCACAGCCCATGGCTCTTTTCTGCACCAGTTGTCCCCAGTTCTGACACTGAGCCTCTCTCAGTTATCTCCCTTGTGAGCACTGTGTTTCCAGAGCTCTGGATGCCAGGAGGAGCAGCGAAAGCACCTTCAGTGCCAATAAAAATAAATGGTGACTGGGATTTTTTTGAGCGTTATTTTAGCAAACAGCAGTTCCTGGTGTTGGTAACTCAGTCCCCTCCCTCACAGGACTCTGGCAGGGCTGCTCTGGTCCAGATGTGCTGGGCATTCTGGAGAGGTATAGGGGAGATTCCCTGTGAGATTGGTCTCACCTGCACCCCTGGTGACCAAGCAGCTTGTCTGACCCCACGGGGAGGCAGAGACCAAGGGGCAGTCCCTGTCTGCCTGCAGAGAGCTGCCAGGTAACCCATGTTTGCACTTACCCCCTTTCCAGATGTTCTGTGCACAGCATTAATTTCCATGCTCTGATGGGGATAGTTTGAGGGCTCTTGCCAGGCTCTGGAGGAGGTGACCCTTTCCCCAGCAGCCACAGGGCTGAAGGCAGGGATCACATCACCCCTTCTGTGTCTAAATAGCACTCAGTGTCCTGGCGGGTGCATCCCCAGAGACATACCTTGTGGATTTTCTTCGGCTCATAAATTTTCCCTGCCCTCCTTAGTGCCCTTAGCAAATAAATTATCAGAAGCTACATTTCCCCATTTCAAAGCCTTGTGAAAGAAACCAGAAGGTTTAGCAGTCCTGGCTGGCTGGAGTGGTTCACATACCATCCACCCATTTGCATTTGATCTACTTTATCCTGTGTTAAGTAATCCTTGAAAGCCCAGTGGGCTGCAGGCCCTCTGCGTGCCTGTAAATCACTGAGGCATGTCACAGGCTGCAAATGAGCGTGTCCCACCCCTTCATCTGATCCAAAACATCCCTCTGTCCCAGAAAAACCATCCTTGTTATGTTAGAACAGCAGCTTAGTGAGCTGGGATCACCATAGGCAGTGGGGTGGGAGTGTGCCCAGCCCTCCAGCTTTGTTTCCATGTGGGACTGGAGCAGAGAGCTCACCTCGAGGGGCAGTTCGCTAGGGATGCAGTTTGGGGATGGGTTTGGTGTCCTCCAGGTGCCTGCTTTGGTCTGGGTGCCCTCAGCTCACCCCTGCCTATGTCCCCCAGTACCTCCCTCAGTCACCCATTAACCAGGGCTGCCCTGTGGCACCTTCTGCACCTCCTGCCCTACTCAGTTTGCTTTCTATCCCTGTAACTTCCTGGGGCAGAGAAGGAGACCTGTGTCCCTTCTGGCCCCTGCTGGGCAATGGGGTTTCAAGTCATGGAACCCATGTGATTCCATAAGTCCCAAGTGCAGCCATAGTTTGGCTCTCTCCCTCGAAATAAATCAAAGATTATTCCCCTCTTCCCCACTGCCTCCCTGCAAAGGTCACTATTGCTCAGCTGTGGCCTGACTTTAATTACAAATTAAGAGCAGCCAGAGCAGTCACTAGGTGCCATTAATTGGCTTTCCAGGAAGGGTTTCACAGGGAAAGTTGAACACACCAGCAATCAATCCTCTTGGTTCCTTGTGTGTGGTAGCTCAGCCTGATGTGAGCCCTGTGCCAGGTCCCAAATTCAGGGCACTGGGTGTCATTTGCCCCAACACTACAGCCAGCCTTGAGTCTCCAAGATATTTTTCCCTTGCTAATTGAAGCCCCGAGGGCTCAGCGCTCCCCTGCCTGCAGTGGGATGAATTTTAGCCACTGAGAACAAGTTCCAGAGGAGGATGCTGAAATAAAACAGATGGGATGATTCTGGAGGTCAGAGTGAGGAGAGGATGCACTGCCAGGCATCATGTGATGAAAACATACTTACTGCTCCAGCAGCTGTCAAAGCCCAAACAGATGAGGCAAGGTGCCCAAGGAGTGTGCAGGGATCTCATTTACCTGGTAATTAATGGAAATCGTGAAACAAATCAACACATGCTCCCTGTGGAGAGCTTCACGCTCCAGTTTCAAACCGCTGATGGAGAACTGGTCATGGCTGGAGCATGGGAATGGTGAGTGCTGCTGTGGAGCCGAGACAGGACTTGGTCCCCACCACTCTGTCACTGATGGAGCCCCTGGTTATTCGAAGGATGTCCTTACCTGCCAGCCTGTGTGGCTGCGGGAGGCCAGACCCCGCCTGCACGGTTAGGGCGCTGCTAATTGCTCTGCCCCCGAGCACACGGGGGACTTGCAGTACTGCCTGTCACAGGCGAAGATGCCTTGGCTTATGGCTGCAGGGTAGGAATGAAGATGTTATGATGAGCCCCATCATCTCCCTCTGATCCCGCTCGGCTGAACATGTCACAGCTGATTTTCCCGGTCCAGCCCTCCCGCCACGCTGTGCGGGCACCTCCACCCCGTGTGCCAGCCCTGCAGGGCTGGAGGCGTTGATGGGAGCCTGAGCTGGCATCCAGACCTGCCCTTGTGCTTTCTGGTGTAGAGAAAGCTCGTCCCACTACAAAACGCTGTGCCATTTTTTCTTGCAAGTTAATTAACTTGGCTCAGTTTAAGTATTAAAAACGCTGTTTGCTGGTATTTTCCTCCCTCCAGAGTAGCGATGTGCTGCTCTGCAGGGCCCTCAGACAGGAGCAGGGATGCTTGCTCTGGTTCAGGGATTCAAGGATGAGGGAGTGTTTTGGTTCCCTGTCTTATTGTTTATTCAGCGTGTTGCAAAGCAGTTTGGCAAAACAAAATCTTCCAAACAATTAATGCCAATCAGACTTGCTGACAGCCCAGCCCCAGCTGCTCAGAGCATGGGCTGAGCTGTGCATGGCACTGTCTGGGCTCTCCCTGCTCCGGGGAGATTCTGAGTGGGTAATTAACCCCAAAATAGCACAGGTGAGCAAGTAGCTTGCCTCCTCAGTCTCCTGCCAGAAGTTAGCAACTGGCATAATTCCTGAAGCATAAGGTTTACGATCCCTTCCAAAAACTTAATCTGAATGTTAACTGACGTACAGTAAATGCCAAATCTCTTTTGAAACTTGCTAAAAATCTCAGTTTAAAATATGCAAACGACCTTTCTGTCTTTCTAAAAAGCTCCCTGCTTCTGGAAATTTAAAAAAAAAAAAAAACCAAAACAAAAAAACACCACCAAGCAAACCTCTTGCTACTGGATAAAAACATATAGTCCTGAGGTTGTGTGAAGGGGCGCAGCTCCCCTGGCTGCAACAGAGGTGGGTCAGGGAAGGGTCCCCTTTGCAGGCTGAACTGGAGCAGATCATTGAACTGCTATAATAAACCTCTCCCAGATACCCTGACAGGAGAAACTGTAAAAACTCTGTCTGAGGAATTGGTGGGCTCTTGCTCTCTTTGATATCCCTCACATTATAATTAAGAGATAATGTCAATAGAATAAAACATTGTCTCAGGATAATGGTCTCCCGCCGCTACAGGAGTGTCAAGGCAAAGTCAAATCATTTATCAAAAATGAATGTTGAGGCAAGTCTGGGACGTTTGTTTTCACAGCAAGAGGCATTAATCCTGGAACAACAATATTCCAGTGCTTTTATTTCTCCTGCGCCCAGTGATTGATGCCAATGCATCATCGTGCCTGAGAGCCGCGGGGCGGCTGAGCGATGGGCTCTCCTCCCAGCTCTATTGACCAGGTGGATTTTGACTTGTGGAAATACATAACAGTAAATTGAGGGGTGCTGGTTCGTGAGAGTGTGCGTCAGTAAGTGTGATTTTTTTTTTTTTTTTTTTTTTTTACTTCTAAAGGTGAGCAGTGCTGCCTGTGGTCTGGCTCTGGTTGGCCAGGGTGCCTTTTAGGACTGTGTTCGCCTTATTGCTGCAGTGTGGGAGGATTGCTTGCTCACTAACCATCCACGGCTAATCTCAGAGCCTGCTCCCTGCCCCATTCCACACTGCTTTAGAGGTTTCTTAAGGTCTCCTCTGAACACTGGGGCTGGCTGTGCCCCTCTGGCCAGGCTTGTGCAGGGCTGAGCAGCTCGCTGGCTTCATGCATTTTTTAAAATACTGCTGAGCGTAAATACCCACAGTACAGCCATGGTGAATATCCATGGATCCCAGGTCCTTCAGCAGAGACCAGGGCAGCCTCAACTCCATCCCTGGCACTACAAAAGGCTGGGAAGTCTGCTGCTATTTAACACAGCACCCGCTACAATTGTTGTTGCCTTCAGGCTGGGGAGAGGAGCAGCCTCAGCTGTCCATCCTCAGTTTGCACTGGGAGCAGTTGTGAGGTCAACACTTGAAATTAAAGATGTGTAAGTGGCAATTAGACTTGAAACAAAGTCCCAGGAGGGTGTACCCAAGCTCTTCCAGAATTTATTTTTTTTTCCCCTCATGGATTTGTTAATGGAGAGATTTACGCATCCAGCAAGCATTTGGGCTGCAGAGGAACACAAGTGCTTTGTATGTTTCCAAATGCCAAACCTGTTTTTCTGAGGCAGCGCTGGTACCTTCTGCACAGGAGCTGCCTGTTGGCAGAAGCACATTCTGTGTTCCCCCAACCCTGAGGGGGGACAGTCCCCTCTGCCAATGTGCTCTCCACAATTTGGTGTCTTTTGCAGGAAAGGCAGAATTGTTAGGCTGGAGCAAAACTAACTATGTTTCATGCACAGGGTGGTCCTGGAAAAACTAATTGGAGCTGACTTTGACTTATTACGCATTTTTAAACTTACTCTAAATTTAAAAATTATATACCCTTGACTCATTACACACTCTGAAATCATGGACTCACTGACTAGTCTGAGGGACCTGAATGGCTTGAAGCCCCGTGGTGGCTGGCAGTGTCCAAAGAGGGATCTGCTCAATTAACTTGTGCTGTTAATCCTCTGTTGCAGCTCATTGCATTGAGATGCCATCAGCAGCATGGGCACAGGACAATACTGGGATGCACTTCTGGGTGCAGACTCTGCCTTTTGAAGCTCTGGGTGGTCCTGGTCTCCCTGCAGAGTGGGGGAGCTGCTCCCTTCCCAATACAACTCCCAGATGTGTGTCTGACCACCCCAGCTGAGCTGGGCAGGGTGAGTGCATCCTGCTGGGTGTGTGTTGGGGGCAGCTCAGCCAGGGCGGGGACACATTTGGGACAGTGTTTTTCTCTTTTCTCTTCCTTGCTGTCTGTAGGAAGGGGCAGGGGCCACAGAAAACACTCTGAAAAGATTTCAGAGGAGGCCTTGGCTTTTTGCTGTGGAATGGCAAGGTTGTGCTGCCCAGCAGCTTGCAACAGGACAGCCCCAAGCCTGGGGAAAAAAAATTAAAAAATTGGAATCCTAGATTTAGCAACCCAAATCCATGGGATTGGTACCTTTACAATAGGACAGTGGAGACAGAATTGGGTCTCCAGCTGGGATTGAGGACACAGAATCAGGAGTTTATAACCATAATTACACTTCTGTGTTGCATCAGGCAGGTTAACTAAAAGAGAGGAGGGAAGAAACCATGTGTCTTCTGGGCTGGTGTTAAACTCTGAGGCAAGAGAGATCCAACTTGTTTGAAAAGGAACAATTTTCACTGCCATCTACTCACCCACAGAGAGTGGGCACTCAGACCAAGCTCAAACGTAAGATGGACACTGGAGAACAAACCCAGAGGACAACCTTGCCCTGTAGCTGCCCACCCATCCTGAGGCATAACGAGCTCCTGCACGCACTGGCAGCACAGCCATATGGTGATTTAGCCAGGAAATGATTCATGCCAAGTGAGGGATGCTCAAGGGCAGCCTTGAGACCCCAGAGCACCTTGTGCTGGGCGTTGGAGAAATGCAATCGCCTGTCAGGGTCGGTACGTGCAGTCCCGCTCCTGCGCCGAGGGCTCTGCCTGCTGCAAACACCAATAAAGATGTCAAGTCGATGCGTGTGGGGAGATAAATCACAGCATTTATTTTCCTGCCCAGAGCATCAAGGTGTCTTCTGATGCAGTGTAAGGGGGAGTAGAGGAGAGGCAGGCAATGATTTCAGATCTGTGCTGGGAGAGAGGTTTCCGACATGCCACCCATGCCAGGCACAGCTGCTTGTAGCCCCTTCCCACCAGCACCCACTGCTGTGGTTGTACATGGCCACTGACCTGATCCACATAGATGTTTGGGATGTGACCACCAGCTTGCTTCCGAGGGCCTGCTCACCCTGTTGGGCTGCCCATCACTGTGGTCTCAGGGTGGACATGAACAGGAGTTCTCACCCAAGGCACTCTGTGTCCCCTCACCTTTGCTATGTGCAGCGGCAGGACTATAAAATATTGCTGTGGCCTGGTAGTGGTCAAAGGGGAAAAAAATAGGTGGAAAACTTAAAATGATGAAGTGTTTTGAGGCAGACCTTTGCTGTCAGTGTGAAGCAGCGAGCCCTGATTTAAGCAACCCCTTCAGTAACTGACCTACACGGAACAAATCCATTTACAGTGTCTTGTTTCTCCTCACTGTTTAACTACCAGAGTTCAGAGACTATTCCTTAAATGTTAATGGTGCAGGAATTTGGAAACTTTCCCAGAGTTGCTAGGGGAGCTGTGCAGGAATATGTCTGCTGTGCTTGTGCAGTTCAATTTCCTGCTGAACATCAGGCGGGCTGTTCTCGCCTACTGCTTTGTAATTAAAGTGCTGAAAGACCATCACTCTCTGAGGTTGATGGTGCTCAGATTCGCCCCCGGGTGAGGGCCGGCTCCCTGCCTGGCTGCGAGGAGGACAGGTGGTAAAATATCTATAGACACAATCTCAGCCTGCTCTCATCCTGCTCCTGCCATCCCACGGCTTGAATAGGGACTGGGGACCAGTCTCTGTACCCCAATCTGACTGTTTGATGGACCCCACAGTTCAGATCTGCATCTCTGCTGCACCCCTTGTGCTACCATCCATGGGCACCACTGCTCAGGGGGACAGGCTGAGGGTTTGTCCCCATCCCTCCAACAGCTCACCCACAGGGCTCGGCATCAGGAATGTGGCAGGTGATGGTCTCCCACCATGGCTGTATGTGACTGACCACTAGAGTAAGTTTGGGCCATACCCAAGGGTATCAGAACTTCTCAGACCCTTTTCCAGAGTAATGTAGCTGACTTTGTGTGTGCTAAAATGCAGGATTTCATCAAAGCTGAGCTCAGGGTAATGACCCTGGACATGTGTCAGCCTGAAAGGTCATCGCTTTGCCTCTTCCTGCAATGAGGTGATTGTGAATGTAAGTGCATTGAACCCCTGGGGCTGGAGGGCAAAGGGTAGAGTCCCACACTGGACATGAAAAGCCTCTTCATCAAACCCCTGTGCTTGCAGCAAAAGGGTGTCTGTGCCTGGGGCTGCTGAGGGATGCCCTACAAGGGTCACCAGTACCTCTGGTCTGGGGTACCATGGGGATGGGTCCTGGTCTGGAAACAGGGAGAGCCACCTGACAGCACCAGAGGGAACGTGCTTGCCATGGATGTTGCTGGTGTTGCAGGGCTTTAAAAGGAACCACAAGTGGTAAGCTGGCCTGTCCTCCTCCAGCTCTTTTGTCTCTAAACTTGGATCTGACTCTTTCCACCATCTCGTTAGGAACAAGTGCTTGGCCCGAGTTACATGGCAAATTTTGACATTTTAAAAATTGATGCCTTTTTCTACTCGTAACTTAAGCTGTCTAGTTTATCAGAGGCATATGGAAAGTTTATTACATTCTTATTACAGATCCAGCCAAGTGAGTTGACTAATGAATGTGATTTTATTTTTTTTTTTCAGTTAGGACTTGGCATAAGAGGCCTCCTCTGAAAGGGATAGCTTTGGGTTGAGAAATAAATCACCAGAAGTTTTATCCCCTCTGTCCTAAGAGTTCAGCTTGGCAAAAGCTGCAGCATGTCTGATTTGGGAGTGGAAAGTGAAGCACAAGAGGAAATCAGAGGTTTGCAGGAGATTTATTGAGTTGCCCTGTGATGACCCCAGTGACATCCAGCAGTGTGGCACCCTTGGTGCTCCTGCTCCCTGTGTCATGGGCAGGGAGCAGGGACAGGCTGCCAGGACAAATTGCACAAGTTCATGGGAAACCAACATTTTGTTGCTTAGAACAGCTTGGGATTTATTAATAAGGACCAGGGGTACAACTGTCCTGGGGGCTGGGTGGCTGTTGGGTGGACTGGAACACTGTGCAAACCTGTGTGTGGTTTTCAGCAGCAAAGGGAAGCGTTAAACTCTTTGGAGGTTGCTTTGGGTGAGCTCAGCTGGGTGCCAGGTATGAGAGAGTGGAAACACAGCCTCACACTGGCTGTCCTCCAAATCCTGCTGCCAGGGACACTCCCAGGCTTTGCAGTGGACACAGAGCTCCTGTACCCACCACTCCAGCAGCACCTCTCCCTGACCTGGGTGCCTGACTGTGTGCAGCTCTGCGTAGTGTTTTTAGGTTGAAAATGGTGTGTTTCTGTTCTGTTGCTGTGTTTGGACTTCTGAGGCTGTGCTCAGAGAGGATGGTCCTTTCCTCCTGTGCATCCTCTGTCCCTTTCAATCCTGGGTGCCAGAGGGTACAACCCTCATGTCTTCATAGCTGATGCTGCAGTTTCCCACTTTCCAGCACAAACTTTTTCTTGCACTCAGAAGATGCTCCATCCCTTCCAGTGATGCCTGGGTGATCTGAGGGCAGATCTCCCTGGGTTTTGCCAGCTCTGGACACAAATTTTAGTTTTTCCCTTGTAGGAACCACTTGCTTCTGCTTCAGGCTCATTTGATTCATTAATTCAGTTGGTTAGAACTTATATTATTGTTGGTTTTCCACTACTCAAGGTATCCTCCTGTGCCTTCCCCCTGCTGTTCTGCAGCTTGTGGTGCCCGCTGGGACGATGACAGCAGTGCTGCAGAATGCAGGGTTTGGCTGGGTTGTTGTAGTTTTACTGCCTTGCCTTGCATAATGCAGAGATCTTGAGCCCAGCTCCCAGGCTTGTCCTGGTCACAGCTCGCATTTTGTGGCTTGCCTCATCTGGTGGTGGTGGCCTTTTCCACTCCCCATATGTCCCCTTCACTTCTCTCTGCTGCACTTCTACCATCTATAGACAAAATCTCTTCCTCTGACTCACTGCTGGGTGCTTTCCTCCCTTCAGTCTGCTGATTTTGGCACAATGCCCTCTTGCTGTGAGCGTTGTAGGGGGTAGCACACACAGGACACTTCTTTGGGAGAAAGTTTTCTTTGCAGCACACCAGGAATCAGACTTCGCTAGTTTTTCCTCCTGTTTACTTCTCCTACGTCTACATCCTGCTTTTGTGCTACGTGAGAGGAGTGTTTCCCTGCAGAGCCTGATAATTCATCTCTCCTCGAGGCTCTGCTTCTTACCTGGTCTCTTTGCAAACCATGCTCAGGGCTTTGAACACATTTGTAGGTCTTGGCAGAGCCCTACAAGGCTGCTCAGTGAGGCAGGGATGGAAGTTACACCTTGTTATCCCTGCAGCCCTTTCTCCCTATGGCTCCACACCCGGAGTGCTGGCTGAGCCCGGGGTCGTTTTGCTCTGTTCCTCTCCCCTGCTCCTCTTCCACAGTGGCTTAGTGCATCCTTAAACTTGGATCCTCACAACACCAGCCATCTGGTGTGTTTTAGCCATACAAAGAGCTATTGTTTGCTCTGGATTCTGGCGAGGTAGCTCTGCTTCTGGAGCACTCTGCAGCTTTGCCAAGGGTCCTTCTGCTCTGCTGGCAAGTGCAGGTGTCTTTGGAGCAGCCTTTGTCCCTGAGAGGCACGGCTCAGATTTTCTTTTCTTGTTTTTCCCACAGTGAGCCTACACTGAGAAGTACCCCTATTCTTTGGTAGGGAGCAGAACTGGGGGTGATCCTTGGCTATCTTTCCGTGGGAGCAATGTTCTGAGCTTTAGGCTGGAAGTCTTAATGTCTTTTCTATCATTAAATCTCTTAATGTCCTTTAGCATAAAATCCTCAAAGTCATGGTCTCAGTCAAAATGCATTGCCTAAAGCCTGTTCCCTTGGGAAGCACCGTGGAGAGGAAAGCAGTGGGTTAAAAGCAGAGCCCTGCTGCCAGCTGGGGACACTGGTGCATGACAAATGTGGCTTTTGCATTTCCCTCTGCAAATGAGCCCATAGTCAGCCTAATTTCGGAGAGAGCCGCCTCTGAACCCGAGTGACTCAGAGGAATTTATTCTGCGCCCCGGCGGTGTCTGGCGGGGCTGCGGCAGCCTCGCAGGTTTAATTTGTAAATGCTGACACATGGCATTTCCTCACCGTCTCGTTGGGAAGGGCGGCGTGTCTGCCGGCACTTCCAATTTGTCACTGTCAGGACTGGCCCCATCTCCTGCTCGTCTCTGAAATGCCTTCTGATCGGTGCCGGGGAAGTTATTGGCACATAATTTATCATTTAATATTACCAGAAGGGTTTCTTCTACAAACACCCCTGAAATTATTATCCACATAATGTTTGGTAGCTCTTCCCTTCACCTGCAAAGATCTCTCTCGGTGTCTGTTTGCTGCTCTGCTGTAGGGCTGGGGAGAAAAACTGCCCTTGATGCAACGTCTCCTGCACTGAAAAGTCTTGATTAGCACCCAGCTGAGGCTGCCCAAATGCGGCACCTTCCCACACTCCTGCCCTTGCAGAAATTTTTGCATTAAGGACATTTTCAGGATTGCACCATTGGCATCTCTTGTCAGGCAGCTGGGGGAAATGCTTCCCCAGACCCTATCCATCTCTATGGAAAAAAGGGGTCAATAAAGGCCACTGAGGTGCCTGGACACCTCTGTATGATGCAAAGGGGCTGTTTCTGGGGTGCTGTGCCCAGGAATAGAGATCTCCTGCATTCTTATAACAGTGGTGACAGCTTGCTCTTGAAGATGAGTGCTGAGACGTTGGGTGGCACTTGTGGGAAGAAAACCTGTCCACGGAGAGGGGGCAGAAGGCGCCTGGCTGCTGTCTTGGTTCAGAGCCCTGTGGTGAAGGGGAAAGGGCTAATCCTGATGGTCTCCAGCTCCTGCTGGCGTTCATCAGGATGCAGATGCTGCAGGAGCACCCTGTGGGCTGCGATATGAGACAGGACGAGGCTTTTCCCAACTCACAGCCAAAGGTGGGATGTGGCAGCTGCTTTTGGGGCTAAAACACAGTATTTCTCAAAAGGGGCATTGCAAAAATTATGCTCTGCGTATGTGTAATACCACATCCCTTGGGGGATCAGTTCATGTTGTCCTGGCACAGCCCCTCCACTCACACTTGTCTTGGCCGCTGCTTTCTCCATCTCCTCCTGGTGTCCTCAGCTGCAGCCAGGCAGTCAGTCCGAACCCTAGGTGGTGTCCTGACTAGCACAGGGCAGCTTTCCTTGGAAGCTGGCTCATGGTTTTATAGTTCTGCTTTATGAGAGACATGAAAGTGATTTTTGTTGTTGCTGCTTTATGAGCCAGACTTCAAAGGACACAATTATGCAGACTGGGCGAAGACCTGCTGGTATCTCATGGAAATCTGTGGAAAACCACTTCCCTTCAGAGCCTGTCCCACAGCTAGGCTTTACTCCTGTTATTTTCACTGAAATTGCTGATTTCTGAGAAAGATTGCAGTCAGACAAGGTCTTTGGTGTCTGTGGTCATTGTTCCTTGGCCTGGACATCCTCATCCCCCGTGACATGGCAGGAGCAGCCATGAAAGTCACTGTGGTGTTGCCAGTGTTGGATGATGGCTTCAGGGTCAGAGAGCATGAACTTATGGGAGGCAAAAGAGCCGTTGCTGGAGAATCATCTCACGAAAGTGCAAAATGGCTGGAAAAGTGATGTTTTACCTATGTTTAGTTGTGGCTTAGCTCTCCGTCCTGCTCCAGCTGGCTTTGGGCTCTGTGATGAGGTCCCTGGGATAGGGGCTGTTCCTCTGGGACACTGCACACATGCCCCAGTCCTAGCTCAGGGAAGGGGCAGATGCAGGGCAAGTACCTCCTAACCAAGCATCCTGGGAGTGGTCAGACACCTCCTCCAGTAGACATCCATACCAGACTGGTCCTTCACACCTCCTCCGACTATTTGGAAGACAGTGTTGTATCTGCATCACCAGGGAAAGGTGCCAGCTCCCCTTCCTGCCCTCTGCAGCTGAACAGAGCAGGGGACCCAGCCTGAAACACAAGTGATGCTCTTGGTGGGCACAGGGGTGGTTCCCATTAGAAAGTGTGCAGGATCAGTGAGAGTCACAGCTCAGATTCCAGCTTTTCCTTTGGTCCCTGAGCTTTCTAATGAAGATACTCCCTAAAAAATTCCCACCAGCTTCCCAATTCCCTAAAGCAAACTGTGGGCACAGGGCAGCTTCTGGAAAGGCAACAGGTCTTTCCCTCCTGGCTTCATTCTTCATTCATCCTTCCCAAGTCTATAGGCATGGGGATCTGAGCCCTTTATCAGCTCCTGTACACCAGGAAATTTTGTAAGTGTCTGAGAAGACCCTGAGGCTATATAAAAGTTCAGATTGTGATTCATTTCCTTCTTATTCAGGGATAGGCTAATTTGAGAGTATGCACTGAACATTAATTACCTTCCTTGCCATGGTTTCCTTGTCAGGCATCCTTTCCCAGATGACTTTCTGCTCACTGAGGTCCAAGGCCATAAAAGCTCCCCTATTAGGAAAGGAAATATTTTACATCAGGTTTATGCTGTATGCCTGAGGTCATCAGAAGTACAGATCGAGTGGCAGAAATACACACTGTGCTCTCCTTCCTGTGTGAAAAATGAATCAATAACTCATCGATTTAAATTAAAATGTCTGCCTTGCAAAATGCCTCCGAGTGCTAATATTTGTAGCCCCCGTGTTTTGCAGTGGCAATTGGAAATCCGCTGCCCCTGTAACACGTGCAGGGATCCATCTCTGCTAACAGCATGTGATTGCTGACGCCCAGAAAAAACCTGCTTTCCCTTCCCCTGGAAGGATCCAACAAGGTGAACTTCTGGAAATTGCTTCTCCTGGCACATGAATTATGTATCGAACAGGTGGCAGTCAATATATCTGACTTCTTCACGAGGTAATTAAGAATAAATGTGGGAATTCAGGCAGAACTGTTGCCCTGTGTGGAAGGTGAGCATGACTGTATGGAGCCAGCTCTGGAGTGGGGAAGGGGATGCCGCAGGGGTGCAGGGGGTTGTATGGCTCATGGGAACTCTGTTGGTCCCATTCCCTCTCACTGTGTCCTGCTGGTGCCTGGGCACTGCACTGGACCAAGCTGCTGTTTGCATTCCCACCTCCCTCCTGACAGTGGGAATAATGCACATTTTCCATAATTCATTGTGCTATTTGCTGCTCCAGTGTACCTGTGTGTGCTACCAGCCCTGGATACTGAAACGAGGCTGGATCCAGCTCTCTGATCCTGGATGGGGTTATTACCCCCAAGCTGCTGGGCTTGGAGTGGCAAGGAGGATGGGCCCTTTAACTAGTGCTGTCTCAGTTATCTTGGGATAGCATTGACTTCCATTAAACAAAATCCAAGCATTCCTCTCCGCTCAAATTTCTGCTTGTGAGCTAATTAAAAAGTAGCTGTATTAGCGAACACATCCATGGTCATTAGCAAACAGTTAAGTAACTAATTTTAAAGATTTATGGTGTTGGTAGCAGGTAAATTATAGTCTTCGGAGAGTTTTCTTGCAAATGAGCTGAAAATAAGGTTTGTTCTAGCCTCAGGGAAACATAAAGGAAATGCATTTAATGACCACAAATTGTATGTGCTGATAGTCTCAATAAGATATTTAATGCCTACTTGCAATTTTAGCAGTTGGAAAAGTACAACAGCCTTAACAGCATGTGTGGGTTGCATGTCCTCTCCACCCCTCAGCTGGTAGATCCTGGATCTGCCATCTCCAAGCAGTTCACAGGGCCCTGGGGGAAGGATTTCCTCCTCTTACCTGGGAAAAGCTGTGATGTATTTAAAACTAAATGTGGGACTTTTGTTTTCCAGCTTTGGTTATAAAAACCTGCTAGTCTCCAACCGTGACAGGGATTACGGTCTCGGTTTTGCAGTTAGAATAATGTTTAGGTTGGCAAGGGGAGCCCTGAGTGTGCTTGCAGAGGAAAGACGCTGCACTTGCTAGAAACTGCTTTGAGCCGCTCTGGTCTTTATTTCTCCTCTGGGCAACCCTCACTGCCCACCCTGACAGGTCACCACAGCACTTCCCACCATGGTTGAGGCTCGGGGCTCTGTTGCACACTTGGATGAGACATGTTGGATGGACAGAATGCGTGGGACAGCATCTCCTCCCTCCTGGCATTGTGGCAGGGGATGCTGAGAGCTGCCTGGAGCTGTCAGGCTGGTTGCAACTCACATACGGGCTATTAAATCCCCAATTCTGATTTTTTTCCCCAAAAACCCTTGCGTGAGTAGGAGTACTGAGGCTAATAATGAGCAGCTCTGGGTCCAGAGAAGCCATAGATGGTCCTAAATGATTGAAGAAGGCAATTTCCCTAACGGAGCCGTGGGCCCCTGGCAGTGATTAGTGCCTGAGCAGAAATGCATCACTTAGCTCCTATTATTTAAACATAAGATACTTGAGCAAGCACACAGAGTGTTGTTTGCTGTAAATTCTTTCCCTCGTTGGAAGGAGCCGTTATTTACACATGCAAGTCCTGGCAGTGTGTGGGAGCTTCCTCGCCTGCTCCTGGACCCACACAGAATATAAATGACCACGTTTCTCCTTGGTAGCAACGACTCCATCCGAGGGCTATCTTCCCTGAATGTTAACTGATAATTATAGGGTACATTTGTATCATTAAGGTTTATCTTCAGTCCTTTCCTTCCCCCTGTTTAATTCCTAATGCATCTTGCTCAGCTTAATTCCCTCAGCTTCCCCTCCTGGTCTGTGAAGGCAGTGGCAGCTGCAAGGGGGGGATGCCCATGGCTGGTGAGAGCGGGACTGGGCTGTGCTGGGATCATGGAATCGTCAAATGGTTTGGGTTGGACCTTAAAGATCATCGAGTTCCAACCCCCTGCCGTGGAGAGGGATGCCACCCACTAGACCAGGATGCTGAAAGACCCATCCCACCTGTCCGTGAACACTTCCAGGGATCTCAGAGGATGACCCAATGTAGCCAAATGCCTGATGGGATGTGGCACTGATGTTTTTGGCTCATTGCCTGCCAAAAACACTGTGGTGAAGGGATGAAAGGTGGAGATGCTGTGGTGCCCTGGATGAGGAAAAACATTCTGTGTGGCATGGACGAGGGGCTTTGGTGGGAGCCCCACTGCTGCTCGGGGGCTGGGAAAGCTCTTGCTTTCCCTTCCCTTAATGAAGAGGTGTTTCATAGGCCTGGGAACATGCCTGACTCTGGCAGATTATTAAATAACCAGCTGGTTCACTGGGGAGGATGCCTCCAGGGATGCACAGCTTGGCTGCGAGCGGGAAGGGCTCCTCTCTCCCCCCAGCTGCAATTAAGCTCCTGTCAGCCTGAAGCCACCAGGGTGTTGGGGGGAGATGGACGACGTTCCCGGCAGTCCCTCAGCACCTCGGCTGCTGGTTAAATGATTTGTATTTCAACTACCCATTAATTGGCATAAGCCCTGGCAAGGGCTGCTTCCTGTCCACCTGGGACAGGGTGGCCCGCAGGAGACTGCCATGGAGGCTCATCCTTGTGCTGAATCCTCCTTTTCCATGGGAATCAGAGAGCTTTTCATTCCTTTCTTTAGAGGTGCCTGACTCCTGATGTATCATGAGGGGGCTGTGTTTCTGCAGAGATCTGAGGGTTAATGTGCTCTCCAATTCTGGTGTAGGTTTGTGGTGTCAGGGGCTGGCCCCAAGCATGCCCTTGGCAGCAGGGCAGGTACCAAAGCTGTGGGAAGCCAGGGATTCATCATCTGGCTCTATATTTCTATGGTGCCTGTTTATCTTGAATTGCGAACAAGTTTTTTTTTCTGAGTGTAGAGAACATGTCTGTTCTATGTGTCTCCTTTTCCTTTTCTTTCCATGACTGCTCAGAGTAGATTTCTGCCATGCCTGAAAGCCTGTTCACTTAAAAACATTAAAGGGAGCAAATTATTTAAGAGCTGGGAGCATGGGTGGGTGAGGCAGCAGAAGGCCAGATCTGTGATTTTTGGCCATTAGGCTGCATATCATGCTTAATATAGCAGGTGATATCTTCAGCCTCCCCACAAATTCAGGGCAGGAGCCAAGAAAAGAGAAACTGTTTCTTGTCAAGAATGACTTAATTTTACTAGATGCTACCTTTAAATGGATTCCTTTAAATACGTGGCCTGAGCTCTGTGGGTGTTTGCTGAGGGAATCGCTTCCATTGCAGGAGATGTGTCCATGAGAAATGGTAGTCCCCAGGCAGATGCTGCTTCTCCTTTCTCACACACCTGGCCAGGTGAGAGGAGCTCTGGGACTTCCCATATGCTCTTCAGTGGCTCCTCCATGAGCTGCAAGTGCCATCTTGCTGTTCCCTTGCCCCCAGGGTGTGGTCACAGGGCCAAGCTTTGGAAAAGGTCTTTTGGTCATTGGAGGTTTAAAAAAATAAACCACACCCTCCAAACCCTGCTTACTTAGGTATCCCCTTAACTCTCCTGGGCTTTGAGTCTGGTTTGAGCCAGAGGTGCACTGACTTGTTGGGTCCCAATAAGTCAAAGTCAAATGTCCTTGAATTTTGGGTATTTACAGGTTTTGCATTAAGTTTCAGATGTGTTTGTGAGAGTGGAGAGCCCACTGGCTGCCCTTGCTGGAAGAGAGCTGTGCCTGCTCTTGGTGTGGGTACAGGGGACACGAAGCATCATTGGGATTACAGGGCCACAGCGGGGCCTCGCAGCCGCCTCGTGAGGCAGAATGTTAAGCCTTACATATCTTCAGGTCCTGTTTACATTTTTGCTACTAAAGGGATCATAAAAACCTCACCACAGAAATGTTTATATGTGTTAATAAATGGAGACAGGCTCGTTATGTGGCGGCTCTTCCAAGCACGGGAACAGCCTGACCGGGGAGCACTGCCTGGCCATCCGTGTGTGCAGACCTGCCAGATCCCTGATGACCCCTTAGAGGATAACTCTTACACCACAGAAAGTCCGTTCCTACAGCTTGTAAATCCTTTAAATGTTTTGGCACTGGGGGTTTCTGAGCGCTTTGCATACCGTCATTTCTGCAAGTTTTCTCCACCCATAATTCCACATACGATTGCACCTGGGTGCCAAGGTTGTTTAAAATATTCCTGCTTGGCACGTGCATGTGTTACAGCCTGAGAGATGGGAATGTTCCAGAGATGATGGAGATGAAGCAGAAGGCACGTGAAGCAGCGAGAGGTAACCTAACGTGTCAACTTCCAGACTTTCCATCCGGAGCCATACTTGGGGCTTTTCCAGCTCTCGCTAATGTTTCCTTAACCATCCCCAAGGCCTGGATTCAGCCCCTGCCTTCCTCCTTCATCCTCAGCTGATGTCTTCATTAGGGGAAAGCACGAGGTCAGAGGTATCCTCTTAAATCCAGCATGCTGGCTCTTTTTACCACTGTTTTTTTCCCTGCATTTGGAAAAGGCAGAGGGGGAGGTTGGAGGGTTTCTGCTTCAGTTTCTCTTACCACACCTTTGCTGGATCGGTGCCTAAAAAAATGTAAGTTCTTTTCCCCATCATAATCTTTTGCCTTATTCAGAGAAAGCTTTTAACCCTGGGGCTGTACCTCGTGGTCCCTGGGATGCTCCAGTGTCTGTTGAGGGTTATTTAAACCCCTGTCTGCTGCAGGATGCCAAGGCAGTGATTTTTCTTAGGAATTCAGAGCAAAAACTCCCCCAAAGAGCCAATTAGCCCTTATTTACCCCACACTGCTCTCAAAGCCAGGCTGGGACCACTTAAACCAGCCCTGATCACTTTAACATGCTCCATGGGCTTTGGCATGGCTACAGTGTCTGTCCTGGAGCAGCACCAGCCAGATCCAGGCTGATGCACATCATCCCTGCTCCAGTCCTGCCCACTGCCTTCCGCAGCCATGTCACGGAAATCCTGGCACTCGCTGAGTTCTGTGGTTACAATTTTTGGCCAGCGTGCCCAGGACTCAGAGGGTTTTCCCTGAGGCAGGAGCTCCTGCCTGGCTGTTCCTCCTTTGCTTCACGTCACCAGTCTCTTACTTGCAGCCTCTAAATAGGTTTATTTTCAACATTAATAGATTTTTGTATTGTTTGTTGTTGTTGCTCTCAGGAAATCATGAAATTGGGTGATTGGAGCAGCTGGATGAGGAGCTGGAGGAAGTAGGAGTCAAAAACGATTAAAAGGTGGTGGTGGGAGCAGCTCCAGCGTGGATGCACGGATAAGGCAAAGCCCCTGAGAGACAGACAGGAATTTCCTCTGTGCAGCCGAGAGCAGGAGCTGGCCCCTCTGCTTTTTAAATCATTTTATTGTGGAAATGACCTAAAAATTCACAATCCCACAAGGTACACTGTGGGGAGAGGAAGAGAGGGAGGCTGCTGGCGCCGGTGCCAAGAGGCCACCGAGAGGGGCAGGCCTCCCTCAGGAGGATACAAGCCAGGATGAAGGGGGATAAGGAGCAGCAGGGGCTCCCAACCAGGGTGACCCTGTGTGGGGCAGGATCTGGGCAGAGACTGCTCTGCACAGCACTTCTGAGTGAGCATCTCCCACTTCCAGGTATTTTCAGGTTGCTTTTCTCCCTCTCCCCAGAATCTGTGCCTTCCTTTGCCATCATCAATCACTTTGGCTGGGGCCGGGAACTTTATCTTCATTTTTGCCCTTGAAGAAGATGTCATTGCTGCAGCATTAGCACAGGAACATTGCCTTCTGCTTGCCAGCACTTCCCATTCCCGCAGAGCCTCCTCAGCAGTCAGCACTGCTGCAAGAGGCTCTTTATTTTGCTTAATGTCCTGGGATTTTCTGAGGCTGAGTTGGGAATGCAGGCACCGCTCTGAGGCACGGGCAATCATGTTCACCAAACCAAGGTTGTGTTTGGTGTGGTTCATTTGGCAGCTCTGAGGTCTGGTCATCTCTTCTCAGTACTTAAAAGGGGGTTATAAAAAGGGAGAATGACTTTTTACATGGGTGGATAATGGGGAATGGTTTTAAACTAAAAGAGGGAAGATTTATATCAGATGTGAGGAAGAAATTCCTTAATCAGAGGGTAGTGACGCACTGGCATCAGTTTCCTATCCCTGGAAATGTTCAAGGGCAGATTGGACATGGCCTGGTATAGTGGAAGTTATCCCTGACCATGGCAGTGGGGTGGAACAAGATGAACTTAAAGGTCCCTTCCAACCCAGACCATTCTATGACTCTATGATATCCACCTCTGATGAAACCCAAACCTCATATGAGTTGCTATTTGGTTACTCTTTCATGCCCCAGCTTTGTGTTACTGCTTAACCCTCATCTAAGAGAATTAACCAGCTTCTCCCCTGAATAATGCCCCTAAGTTCAGCTTTATCTTCCACCCATGTGCTGCTCCATGGGCACTGTGGGACTCACTGCCCAGGCTCAGGGCTGGGTAAACCCATAGGCAGCTTTTGAGCCATCCCACCGTGCCAGCATCGCCTCTGGTTTTCAATCATCTTAATTCTTTAGCAGAGGCGTTCCTGTACATTAGCTTAACGTGTCGCTGGTGTAATATCCGTGATGCTGATTAAATTAAAGAAAGGCTTCCACTAAAACTGGGATTTGATTACGTGTGTTAATCCCCTTTTTTTCCTCCCCAGAGGAGATGTGACAGGGAGCATGGCGGGTGCTCTCCTGCTGTGCAAGGCTTTTCCCAACATGAGGTGGAATCAGCTGGGGAATTAAGGTGACAAGAAAAGATGCTGCACAGTTTGGTTAGTCAAGAAAAAGGAACGCTTTCTTCCCAGACAGGAAAATCCCACTTTATACTTGTCTCTAGTCTTCAATTTAACAAGATTTTTCTCATTTATCTTTAAAAAAAAAAAAAATATCCTGTGGGAAATATTTGTTGTGCTGGCTCCCCCACAGTGCTGAGAGCACAGATGGAGCAAAATGGTAGCGAGGTTTAGTTGTGGGTATAGTTTTTTTCTTGTTTGTTTCCAGGAAAGCTTGGACATGTGCAGGGCAACACTGGTCCAGGATGCTGATGTTAGGGCATGACGTGAGCTCCTGTCCTGCAGCCATGAGGCTGTCCTGGCATCAGGTTGGGTTTGGGCTTCACTGAGCAGAGGGGAAAAAAAAACAAAACCAAAAGCTTGCCTTGATCCTCCCCCTCAAGGGAAATTTCCATCCATGCCCCACTCCTGGGAAGCAGCACTAAAGGTTTTTCAAGCACTTTGAGAGCTCCTGTTAAAAGGTGCTATCAAAATGAAAAATGTGATTTTCTCGGAGTGGCCCCACCTGTGACTCATCCATCTCCATTAGGGCAGAGACTCAGAGTGAGTTATGGGAAGTCCTTGTTAACCTCAGGGGAATTTTTTTTTTTCCTAATTTTGGGGGTGTTTTTGCTCGCTGGGCAGATCTAGCAGAGGATTCTCATGGAAAAAAACAAGTTTAATGCTAATATGGTACAGCATTTATTAAAAGGAAATATTTTGCACTTCAAAAAAATCTATCAAAGGCATGAATTTGGAAACAAGAAAAATCCCTTTATCTGACCAGAAAATCTTGTCAATCCATTATCTCTCTGTGATGGGGAGCCAAATGTAAAACTGGGCTCTCACCAGGATGGTTGTTTCCATCCCCAGTCAGGGAATGAGATAAGTAGCTTTAAAAAAACACCCAATCTAATAAAAAGTCAACATTTAGTTTGGCCTCAAAAACGGAAATCTCTCTTGTGTGAGACCACTTGTTCCCCAAGAAGCTGCTGACCTCAGGGAGGTTATTTTTAGCCAATCTCATTTTTAGGCTTCTTCCCACCAGAGTGGGATGAGGCCAGAAAGCAGGATCTGTCCCCAGAGCATTTCTGGATTGCTGAGGAGCTTTGGTGCTGCTCAAACCCATCCAGACCCATTGTCACAGACAGGTGGAGAAACAGGTTCTGTGCTGGTCACATTGGTCAGTCGTGAGGGATGGTGCATGGGACAGCATCTCTTTGGGACTTTCTGCTCTTGCTTTAAAGTTATTCAATTGATGGCTTTGGACTGTTTTTCTTTAGTCTTTGAAGTTTGTGTGGAAGGGTATTAAATTAAAACAGGGTTTTGCCAAATCAGTGCACTTTCCTGAAAGCTCAAAGTGAGTTCTTGCTTTTTTTCTGCCTATTAGAAAGAAATATTATTATTTTCTTCGGAGGAGGGGAAAAATTATGTATACATTTCTGGTTTCAATCTGAAACTTGAAGGTGTTTCCCCTTACTGCTGATTGTGGTGAAAAGTCCTATTTGGGGAGAGGGAAGAGTCACATCCCTGCACTGCTGGCGTGGATTGCCCTGGGACAGAAACTGGTCTAGAAAATCTCCTTGTGTCCCCCTGAAGCCCTGGCACATCATAAGACCCTATATTTAACTTCAGAGTCTGCTTAGGCTAAATAAGAGCCCTTTTATAGGGAATGAGAAAAGTTAAACATATTGTTGGGTTTACAAGTAGTCATTAAATATTTGCTGCTGGGCTGCGATGGGTTCCCACTCTGTCTCTAGCTCGCTGTCAAGTCTGTTTAAAAGGATATAAATAAGCCTGGAGGGGCTCTGGGGCCACAGTGGCCCAGCCCTGCTGGGGACAAGCCCCTGGCTTTGAATTTTTGGAGGGATTTTGTCTCCCCTGGTTTCTGTTTCTCCCCTGCCATACAGAACCACCTGATAAAGCAATAACTCAGCTTTATTGATTATGTCAAAGGCAGTAATTCAAGAAAGCTATTTAAATTCACAAGAGGAAGCTATCGCAATTATAAGTGTCTGCAGCAGATTATTAATCATTTTTGTTATGGCTATCAAGCCACGAGACAGACATTTTCTGTAAGGCTTACGTGAGCACCGGCTTTTCAGTAATGACTTGGGTTTTGCTCTCTTATTGGTTTGTAGTGCAGAATGAAAAATAAGCAAACTGCTTTTTATCTAAATCAAAGTGCATGAAGCTTTATAGCATATTGCTGTAGGAGCATATGAACTTCCAGTAGTTTAAATTCATGCTCTGCTTAATCCACCCAAATACCAGTGCTGTTTTGTACTCCCCTTCCCTTTATTTCTCCAGTGTTATTCCCAACAATAACACTGTGATTTAGGGCAAAGCAAGTTGACTGTCCCTGGAATTGTTCAAAAAATATGTAGATGTGTGTGCTTAGGCACAGGGTTTAATGGTGGACTCAGTGAGCTCAGAGGTTTTTTCCGATCTTAATTATCCTGTGATTTCTTGCAGCGTTTGCCTGCACGTGAGCATTAGTGAAAGGCTGAATCCAGACCCCTCACAAGTCTGGTGCTTAAGGAGGAGGCAGGTCACTCCCCATGGTCTCACCATGCCATGGCCATATCGTGGTCCTTGGTGGGTTTTCAGGTCTGACTCTGTATGTCCAGCACTTCACATCACCCAAATCCCTGCATCATTATCTTCTGCATCTGCTTTATTGATGTCTCACCCCCTGCCCAGTCTCCCATGACATTGTGCAGCTCACAGTGATGGGGAAACCACCCGTGAGCTATTCCTTCATACTAACAAATCAGAGGAAATTTAGGCAAGGGGAATAAAAACCAATGAAGGGATGGAGAGCATGACTGATGGGGGATGATTAATAAGGGATTGAGAACTTGTGTGGGAAGGGGGAATGTCGTGTCACCAGAAAGCTGTGACATTTTGCTGGATGGGGCTGGGGCACTGGGGAAGGGAAGGGGCAGAGCTGGGTCTTGTGCCTCCATGTCCTTTGGGTGCAGATGATCCTGCTCCATGTGATGCCCTGCTCTCCTCAGCTGGAGGTGGTTTGTGCCCCTTCCTTCCCATCTCCTCTCTCAGGGTCTCATGCAGATGAATGTTTTTGGGGCTGGTTATTGCCATCAGCTTCCCTGGCTCTTCCAGCCAGGGAAAATGGGTTTTTACACCACTCCTTTAAATTACTACTTACCTTTGGTTACCAGTGAGTCCCCAGAGCTGATAACACCAGCAGGTTGAAGCAAGGCAGCCTTGGCTCAGGGCCAGTCCTCATTTATACTGTGGACAGGTTTGGGGTTTTTTTTCCAGAAAGGCAGTTAAGCAGAACATTTCTCTATAAAAAGCTGCAAAAGAGATCAGAGCAGCTCTGCCTCTCCTCTTCCATCTCCTCTGCTTAGTGACCTAGAACTAAATGTTTTATTATTAGAAGGAAAAAAAAGTAATATATATATTCAAGGCAGGTCTTTGAGAGAGGGTTTTGGGAAGGCAGCTCTCTGGAGCAGGATGAGGTGATGCTTGCATGGGTCACTTGCTGAAAAGGATAAGGGGGCATGGAGCACCCTCTCCAGGGGATGAATAGCTGTGAGGTCCCTGTAAGCACAGAGTCAGCTCCCCACTTTCATCTGCTGAGCTGGGGCTTGGAAGCAGCAGCCTTGGTTTGGGAGGCAAGGGACTTGGTGGGACTCAGAACCCCTGCAGAGCAGGGCCCTCCCTGGGACCAGCTCTGAATCTCTTGAAAGGGATCAGCCCTGGTCCCCCATGGATGTCTGAGTAGAGCCCAGGGTGTGGTCATTTGTCCCTTGTAAAATCAGAACAGTGGGGTGGGAGTCACAGGACAGCTGGGGGATGCTGTCCTGATGGACAGCTGAGCCTTGTCCTGGGTGGCCTGAGCTGGGGGACGTAGTGTCCTTCAAAATGCAGCAACGCACCATCTTGGCACAATTCCTTTTTCCTTCCCTCAAAGTTGTGCTGGTTTTGATTAAATACCTCATCAAACGTTTATTTTACCTGAAAGGAAGCTTTTGTTCTTGTTCTGGGGCCTTTCGGTTATGAAAACTTCGGCCAAAATCACTTAATTAAAAATGTACTTTTCCTGCTCTGCTCGTCAGGGAGTCGTTTCGAGGCGCATCAGTGCCGAGGTGCAGAACAGGGTGTCCACAGGGTAGCAAAGCCTGGATGTGCCAGCTGGGAGGGAGACGGGGCTTTGGGCAGCAATAGCTCCTCTGGACCCCCAAGTTGGCTCCAGAAGCGTGAACTGTCATAGAATTGTTGGATATCTCAAGTTGGAAGGGACCTGTAAGGATCACTGAGTCCAACTCAGCGGTGAGCAAGGATTTTTCCTTTTGGTTCTACTTTACACTCAGAGGAAAAGAAGTGATTAGTAAAGTGGTCACACCAGCTCACGTCACCAGTGGATGTGTGACCACAAGTGAGCAGAAAACAGGGTTTAATTTTAATTAAAGTTCTTTTCCTAGAAGGTGCTCTGCCATTACTCGTGGCAGCCCCACAGGTAGGTAGGGCTTTGTGTCTCTCTCTCTTCTCCATCAATATCAGATACTCCATGGATGATGAGCAGGCCCGTCCCTGGGCTCTGCCTCTGAGCAGTCAAGTACCTTCAGGTAGCTAAAAATGGCAACATAGAGGCGAGATGTTCCTCGCCTTGCTGAGCACAGGGGCTTTATTTTTGCTCCATCATATCAGCTGTAAACAGCTATTAGAGATTCTCCTGCAGAAGTCCACGTATGAAACGCTTTGGGTTCTGTCCCAATTATAAAGCAGCAGAACAGAAAGAATTAATGCTGCAACAGCAAATGCTGGGGAAAGAGGTTTTTCAGGGGGAATTGCCCTGAAAATGTACTTTGGTGTTCACTGTGAGATGAGGAACATTTTCCTGTTACAGACAACTATATCCATGTTTTATGTCCCTGGTGTATACATGGCAGGGTGGGTGCAGTTGCAGTACTGGGTCCTCCCTCAGTTGGGCATTGTGGCTCTTAACTGAAGAACACTAAGCAATTAAAAAATAGTCTCTCCAGGCAGCTCCTGGATGTTGAATATGGTCCTGGCCAAGAGCAAATAGATCCAGGAGAGTGCCCAGTTGGTGATGGGCAATACTGGGGTTTCCTCTTCTTGCTGGCCTGGTCCAGGGCACAGGGAGAGGAGTGCAAGGCCATGCTTTGGCCACTGCTCCTTAGCATCCCAGTACAATACCCTCTTGATGCAGCACCTTCATGGAAGAGGTGGTGCTGGCACATCCCAACAGGTTTTGCCATGGTGAATTTGCTGGCTTTTCCGTCTTTCCTATCCTAATTTTCAAGGAAAACTTTTTTTGGTTCAAACTTTTGGCAAGCACTGTGCCATGGAGCAACAGAGCCCAGCTGGAGGTTCCCAAGAGGCCTTGCTTAACTAGGTTTCACCCAGGTGCAAAGGGGTGCAGGGTGTTATTTACTGAGCTGTTGGTTCTGGGCTGCACTGGGGATGGAGAGAGGACCAACAGCCAAAACTGCTGTTCATTTGGGATGCACTTGGTTTTCTGTCCTAAAATGTAAATGTCTCTTAAATAAATGGACTTGCTTTGTGGTCTGTGTTTTGTTTGCTTGGTTCATCTTTGTCCTTTTGCACCTTTTAGTACAGAGAGGGATGGGTTGCCCAGGTGGGAGGGAAGCCAGGCTGAAAAAGCGTTGTAATTTCCCCTTTCCTTTCTGTAATCATCATCAAACTAATAGCCAGAGCCTCTGCTTTGCAAGCAAACATTTCAGAACTGATGGATACTGCCATTTTACTCTGCATCACTCGGGTCGTATTTTTATTTGTGCTATACAACCTCTCCCTTCCATTAACACCAATGTTTTTAGGTCTCATTTTCCCATAAATTTTGCTGTGCCGGCTCCCAAAGGCAGCGACGCTTTCGGCTTCTCATCACAGCTGCTGTCGGCATGTCTCGGACGAGCAGTCACCCTGCTGGGGCATGCAGATGGATGGATGGCACTGCCAGCCCTGGCACTGAGGGTGAGACAGGAAGGGCCGAGGTGAGAGTTGTCAGAGGGTAGGAGGAGGATCTGGAAGTCAGGCAGGGGAGGCTCTGAATGGACTGGGCACCAACTGCGTTTTTCTTTCTTGTGTTTCATGTGAGACAAGGAGTAAGCGTTGTGCGAGGGCTCTGCTGCGCCGGTTCTCGAGATGTTAAAAAAAATACAAAAATTTACTGCAAACAACCCCCGAACAGTCTGTTCGAGCTGGAAATCTCACCACTCATTTGATGTGACCTTTTTGGCTGCAGGGAAGGGAAGGCGGGTTTGTGTTTCCCATAAATAGCGTCTCGTAGGACAGCAGGAGGTGTGGAGGGAGAGCATCCCTCAGAGCAGCCTAAGGGTAACCCTGCTCTGCACAGTCCTGCCGTGGATTCCCACTGGGCAGTGCTCCTGCCTGGCAGTGCCAGCACACCCACTGCAGCACCTTGTCTTCCTTGAGCGTGAAATTTGGCAAGTGACGGCTGTTCAGTGGGGTCAGTGTGTCACCTGAGAGGTGTCTGCTGTCAGAGAGCTTCAACCAGAAAGACTGGAGGGAAAAGTACATATCTGTGGGGATGCAACAGCATCCTTTGGTGGTGGGAGACTTTCTGGTGAATGTGGAGGGGCAAATTGGGGCAACAGACCCCACTGGGCAACAATCTCCAGCAGGGATCTGTTGTTAGGAATTGAGAGTCACCCAGAAAAGATCATCTAGATTCCAGACCTGGTGTGTCTTCCCTGTTCCTTTCCTTTCTGCCTCTGAGAAACAATGGGAAAGGCATAAAAAGAGCGGATGACTCTTTAATCTGAGAATGGTTACAAATGTCTTGTGTTTTGCAGGATTTAATGAAAAAACCACATTCCTTCCCTGCCCTCTTTGACTCTCAGCTTGTTCTTTATGTCTGCTCTCCCCATAAACCCAGCCTGCATACTGCAGTCCATCTTGAAGCCTGTGGGAAGCAGTTTTCTCTGGTCCATGGGAGAGCTGGTTGGATCAGCACAGGGACCAAAACCATGGGGATTTTACCCCAAGATGAATGACTGGGCTCCATGGCCCAATTTGGTACTTTTACTGCTCTCCTCGAGCTCCAGCAGCATTGTGAGGATGAGGAGGGAGCAGGGCAGACTGTCCCAGGCACAGTCAAATGGCCGAAGAGGTTTCAAGGGAGATGTGTATCCAGAAAACCCCTTGGGCTGGCAGTGAGGGTTTGCCCTTGGCTGGCAGAAAGGCACCGGTGATGGCTCCAGCCACCCCATGGCACGTCCCCAGGGCTGTCCCTGGGGTCTGTGTGCCTGCCGGTGCCTGCATCCGCAGCGGCACAAGGCGCTTTCCCTTTGGCAAAGCAACAGGGTAATTAATTTCAGGGCCATTGTGCTGCAGTGGCAGGCGCTGATTTATAGCCCAGGGAACAGCTTCTGGTTCAAAGTGCACATCCGTTGTGTTAATGCTCCATGATCTTTACCCCCGTGAGGAAATGGCAGAGAATGAGGAGATTATTGCCACCAGACTGGGCTCCCGGTATTACCATGATAAAGCCGGTGCAGATGAGGGGTGGGCTGTGCATACAGAGCAGCTTCCCTTCCCCATCCAGAGCCCGATGGCTTCCCCAAGGATGGAGCTGATGAGGGACTGTTGGTCACACACTCTTTGCACCCAGCTGCTGCTTGGGGCCCTTTTGCTGCTTCTTCCCCTCCTCCCCCGAACCTTTCTGTCTATTAATTCTGCTGTTAAAAGGCCTTTTAGGAAAGGAGTGTGATGGGACAGGCCAGGGAAGGAAAGCCTGGTGTGGCTACCTGGCTCCTCTGGGACCAGGGCTTTCCAAATTCATCCTTTTCCCAAAGCAAAGGCTTGGAGGGGCAGGTGGATAGCAAGTGGGTGTGCAGGGTACTGCCCATCCCTGGACATCTCCTTCCAGCCCCACTTCCACCAGGAGCCACCCCGGCACTCAGCTTCTCAGTTCATCAGCTTTTGGAAGCTGTTTTTTCAAGTGCAGTCTGTGAGCCGGGCAAGTCATTCCTCTGGCAGAAAAAACATCTCTTTTTACTGGATTGATTTTCTGCTGTTTTCTGGCAATGCTTTCAGCCCTGACAGTTGGTGAGGCAGGCAGGAAATGCTGGCATCCGATGAGCTTCTCTCTGTCTTTACTGGGTCCATCTTACCTTTCCTGACACCAAGGAACTAATTCCAGGCCCACCAAAGCTTTTGAGAGCTTGGCTTTTCCCCCCCTGCTGAGGGTGTTTTGGCTTTTTGTAAAGGAAAGGCTGCATTTTCTGCTCAGCACCATGTTCAAAATAAGCCCAGCTGTGACTGAGGGTTGCCAAAAGGGCTCGGGGCAGGTTGTGAGACTGCTGCAAGGAGCTGAGTTTCACCTTTTTGAGCATCTGGGTACCTGAGATAAAACAAACCCTGTGTGAGAAACACGCCCTGGGCACCCCAACACTCCTAAGCTCAGCACTGCTCCCCACAGTCACAAGAGTGCCCAGTAAAGTGGTACCTTGGCAGGGAGAAATGCTGCATCAGCTCTCAGGGGACAAGGACATGAACCTATTGCAGGAATCTGAACAAAGGAAGACATCAGGTCTGTAGGCAAGATGGTTGTTTCAACCCCTGCCTGGGATTTCCTTTGGGGAAGATCTGTGGCTGCACTGGGTGATTTCATCCTTATCCGGCCGTTCCTCAGAAAACAGCTTCTTGTTGTGCCTGGTTTGGGGTCTCCCAGATTCACAACAGCAGCAGTGAGGGATCCCTGGAAGCTCCTGAGCATTTTCACTGGGTGCAGACATCCCTTCCAGGGACAGTATCCAAACCTCAGTGAGCGGTGGGCTCGGATCCCTGGGTCACTTCAGCAGGGTCTGGATCATACCCAAAATATTCAGTGCCTGGAACAGGAGGGCTCTGCATGCTGCTGGGATTTCTAGGTTTTATTCTAATACTAATAATTAATACAGTGATGTGTATAATCCCATGCACAGAGAGTTGAAGCGTTCCCTAAAGCTTCTTTGCATCATAAAACTCCTAATCAAATACAGAAGAGATCCCTGCCCTCTCCATAGCTTTAATCCTACTTCTCTTCCAGAACTAAACAGCTTTAAATTCCTCAGTCCCAAGTGTATTGAGCCACAGAGGCAAAAACTTTGCCATTTTTAAATCCTCCCCTAGTGCCAGACCAAAATCTCTGCAAACACAGACTCTGTAATCCTCGCTAATTTATCAAAGGTGCTCCTGAATGCTAATTTTCCCGTGCTGCGCTCCTGGATCAGAATTACAATTGATTGACTATAAAATGATAATTATACACTGGGAGCTTTGCATTGTGTAAACACCTTAAATTGATTCTCCTGCCCTGCCAATTGGGAAATTCTTTCCATCACATGCTGGCTCTATCTGAGATCGAAATGATTCTGCCTTTTACAAACTTTCCTACCATGTATGGATTTTCTTGCTTAAAGGAGGCACCGAGTGCTTTCTCCACTGTGCTGGGCTGGTGCCAGAGCAGCAGAGACTCTCCCTGGAAACAACTAGTGGAAATGGAGGTTTTCCAAGAGGTGTGGGTACAAAATAAGGTCCCTGTGAGGACTCATGGCTCCAGGGGTGACAGATAAAACAGGGCAGTGCCTTGGGTGGTTCCTCAGGCATTGGGAGGGAGCTGCTGGAGGTGTTGTGGTTGGAGTGAGACTGTACTGTGCTGTCCCATCCACAGAATAGGCATCTGGAGAGGCTCCTGTTACTTCAGAGATGATCACCGACAGGGATAGGATAGGATAGGACAGGACAGTTCAGTTGGAAGGGACCTACAACAGTAATCTAGTCTATATGCAGTATTACACATCCCTTTGGAGGCCATGGCTCATCCAGGGATGCTCTCCCCAGGAATTCCCTGGTTTTCCTCCAGCCTCCCATTTCCTGCGGACGCAGGTCTACCCTATGTTGAAGCAGTGATTTCTGCTGCAGGAAGAGGCTCTGAACTTTATACATTTTAGGAAAGGCTTGTTATACATCAATATTCTGGCTATAAAAAGAATCCCACGACCATAGTGGTGAAGGGGAAAAGCCACCCTTCGGTTTCTTGACACATCTGTATTTTTAGTCTCCTGCAATCTGTTTTTTGGACTCTAGTGTTAGTTCCCATTTCCCGTATTTTAGGGAGGGCTTGTTCTGTGAAAGGCATCAAGAGGCATCCCCAGACAGCCAAACCATCTGGAAAACCCAGAAACCTGGACAAAGCTGTCTTGAAAACAAACTTCTCTTCCCATCTTCCTGAGTGCTGTTGTTGGCCCTGCCAAGGAGAACAGGAATGATACTACTGGGATGCTCCACAGCTCCTCCATCCCAGCTGGGGGAGAGGATTTCTCCTTCCTCTAATAGGATGTTAATATAGCACTCAGAGGACCACACAGCTAAATCAATCTTACAACAACATAATTTACTTAAATGAATGTGTCCAACAGTCTTTAATGTCTGTTCAGTGGGTGCACATGCAGCAGGACGATGCTGTGGGGTGAGGGGAGCCGGGATGGCACTGGCGCAGCAGAGTCAGGACCGGTGCAGAGTTAATGCACCAAATCCCTGGCGTGACCCTGCTGCCGGGCAAATAAAAGCAAGGGCACACTCCCTTCTCCTCCTCACTCTCTCCTGTTTGCTCAGACCTTGCAGGCCCATGGCCATCTGTCTCTGTCAGCAGTGGTAGCAGGGGGCACAGAGGATGAGCCTTGGTGGTGGGTGTTAATGTTTCAAAGCCCCTCGTGTGCTCAGTGGACAGAGCATCCTACCCATGGGGCCAGAGGGGAGGACACCACCACATCCTGCTGCCACGGGGATGAGCAGTGGCTGTGGTCTAGAAACAGAGGACCAGAGGGAGAGAAAATTAAAAAAGGAAGGTAGAGAGGTAATTAAGTCTGGTTTATCCACAATCCCCAGGGACTTGCACGCCCCATGAGGCTGCACTGTGATCTGCCCTGCAGGTAGCACGTGGAGTTTCACGGAGGTTTGCTCAGCCTGAGGGGGAGGATGGTGCAGTGAAGGACCCCAGGATTTCTCCAAGATGAATTGGTGTTTTTTCTTTAAAGCTGCTGCATATGTCCTGAGGTGGTTTCTGTGGTTTCTTTCAGTAGGTAACCACTGGGCATACTCAGAAATAAAACCAACCTTACAGGGCATGGAGGCTGCCAGGGCAGGCAGGGGCGTCCCAAGGAGGATCAGCACAGTGCTGGAATGGCAGCTTCTGGGAATGTTCAAACTGGCTGTCTCTTAAGAGCAACCTCTTACGCTTCAGAATTTTTGAAAATCTCTTCTTCAGTTGTATCCTTAAGTATTTGTTGGATGTCTTCCTTTTTTTTTTTTTTTTTTAAAAGCTTCTTCATCCAAATTCTTCGCTCTGTTATTCCCCCAAGGATCATGTTTGCATTTGGCAGGGAGGGAGCTGGCTTGGTTAAACATAGACCTTGGTGAAGTCAAGCCAGAGGGATTGCAGAGCTCTCTGTACCTCTCTCTGTAGCTCAAAGTCGTCTTCCTTTCTGTCTTACCATGTAAGAGACTCGGTACACACAAATCTGGCATCCTGCTGGTTGGCAATGGCTCTGTTCCTGGCATTTTCCTTGCAGGAGGCAGGCAAGGGCTGGAGGGCTGCACTTGGGTATTTACTGCCTTGCTGAGTGTGCAAGCAGCTGTGCCCCACACACCTGCTCGGCTGTAGGGTCTGGGAGGGGCAGATCGCTCCCATTTAGTGATTTCATTAGCTGGAGGAAGAATATTCCTTCTTAGCAAGGATGTGTTTGTCCACATCACTTTGGAGCCCCAAATCCATCCCCATTCCATCCCCTGCTTTCCTTGGGACTGCTGCAAAAGCTCTTTTGGCAGCGTTGGGGAGGGCAGGGGAGAAAGAGCCCTTGGTTCCTTGGAAGCGCCGAGAGGAGTAGCGTGGGCAGCCTGGAGATTAGTGGAGGAATGTGAATAATTTGGGATGAGCCGGCAGAACCACGGTGCTGCCTGGCACGGCCAGGGCTCCCTTCTGCAGCTGGGATCCTCAGGGCCCTGTGCAGGCACAGGGTGCTGAGGGGCTCATCCCCTCCCTCCTTCTCCAGGACTGCAGGGCTGTCCCGGGGTGCGGGTGTGTGTGAGACTCAAAAAAAAAAAATCCCATAAAATCCCTTGGTCCCATTACAGAGCCGAGATAATGAGGGGAGCTGTACTTTTTCTTCGTTGAGTGCATGGCCAGACCCTTTTGCAGCATCTCCCTTTCTCTTCCCTCCCTCCCCACTAGGGTGACATTGAGCCCCTCTAATCACACTGTACCCGAGCAATAATCTAAATCCATGTCACCAAGTAAATTGACTTTAATCCCACGATCACAGCTCCTGCCTTCCCTTCGGTGGGCAAGCGTGGCTGGAGCAGCAGCTCCCTGCAGGGCTGTTTCTCTTTGGCTGACTTTTTGTTGGGGTCCCCAAGCCCAGGGGCATGGTTCTGGAGCAGCACCTGGGCTCCTGTGCACCTCAGGGATGAGACCTGAGCGCCCCAGTGCTGCATCAAGGGACTTGTTCCAACCCTGAGCTGTGTTTAGATTCAACTTCATTAACCAAAGGCATTAATGAAGGAACAGGTTTCCCAGAGAAGATGTGGCTGCCCCATACCTGGAAGTGTTGAAGGCCAGGTTGGGTGGGGCTTGGACCAACCTGGTCTAGTGGAAGGTGTCCCTGCCCGTGGCAAGGGAGTTGGAACTGGGTGATCTTTAAGGACCTTTCCAACCCGAACCATTATGGGATTCTCTGATTGAATGATTGCCTGAGTGACTGGGTTGCATTAACCTGTGCCTAATGCACACGGAGCTGCTCTGTATCCATTTCAAAACAGAAGAGCCATCCCAGCAGCACTGTGGTGTGCCAGGGTGTCTGCTCTGAGGCCACATGGACTCTGTGTCCCCCAGTACCCCCTCTCAGCCCCACGTTAAGCAAAGGCACCAGGTTTGATGGCCTTTGGGGCACTGCCCTTGGCTGGGGAACAGGATTATGTTCTGTCTTGGTGTTTTCTCTAGGAGTCAACATGTTCTCAGCAAAGCATTATCGCTGTAGTCAAAATAAACTGATTTACGTACAGGGTCCTTTTATTGTTACAGGGAGTTTCAATATGTGGCTGGTCTGGTTTTCCTTTCACCTCCTTCAAATGACTCATCTTTACACGCATCTGGTGTCCTTATTGCAGACTAATGATTCATAGGGACAGTAAGGCAGGGAGAGCGGAGAGAGAGGAGCAGGATTGGTGCCTCCATGGGGAGGCTCGTGGGTGAGTCACGGCAAACCGCCAGGCAGGATGCGGCACGCTGGGCGCTCCGGCTTCCCAGGGAAAATTCGGTGACGTGAAGGCAGCGGGAGGCTTAGCCTGTCCCGGGAGCGTTGGCATTGCCCAGGGCCTGGGGAGCTCCAGCTCCAACCTTCTCTCCTTCCTGAGCCGGTTATTTAACAGTGTGACAGCTGGAAACGCATCTTGTGTGATAGCAATGGGCATTTTAATCACGTTTTAGGAAAGATCTTGATTTCCAATCCCTACGTGTAATCAGCTGCTTAATTCCACTGGGGGTGTTGTCAGCGTGAGACACCTGTTGCTCCTGTGGCTGTAGGAGCTTCTCTGTCCCTCTGGCGTTTGGGCACTTTCAGGGGGCAATTTTGGTGGCCTGGACATGCCAGCGCTGCCCAGGTCCCTCTGCAGCTCTGTGCCATCAGTGGGCAGGTGCTGTTTGGTTTGATGTGGGTGTTGAGAGGGTTTGTAGGGGCTGCTCAGGGATTGTTCACCACCCGAGCTCTGCAGCAAATTAAGCACAAAAATAGATCTTTCTGTTCATTTATCCTGACCAAAACATCAGAGAAAAGCAACAGAGTGCAGGTGAGGGTATCCAGCAGCACAGAGCTTGAGGTGTAGTGGTGAGGAGATGGGTGCATGGCATGGTCAGCCCCAATTCAAGGACACCCAACACTCCAAGAAGGGAGAGCCTATAGAGTGGGTTTGAAACACTTTGGTGCAACGAGGTGTTTCTGAACCTGTTGTATAATTTCCCCCAAAGTGCCCCATTCCCAACCCTGGAGTGAGAGAACTGGGAGGGGTCCATCTGTTCCCACACCTCAAGGAGGAGGGACAGACCCCCACAGGAGTGGAAAGAACAACTGCAGACACAAGGCTCCAGCTATCTGTCACAAACTGACTTCCATGAGCAGATAACTCACACATTGCAGGAGTCAAACATGAGGAGCCAAGCGAAACGATGTCGTAAGCCTTTTGGGCCCGGGGTGGTTGCGGTGGGGATGAATTTGGCCCAGAGATTTTTGTTCAGCTGCATTGAGTTACCGGCCATCTGGCTCCATGCGTTGTAATCCGCAGCTTCTCCAAGCCCATATGGGAAGCAATGTTTTTTTTCGCTGTGTATGTTATATTTCCCAGAACGTATGGCCCATACATTTAAAATATTTGAGCACTGCCTCCTGCACTAGCAGATAATCTGGAGCTGCGACACCAGAGATTTCCTTGGAGGAGAATTTATTTCCCAGCGTTTTAGGTGGCTTTAAAATATGATCCTGTGAAATGCAGAGCGGGGAAGGGAACATTTGGCTTTGTGCCCTGTGCCTGAGCCGGGCAGCAGAGGGGCCAGCAGTGTGGGCACTGCCTACTCCCGTTCCCTAATGCCAATGTTCTAATAATAATTATATTCTTTTTTTATCCTTTGTCCACTTGCAATGATCTGGAACCTGAATCCGTGCCCGTTTGCAGTTCACCTGTCCCTGGGTTAAACAGGGAGGTAGCACCAGGCCTGGGAAAGCGTGACTGAGCCCAGGGTCAGCCTAGCCTGGAGAGGGGGCTTGGGGGGACCCTGGGCTAAGGGGGCTCCTTCTCCATTCAACAAACAAAGCACAGTTTTGCTGCACTCTGTGGTCCTGTATCCATGTGTCTTGGAGCCAAAACAACCCCTGCCAGGGACGGGCGCTGCCGAGGCTCGGTGCCTGCAGGAGGGTTGGGGTGTTTTATTCGTCTGTTTTGCAGTGGATGTGGCAGAACTCTATGAGCATCATTCTCTGGAAGGCAATAGCTCCAGACAGAACTCTGATAAAGACAAAGCATTTAAAAATATGTTCATGGCATAGTTTTATACCCAAAATACATGGCAGTGCACTATGCAGCTTAATTGTAAGTGAATGATATCATATTACTTTTAATATATGGACGGCTTAGCTTATGAAATGTATAACTCATCCGGTGTATGGAAAACCAATACATCTTCCATATGGGCAACAAATCAGAGATGATTATCCCCAGGGAAAAAAAATGGCCACGCTGTATTGAGTATTTTGACTTGGAGTAGACACAAGTTTTCATTCCTGCTTCATGACTAAATTTCCTAAGCTGAACAGTCAAATAAAATGATCTCACTCCTTCTCTGTGCCATGGCACAGCTTTGCTGGGAGCTGTTTGCTAGAGCTGGAGCAGGCTGGCTTCCAGCTGGGGGAGAGAGAGGGAGTGTTGCCAAGAGCCCCCAGGTTGTGTTTGGTCAAGGGCAAAGGGTTATTGGTGACTCAGTGCTGGGTTTGTGGCTCCAGCACATTGGACCATGCTGGTGCCTGCCAGGGTGAGGCAGCTCCAAGAGCCACATGTTAGTGCCTGAGATGAGGAGAGGGTGAGAGGTGAGGGCCAAACTCTCACAAAACAGCGAAGCCCTTGGCTAAGGATGCTTTTCTCAGAAGAGTGGGAGATGCTGAAGGGTGCAGGCTGTGCCCTGTTAACCACCTCCAGTACCAGCATCCGAGGGCCACAGCCCCTCAGACATGGTCCCTCCGCCTGGTACCGGCTTGTAAATATGTCAAGCTCAGGAGATGATCTTGTTATGGGAAGATTATGCTAATGAAATGTTTCCTGAGATCAAACTCATTTTGTGTTCAAAAGCATTAAAATAAATGGCTTCTAATTGAATCTTATAAACGGTCCCCTCCTGATAATGAGCCGCTATTAATTATAATTGAAGGAAGGCAGAACGTAAACACAGCGGCAGCAAGGGGGGAGGTGATGGCACGCCAGGGGCAGCTCCGTGCTGCCCATCTGTGAGGGGTCCTGACCTTCCCCTCCGTTCCTCCCACATCACTGGTACTGTGGTCCCTGGGGTGATGCACAGGGGCTTGGCCAGGGTCATCTTCAGCTGCCTGGGGACACCCCAGGGGACCTTCTTTGGGTCTTTGAAGAAGAGGGAAAGAAAATGTGTGCACTGAGCTATATGCACCACCCTGCAGCCTTTAAAATCTCAGTCCTTTATTACAACTATTATTGTTATTATCCTTTTTTCCTTTCCAAAGACCCAGGTCCTTGCCAGGCACAGCGTGTGCTGTCCAGCCGGTGTGACCTCATCTGCTTCGAAGCAGAAAATGGGCATCTGAGCTCAACCAAAGAAAATTTACAGGAATTCATCTGTCAACAGGGACGTTTCCATTTAATAAGTGCTCAGTTTGAGATCACATTAGCCCTTCAATTATTTATACGCTGAAATTGTACAACTTCTCCGTTCAAGTCTAAAAAAAGAAGCAAATGTCTTTTGCTTTCCCTCCACCTGAACCCATCAGCTGAAACTCAGTGGGATCATGGCAGGCATCCCTGAGGGGTGCTGGTGGTGACAGCCTCATGACAGCAGGGGTTTGGGTGCTGTGAATATGGGCTGAGCAGAAAAACCCACCAAGGACCCTCAACCCTCAGCTGCTTTTTGAGACGGGTGCCTGTGGTCGGGGTGCTCTGGGGGGATATATAAACAGGCACTGGGACACCCTTGGCACATTTCTCCTTGCTTTTCCCCACTTTGTTGTCTCTATTTAAAGCACTGCTCCCTCCGGCATGCCTCTTCCCACATGGTTGTCCAGCACGGAGATGGTAGGTGGGTGGCATGATCCAGCCTGAGATTTGCTCTGCCTGCCAGGCTAATGCCTCTGCACATCGCTCCAGAGTCACTAATGGCCTTTGCTTTTATGTCTCATCTGCTTGAAGGGATTAAAAGGGAATAATTAAATAGCCAGCAATAGAGTCATCGATAAAATCGCCCTGGTAATGATGGAAAAAAGTACCACCAGGAGAAGACAAAGCTATGTTGGGTTGTGCACAGCGAGGGAGGGCTCCACAGCTGCTGTGTGTTGGCAGAAGTCATTAAGCCAGGGCAGGCTGTGCCCAAGGAGCTGCGTGTCCCCCGGGCACGCCTGGTGTCCGTGCATTTACTGCTGTGAAATCAATGAGAGCGACTCAGATTTCCCAGCCAGAGCGAGCCAGCTATTAGAGAGCACTAATGCTATATTTAAAAATGTGCTCATCTGGTGCAGTCAAGGGAAGAGGGAGAAAAATTCCCTGGGAAGGAGGATCGCTATATTCCCTGCCTTGGTGTGCCTGTTGCTGGCAGCACCATGTCCCCGGGGTCCTGATGCAGGGGGATGAGGGGGTCTCGCAGGCTGTGCATGGTCCAAACCTCCCTGATTTCAGCAGCAAGGGCTACAGAGAGTAAATCCCCCGGTTCCACAGACGGGAGAGTGTTAATTCAGCACAGAGGATGCTTACCTGGTTATAATGTGGGGTGAAGAGGGCCTGATGGAGGACTCAGGGGAACATGGAGTGGTGGATGCGATTTCAGAGGTCAGCTTGATGTTGCAGTTGTATTATTACGTTTCCAATACCCAGAGGAGCCACTTCGGGCTGCCCAATTGCTTGATGGTTTTGTGGCTTTTTGTGGGGATTAGGAGCTGGGAAAGAGAGGGCCTGGGGCAGTGACACAGGGGCATGTGCCATTCCAAAGCTTCTTTGTGCAAAGATCTCGTGATTAGAAGTAAAAATCCCCTTGGGTTGAGTTTTGCTCTGTCCCAGCACTGATTCAAACCCACTGTGAACTTTTGCTTGAGGTCTGTGCATAAAATAAAACAAGGTCTGTGAACCCAAGGGTGCTTTCTGGGTACTTTCCCGCCCAACACAACAGCCAGTGTTTATTTCCCCAGAAGGGAGAGGATGAGGCACTGTCATCTTTGTCTTCCAGTCTGGGGTGAAACCTGGCTTTCTGGGGCACAAAGATGGGGGAAGCCACACCTTTGTCTCTGGTGTTTGTAGGGATTTTCCCACTGTTTTACAGCTGGGAAAGCCAGCACTAACGTGCTAATTAGATTTAACACCCTAGCTAGGAACGTGGCAAATTACCCAAAACATCACAATGGGGGTGGGTTTCTGCATCCCTCCCAGAGTGAGCCAGGAGCACAGCATGGATCACTGGCACAGCTTGCCACCGGGAAAATCTCAAGGTGTTGTGGTGCACATTAAGCCTATTGCTCCACTTTTGACACCTCCTAATGCAAATCCCTCTGTCAGGGTGAAACTTTCCATCCTGAATCCCTTTCCATTTCTCTTGGTGAATGAATGTGCATGTGTAGCAAGATGGGGTGAGGAGGGCAGGAGCTAGTGCTGCTCATGTGGATCCCCATCACAAATATGCCATGGGGATAATCATCCCCTGAGGTTCTTACCCAGCTCTTGAAACTGCCCCATCTCCTGGGTGGAAAGCATGGAGACCCCTCTCCAGCAGCACCCCCACCCCAGCAGCACAAACAGGAGACATGGGAGGTTTTTTTAAGCAGCACATAAAATCCCGTCGTGCACTGAATCAGCTGCTCATTTCAACAAGATGTGGCAGGGATGGTAATTGTATGTTGAGTGCTCTCCGGTTGATTAAGAACATATTTATTGAAGTTTATCTACTGTAATATGTATAAGTCTCTTATTAGATAATTGCTAAACCTCAAACACCTGTTTAACAGATCATATATATACCCCATTACATAGTTGTTAAACCACATTGGTTTTAATTCATCAAATGCGAATGTGAAATCCATTCTAAATTAAATTCATTTTGAGGCACTTTAAAGGAGACATTCACTCCCTTCCTCTTTGCAAAGGGGATATGAGCACCGTATTTCCCAACAGCAAAGATGTTTCAGGACAGCTCTGCCCTCCAAGTGTCCCTTTATTTGGGGCAACCAACTCGATGGAGATGTGCTAAAGAAGCACCCAAGTGTTCTCATAAAAAAGCAGATTTAAAAAATTCAATGGTAAACCCAGGGATGCCGCAGAATGATCTTGTCTGCAGATGTCTGGGGGGGGAGGGAAGGGGAAAGGTGGTGGGGCTGCGGGCAGGCTGTGTGAGGATGAGGGTCGCTAAGCCAGACCCTAAATTGAAGTGGCTTGCTTGGCTCTGTTGCTTTTGGCTCCAAAACAGCAAATTCCCCTTTCAGCCTCGAAGCACCACTGATTCACAGCAGTGCCAGGCAGCCCAGTTGCCAGAGCCCCCCGTCCATCCCACTGGGAGGATTAGCCCTGAGCTTTAATTTAGTGGGTTTAGAGCCCTTAAGTCCCCTGTCTGGCCCTGCTGTCCTCGGAGCTGGGCAGGGCAGTGCTCACCTGCTGTGCCCCATGCAGACAGGGTGAATCCCTCTCCACCAGCCCCACGGTGCCTTGTGCAGTGAGAGGTCTTTCCTCGTGCAGAAATGATCCTTTGTTTTCCTCTCTCTTTATTTAATCGTCCCATGGGGGAATCGCTGAGTGCCCTTCATTTTGTGATGCAGAACTGGTGTTGACACGCTGCTTTATTAGATGAGTAAGGGTAAGGCCCTTGGAGACGCTATTTAAATAAGGGAGAAATCTCGCTGCTGGGATAAGAATGAACAAATACACACTGGGCTCTGGTAACCCATTTATTTCTATCCAAGTCTTGCGAAAAAATTTTGCCAACATGGTTATTTGTGCATCTCTGCAGCAAACTGGGCTGAAAAGTTGCAAAATCTCCATCCCTCTGTGGACACATCACTGCAGGGACACATCCCTCCATCCCTCTGTAGACACATCACTGCAGGGCACATCCCCCTACAGAGGGAGATACATGGTCTCCATCTTTGGGGGATTTTAGAGAAAGACCTTGAGTGATATTTATTATCATCATAAGGCTGCAGCTTCATGACCTGAGCGGGTGGTACTTCATCTGCTTTTCCCTTTTTTGGGTCAGGCAGTTCATCATGTCCTTCCCAAGGGCAGGGACAGGTGAGTTGGCTCAGGGGCTTGAGCAGAGCAGGGTGTGGGTGCAAAAAAGGACTGTGAGGTTGGGAGACCCCAACCCAATGTCACAGTTGCTGAATTTCTGATTGGCTTCTGTACAAAACCGGTTTCTGCCCTCAATTCTTCCTCCCCTGCAAGCTCCATGGGCAGTGAGAGGGCAGACTGGTACCCAGCTCTGCTGCAGCCCCTGCTCATAGTCATCCAAGATGCTTTATCAAGGGTTTTGGCTCCAAAGCCAACATAAATCACACTGTTGGCAGGCTCTGCCTTTCTGTCTCTGCTGTTATTTTTTGTTCATGATAAAACAATGTGGAAAGGAAGCACACAGGCCAAGGGGAGGGGGAGCAGAAACAAGATCCCTTATCTAATGCATGCCTGAGCTGCTCAAATGTTTCTGTATCAGCAATTATTTTGCCTGGCTTTGGGTTTTCACAAAGCTCTTGAGTCTTGCAAATGCGGTCGGAGATCACGCTGGCAAAGCACAGACCCAAATTCTTCCCTTCTCTCTGAAACTCTCAGTAACCTTTAGATGAGACCCGTGAAACATCTCACGTGCGCCGACAACACTGAGGAAATGAGCAGGAAGAGTGAATTTGCTGGGGTTTGGGGAGGAACCCAGCATCTCCAGCTCTGCCCCAGAGCCCCCAGCATTGGCTGTCCCAGCCTCCACTGGTTGGAGTCATAAAAAACTGGGCAGCATCAGACTCCTTGAGGTTCCTGAATGCTGGGAGTGGAGTATATTCCATGAAAACAACTGGAAATGCGCTATATGTTAAGGCATTGCACTCTGTGGAGGCTTGCACAGTGAATAAGCTGTGATGGGATGGTGTCTGTACACAACCATGGCTGATGGCCCAGTTGATTAGAGCATGAGCTTATAAACTTCTCGCTAAGTAGAAAGAAAAGGGGAAAAAACCACTTTACTATTAATAGAAGAGGAATAGTATCTCTTAATCTGTGTCTAAAACCACCTTTTAAGTTGTATATATTTCCTACATTCCAGCTAAAGCAATATCCAGTGCTCAGAAAAGCAATATCCCCAAACTCTGCTCTAGCTCTCATGTTGATTTTGATATTTTTAATATCGCATCCAGACAACAGAGCCTGTCAACCACCATGCGAAGCGTTCATTTAACTAAGCCAATTTAAAATGTGTAGCAATTATGAAGAGATGGGCTCAGATGAGTCAATTTGTCTCAAGTGTTTTCTAGCTGAACTTAATAATATTGGAGATGTGAGAGAAATTGGAAAAAAATTCACCCTCTGTGTTCAATTCTTTTGAGAAGTCGAAATACCTAATTCACTCTGGCAAATGATAAATGTTCCTCCCCTCTTCTAATTACATCTTGCCTTAGTCACAGCGGTGTCTAGTAAATCTCCTTTTGAGACTATACACATCACATACCGTCCTTGGCTAAAAAAAAAAAAATAGAAAAAAGAGAAGAAAGGAAAAGTTCTTGATTGGATTTTTTTTTTTTTTTTAAGAGCAATTCATTGTGCTCACAGGATCTGGAATTGACTTTTCATGTTGCTAACCCCCTTCGTTGGCACTACTCTTTCATGTGTCACATCCTAAAAAAACACTGAAGTTTGACTGAAAAAAAAAAAAAAAGAGGTGTGGTGGCATATGGAAGCTGTTGGGTGGGTGTCCCTGTAGGGAACTTTATAAGCATGGATGGCAGGGAAAGCACGTGCACACAGATTGATTTTGGTGTTGATGGTGGTTTAATTGCTGGGAAAAATAAGCATTTCCACACCTAGAAGATGCATTTTGCTCGTGAGCAGTGCCTGTGGTTCATTGTAGGTGCAGTTATTCTCCTTATTTGAAATAGTTGCTGGTTTAAGACACATCAAATTTTAACAGAATTCCCACCATTAACAGGAAATTCAAATTATTCAAAATAAATACTCTAGCGTAAGAGCCATTTTTTGCTCACTAGTTACCAGGAGGGAACCATTCCAACTCCTTCAGCAGCACAGGAGCAAAGGCCAAACATTCCCCCTGAAATCCTGATGTCCAAGCCCTACCCATGGGCAGCCCCAGCACTCACACATCTGCCCACAAAAAAAAATCTCCCGTTTGCATTGATTTAAAATTGCTTTGGGCTAAAATGCCCTTTATCGGTGTCATTTATCTTCCTAATCTCTTGGTTGCCCGGAGATAGTCTCCATTATACTGTGGTTGCAAAATTTTCCAGCTAACACACTGCTTTTAAAAACATTTGAGTGGCTTTGTTGCCCTGAGTGGGTGGGAGGTGGGTTGCTACAACAGCAGACACACACAGAGATGAAACAGCAGGAAAAAAAGAGATGGATTAATTTGATTTTCTCCCCCAAAACCTAGACCTGAGGCTCTCCAGTGGACTTTGACACCAGTTGTGGGCTGGGAAGCACCCAAAGAGAGTCCAGGGAAGGGGGGTGGGATCCCCTCCATGGGGCTTCCAGCCACATGCTTTTGGTCTGACCTTTTTTGCCAAGTGTGGCCACAAATATGAGCAAGGGTGTCACCTGGAATGGCAAAAATTAACTGGAGGCTTTCTGAAATAAGGCTTTCAGAAAATAGGGACATAACGAGTCCAAAGGCTTGTCTTGGTTGGAGGCCGTGGATGGGGTCTGGGAAGGAGGTGCTGATTGATGCTCCTGGTTGGTCTGGTGGGTCAGAGGCAGGTGCCACATCCCAGTGGCCCCTCAGGGAGGACTGGGTCCTCATGCTGGACATCACCCCCTTCCTTGCTTTTCTTGGGGCTGAGCCAAGAGTTTGCTGATGGTCAGTGCAGGGTGATGCTCATGATATGCTGCACCTCCTCAGTGCTGCAGCTCCTTGCTGACCCTCTTCCTTCCTGCTCAACACAAATGACCTTGCTAATATATATATATATATATATATATATATATATATGTATGGTCTCTGCTAAATTTATGTGGCCTCACAGGTTGTGCACTGAGAGGCCCTGTGGCACTGCTGTGAGCCACAGCTGTTTGCAGGCGATCACATCCACACTTGGCTGCTGAACTCCCTGCCCATCATCTTCCACTCCCTTCTTTCCAGCCCTGGCACTAGGAACAATCAGCATTCCTCCAGAAGGGAGAAAAAAGGTGTAACAGCCCTTTGGTGCTGCAATAGAGGCTTAGCATGCCTGTCCCCGTGCCCTGCCCCCCTGTGCCATGCAGGGTGACCCCCAGTCACACGTGAAAGGGGCCCTGTTTTCCCAACCCACTCCGGCACAACCAGCTCCAATCTGCAGCCAGAGACAGAAAAGAGGTTTAGAAATCTGCTTAGAAGTCTGGCTCATTAATACCCTGCCCAAAGCTTTTATCAAATAATTAGCTTTTGTGTCGCACTTCCCAGTCAGCAATAAATAAATAAAGATGCAGATAAAGTGAGCATTACATTTAAGCCGTGCTTTTGGAAACAGCTCTGCTGACCCTGCCTGAGGCCACTTCTCTGGGCTCGGCTGCTGGCCCCTTGGCATGGGGCTGCTAAGGGGCACAGGGATCTGAGTGACTCCTCCTGGATTTGGCAGACTGGATGAGCCCTGCCTGCCTTGTCGTGCTAGAGTTTTGGTCCAGGTGATGCGGGGATGTGCTGTCCCTGTGGACATCTGGCAGTGTGGCAGGAGGAATGCTGAGCATGATGGTGGCAGTGGCTGCATTTTTCCTGCATCCATGCTGGTGCCTTGGGTTTGGCCTCCGGAGTTGCTGGGGAAATGACAGACCATGGGGTAGCTCTGCTTGATGGAAGAGAGGGGAAACATCCCTGCTGCTGTGTGACACTTCCACACTGGGCTCAGCATGAGCTCAAATGGGCACTGTGGGGCTGGTCAGTGATGCTTCCCAACACCCCTGCCCTTGGCACATCCATTCTCCTGCTGCTTCCTACCACCATCCTGCAGCCATGCAGTGGGCTGAGCTGGGACTGTGAGTGTGCCGAAGCTGCAGTTGCTATTTGGACTGTTTATCTTGTTTGGTCTAATTATGCCAAGAAAGTCATTATAATTTTATGCTCTTTGGATTAACGTTTTTGCCCAGGGCCCCATAATTAGTCTATGGTTTGTAGCTTAATGATTCTGAGCACAGTCAAGGCAAACTTTCTAACTGTAAATCAGGGGATTCAGAGTGTGGAGACTGACACCACAGCAGATCTTCTCAAGAAATAAGTGTTTATCTCCCTGTTTATAAGCTGGGCATTCAGCTGCACAGCACCTGTGAGCTACTGCTCCATTCTAATGCAACCAAGATGTTGCTGAGGAATTTAAATGAGCCCCAACCCTCTTCTGAGCCTCTTCCAGGGTGTCTCCTGCTTTGTGAGGATCCCATGGGATATTATGCTATGCTAGTCCTCAGCCCTTCACCCCCTCACCTCAGTGCCGCCACACAGCTGTCCGGCTTAAGGGAGCACAGAGCATCCCTCAGGTGCCAGGGAAATGGGATCCATTGCATCCCTGGAAATTTGCCCATCTCTCTCTGAGGAGCAGGCAATTTGGATAATGATAATCTCTCCTTTAGCCCCAGCTATTAGTAGCTCTAAGCATCTTTCCTTTCTTGATATGCAGTGGCCAGGGATGTCTGTGCTAAAGCAGAGCAACTCAGCATGTGGGGCTGGAATCGGAGGGGCTGGTCCACGTTTGGAAGGATGGTGGCACCTCCACCCTTGCCGTAGGGTTCATTGATATCTTAAAGAGTATTGATATTCTTGATATTTTAGAGAAACCTGTCATCCAATGCACTGATCTCCTGCAAACCTGCATCTCCACCCCCTCAGACTTTCTCACTGAGGGATATCAGCCAGACACCTCAGCTCCTCCCTGTCACCCCTGTCATTCTCCTGGCTTTTTATTTATTGTTCCTTGGGTTGGGGATAAGCTCAGAGCTGCACGAGCTGCCGAGCGGGCAGGCTCCAGTCAGCTTGACTTGATAGATTATTTGGGTCGAATCAGAAGCTCCTGGGAGAGTTTTGCACTTTCTTTTCCACTTGAAAATGTCATTAATTCATTTCCAAATTGTTAACAGAATCAGGGTCTCCGTTTTTTTAACAGGAGGACACTCTCCCAATAAATGACATGGCTTTCCTTGAGCAAAAGTCCAGGGGAAAGGTAAAGAGCCAAAGCCTGTTTCTTGCAGCACTGGGTGTCTCATCACTCATGTTCAGTTTCCAGAGAGAATTTTTTCCTTGGAGCCCGTGGCAGGCTGGGAGCAATGTATGGGGCCTTGCAGGGACTCTTGTTTGGGAAATACCACTGTACTGGGGCAGCCTCAGCCCACGAAGATGCTCTTGGACCCGCACTTTGCTCACAGCAATATTCACAGCGGTGTAAAAATCACTTTGCACCTAAAGTCCCTCCACCCTGTGTGGCACTGCAGCTGCTGTGGAGGATCAGTGCATCCCAGAGGATCAGCATGACCCAGTGCTGCAGCCCCTGGAATGGCTGAGGGAATGGCTGTGTGGTGTGGGCACTGCTTTTCCCCAGGACAGATGAGCTGCTGTAGGTGGAGGGTGAGTGTGAAGTCTTTAGAAGGAGAATAAATTGTGGTGAAGTACGTGTGAAGAGCAGCTATTGGATTTTGTGCCGGGGAGATTAAATTTTCATGCCGTTTTCACAAGGCTGTCTTAAAAAACAAAGTATTCCATAATCCAGGGAAGGGATGCAGGGAAGGGAGAGGTATCTCACTCCACTGCCAAGTCTTAACCTCAGGGTTTCCCCTTTCATCTGCCAGGGAAGATGGACTTCCCAATGCTTGAAGCTGGATGCTGGGCTGGGGCTAACTTGTGCTGTTGTCGTCACAGATCTGCCAGCACTCGGTGCTGGGGCCACAGTACAGTGGTTTGGAAGTGGAATGGAGAATGAGCTCACCCATGGAAAAGAGCCAGCCTGCACAAGTGGTGGGGAGGCATTTTACACCATCAAAAAAGCCATGCCTTTTAAAATTTCCCCCCCCCCCCAGCACTGACCTGCAGCCTGGGAGCTGGCAGGGCTCTGAGGATGAAGTGTCCAGCAAGGGAGAGACTCCCAACTGCTGACCCTCGCAGTCTCACATGTGGTGTCTCCGTGAGGCATCTCAAGTTCTCCTTCTCTGTAGTCCACAGTGACTGGAGTGTTTTTCTCCTCTGTGTTTTGCTGAGGGTTAGCACTGTGCTGAGCTCTGCTGCCTCTCATTCCAGCGGTGGCTGCATTTCAGGAAGCTAATGAAGTGCTGATTTTCCTTAATTGGCCTCTCAAATTTGCTGATCACTTGTAAGGATCTCAGGTTAAAGAGAAAGCCGATGCCTGTTATTATTGGTGCTGTGTTCCATGGCTGGGGCAAGCCAAGAGGAATGTTTCAGTGCATGAGCTGCGTTTTCTGAGCTCATTTGTGATTTGCTGTCCTTGGGTGCTCACCGGGACAGTGCAGAGTCCTTCAGCCGGAGAGACAAACATACAGGGGTCAGACTGTATGTGGGTTACCTGTGGCACAGCCTCCATCAGCCTTTGGCACAGAGCTGGGCATCACCCAGCCCTGATAAACCCATGGGAGCAGCTGGGAGGTGGAAACCCAACCCTGGGACGTTGGGTGGTGCTGGGCTGCTGGACAGGGAAGCTGTGGGTATGGTCAAACACACGTGAGCTGGAGCAGAGATGCCAGGGCATGGATGCAGGTGGAAGCACGGAAGGGATGCATCACCCTTGAAAATACACCAGATAAAAACACCTCATGGCAGTGACAAGCTGCCTCTGTTCGCACTCACCTTCCTGGTGCATCCAGAAAGACGTCCTGACACAGAGCCCCGGGGGGAGGACAGTGCCCGCGTTTAAGGATGACATTGGGTGTAGGGACCTGGTGAGCTCCCAGCCGAGCGAGTTGTATGAACAGTCGCTTCAAGTTAATGAGAGGTGACGGGGACAGGGCGCTGTGGCCGCTCCCTGCCATGCGCCGGCTGCGTGGCAGCTCCTGACGCGGGACGTGCTCCACCGTGGCACCGTGTCTGGGGACGTGAGCTGCCACCAGCCTACCCGGGAGCCCAGCAGCAGCAGCAGCAGGAAGGCATTAATAACCTTCCCCAAGCTGAGAGCTGGCGAGTGCGCTTCGCTCCGGGAGGCTGCGCAGGGCAGCAGCCCTTCACCGCCCAGCCGAGTAATGTGAAGAGAAGGGCATTTAGCGTTTCAGGGACGGCAGCAATTGCACTGCAGAGCTCCCAGCTTCGCTGTAGCATGAGAGGGAGGAGATGGGCCCTTGTGTAGGGGTGGGGGAGGAGCAACCCTGCCCTGCGCCCCCCAGATTCTGTCCCTGGCCTGTGACCTTGCCCAAGGCTGCATCAGGGTAGCTCCTGCGTGTTCTCCAGGGCGCATGGAGCCTTGCAGTGGTGGGAGTTGGTTTGGGGTAGAATGTCAGTGTGTCATTGAGATAAGAATAATAATTTTACAGGAGGGACGAGGTCAGATCTGTAGCCAACGTCTTGGCATGGGCTTTGAAAGACGTCTTTCTACTTGGCAGTGCAGGGCTGGGTGTGGAAAAACATGCTTAACCAGCACAGAGTGGGGAATCTGTTCCTCCCCCAGCTCAGTTGGGCAACAGCTTCTTTGGGAAAGGGCAGTGGTCAGGACTGTTGCCTTCCAGTGGTGTTCGTGTTCGTGCCACCACCACGGGGCGGCCCAACTGGCTGAGAAAAGAAATCCAACTCCCAGATTTCATTCACAGTGATTGCCCATCCTGGGAAGTGAGTTTTGGGAGGAATCTGGTGCATGTATGAGCGCAGAGGAGCCCTGCGGGCGGCCGAGCAGCTGGAGCCTGGCCCAAGGCACAGCTGTGGGGAGTTAAGTTACTCGGCTTCCAAAATTACATTTTTCTGTGGTTCCCTCATTTGAATGAGGAATAATGTAGATATTGTGAGCTGAGCCTGTCTGGGAGTGCTTGGAAAACCAAACTATGGCGGGTGCACTTGTGCTGCTGGTGGCACTTTGCTGGGGGGTGGTGGCATGGTGGGGACGGGGGGCGGGAGGGCATCCCAGCTGTATGCCAGGCTCTGGGTGGAGGCAGGAATTCAGCTGGGCACTTTGCAGGGGGTGGAGTCTGGGATTAGGAAGCTGGATGCCAACTTTACACACAGGGCCAAAAACAGAGCAAAACCTCAGAATGTCCCCTGAGGGCGTCTGAGGTGTTTTTGCATGGAAATATTCAATGCTAGGCATAGTGCAACTGCAGTGATGCCCCAAGCTGCTGTGGAAAACAGCCCTCACACAGAAAAGGGAACCAAGCCATGACGTGACAGAAGAACCTCTGCGCATGTGTCGTCCCCGTGCGTGAAGAGGACATGATTTTGTAGTGCCTGGGAGGGCATCAGCAGCAGCAGGGATGTTGGCTCAGAACAAAATGATTTTGAAGATGGATTTATACAGCTTAATCTCCAAACTCCATGTCATACACACAGTAGCCCAGCTTTACATCTGTCAGGCTGCCAGCCCCCTCCCCCGGGCCCATCCGGGACAGGTTCCTCCACACAAGCCGGCCAGGCTGTGCTGATGGATGTAGAACCCCTTAACAGGACATTCGGCATTTCTGTCATTCCAGAGATGCCTGTAAGGTTTCAACCAGACCAAAGGCAGCCATGTCAGGGAAACCAGCACACAAATACTTCTCATTCCAGGCAATAACACAGGTTTATTTTAACTATTCTGTGCCCATTTTTATCCTCTCACCAGTGCAGAGCTGACAGGAGGGTCCTGGGGTGCACTTGGTGATGTTGAGCTGGGGGAATGCCCCATGCCACTGCTGCTGGTCACCTTCATGGATTACTTCCACCTTCAAGGACTGCTTGTGCCTTTTGAATGAGGAGGAGACCCACACAGGGACAGAAGTGGGTGCCTTCCCCATTGCTTTGGGCAGTGCCTGGTGGCCACAGGGTTCAGGGAGTATCTGCACCCCATTACTGGGTTCACAGCTCCTGGTTTTGGGGCAAAACTCTCCACCCAGCACTGGTCCTCATCTGGAGCTGGACATAGGGTGGAGGCTGGGTTTCCAAATACAGCAATTCCTTCTTCCACTTCCTGCATTCCCCACCACTTCTTGTTTCACAGTGTGTTACCATCCTACCTGTGGACCTGGCTGCTCCCCAGGGTGTACCATGTGTGTCTTGATCCTACTGAGTGTGTTTCTCAAATATTTGTACTTTACCCCATGCTGTAGCAAATATATAGGTCCTTGGTGATAAGGGATCACAAGATGATGGATGAACTTGAGCTTGGTCTTACCTGGACCAACCAGGTTGGCATCAAGAGAGCAAGGCAGGGGCACTCAGGCTGTACAGTGAGTGTAGATACTACAGAGGACCATGGCTTCTGAAGCCAAACACAACAGCATAAATGTCCACCACAGGCACGGAGCTGTGAGGTGGGGAGGAGGCTCTGGTCCTCATGCAGAGTGAGTGCTACCACTTCAAAATTAAATGCAGTTGCCATAGAAATATTAATTGGGAACAAAATCTGAAGATGACACTTAAGCAGAAGATGGAGCGTTACGGAGAGATGAGGACAGCGATGAAAATAGAACAGTTAAAAGGAGAATTCTTCAAAGGAAGTATCATGTAGGTGAATATTTAATGCACAATCAGCAGGTCGCCACGTCAGTGATGCTTTTAATGTTGTAGAGAAGTGCTTGCTGGAGGACAGAGCACCTTCCTCTCCAGCCAAGGTCACCAGGCACTGGAGGGGGAGCCTGAGGATAGATCCTGAAATGGCATCAGGTTTCTGCTCTTGCTGGCAGCAGGATTGGGGTGCTGGCTCTGCTAATGGCCTCAGCCTCCGTGCTGCACGTCGTGCTCACTGGCTGGTTTGAATCAACCCACAACCCCAAAGTCAGACAAGGCAAGGCACGTGATGGACATCCTCCTTGCAGTCTGGAATCTCTGCCTCTGGGCAGAGACTCCAGGATGTTCCCAGCCAGTGCATGGCAAGCTCTGAGCCTTCTCCTCCAGGGAACATTTGCATGGAGAGCAGAGAAGAGCTCCCAACCCTGCCAGACAATGCAGGGGAACTGGCTCTTTCAGGTCCCTCTTGCACCCAAACCATTGCTTGGCCTGGTTTTCTTGAGAATGTGGCAGAAACACCCAAAAGCAGAGAGGTGTTTTGAGGTGAAGCAGGGCTGATGCAAGGCAGAGTGGTGTTGAAGTGCCCCACTGAGCAAAAGTCCTTCTGGGACCCTTCTACAAGGGGCACACAGAGCTCTCCAGAGAAGGATGTGCTGCTGGGCCACCTCTTCTTGTGGTGGTACTGTTATCTGTGGGGAAGAAGAAAAGGATATTGCTGCAGAAAAGTCCTGATTTAATTTAAAAAAAAAAAAAAGGTAGATGATGGTAACAACTAGCCCTTCATTTAGGCAGTGTCAGCCCAGTTGAGAGGAGGGCAGTTCCATCCTGCCACCCCACCACATGCTCACTCTGCCACCTCCAACCCAATAATCACCAGTTCCCATTTTTCCCAGAGAAGATGCTTGCTCTTCCAGGCTGTTATCCCTTTCCTCCCTCTGCTTTGGGAAGGTGTCTCCCGGGGGCTGTGGTGTGGGATCTGTATTCAGACGGGGATGAGGATGGAGATGGAGCATCTCACACAGGACCAGAGTGGTGCTGGTGGTGATCACATGCAATCAGGGAAGGCCCATGCACTACCCCAGCACCCTGCCAGGACAGCAATGCAGGGACACAGCGTGGGGCTGGCAGCTCTCCTGCCCTCACCTCTCCCTGGTGGCAGGCAGCCCGGAGGGAGCAGAGCAACTGTGGCCTGGCAGGGTGCATCCATCTCCGCCGATCTTTCCTCTTAAAAGGAGGGAGGATTACAATGAAGTTGTACTTTTCCCATGAACCACCTCCCACTGTGTTATGCTCTGAAGTTAATTGCAAATGAGGAGATGGAAATAGCTTATTTTGACTTTCCTTAAACAGTACTTCATTGAATTTTTTTCCTTATTTTTTTTTCTGTCTCGAGAGGCAGGCCTGTGTCTATTGGAAAATAGCAATTATTTCTGTAATTCCCTAGAATTAGTGGAATTAGTTGAATGGTTAATATTTGATGTGAAATGCTGATTAGCAATACACTTGACGTGGAAGCACCATCGTGGTGGAGCACTGGGGGCTCCTCCTCCCTCCCAGGGCACCACAAAGCTCAGCATAGGTTTCTTGGAGAATAGTGAAAGATATCTCAGTTATGGCCCCAAAGATGCTGAAACACCTCTCCTATGACAACAGGGTGGGAGAGCTGGGGTTGTTCAGCTTGGAGAAGAAAAGGTTTTGAAGAGACCTTAAAGCCCCTTTCAGTGCCAAAAGGGGCTACAAGAGAGCTGTAAAGGGACCTTGGACAAGGGCATGGAGTGACAGGACAAGGGGAAATGGCTTCAAACTGAAAGAGGGTAGGGTGAGATGGGATATTGAAAAGAAATTCTTTACACAAAGGGTGGTGAGGCCCTGGCACAGGTTGCCCATAGAAGCTGCTCTGCAGCTCTGGCTGAAGCTATGATACCACAGCTGATGGTGGGCCCATCCTCCTGCTTCTGAAAATGGAGGGAAAAAACCATCTCAGGCACTATTCTGAAATGGAATGAGGTTGGAGTGGTCCATCTTTGGCATATCCTGCAGCATGCAGGGCACGATCCATGTCTTGGGATACTTGGTCCTGCCAAAGCTTTTTGAGGCTCATGATACTTCATTTAAAAAAAAAATAATCCTGTGGTATTTTTAATAACCTGCTGGTTTAACTCAATTATGAGAGCATAATTAACTTGCTGAGATGAAGCAGGAGATAAACCTTTGATTTTTTTTTTTTCTTGGAGGATGCTGCAGATAGATTTTGAACTTTGTATTCAATTACTTAAAGGAGAAAAAAATTAACAGGTTTCTGATGAGAAAAGCATACTACCTCCTTCATAAAGAGAGATTTATTAAGGATAGTGAACGAGTGTACCTCAGGGCTCAATCATCTACTGTTTTTTTTTTTCAAGGGGTGATTCAATTACTTTAAGATGTGTTGCCTAAAAGAACAAACCGGGCTCTGTTACTTGGCAAATTAATCAAGTTCCTTTGGTGGTTTCTCTGGGTTAATAATTTCATTTAGGCAGCCTTCTGTTTCGTGGTTTCATCCCTACCAAGAAAACTCTCAAATAAGAGGGAGGAAAAAAAAAAGTGCTATTCACTTTCTGTACCAGGCAGCAAACACAACCACGATGGGAAAAGTTTTCCCGAAATCAGCTCTCTCAGAGATGCCTGTGAAAGCAGCAACTGGTTGGAAGATATTTTAAAAAAAAAAGGTGTTAAGGCTAATATTTTCACTGTGCAAAAAGGCCATTTGGATTTGTTGTCATCTGTGAAGGGCTGTGGATTTTATTTGTAATTACTGTGAATGACGTTCTCTGGCTAGTGTGAGCCAATCCTGAAAATGTCACCAATTTTTAACACATTTGTCTCTTGAATATTCATAGCTCTGCTATTCGATACAGATGGAGAAAGTGCAACAAGAGAAAAAAGGAGCTTGCTAAAGTGGGCTGTCCGTGCCCTGGTAGATATGGTGCTTCCCAAAGCCCTGCCCTGGGTATGGGGAGGCTGTGCTGGGACCCTGCACTGGGACAGATGCTGCCTCTGGGTATGGCATCCTTGTATGAGCAGCCACCACTCCCATGGAAAAACACCATGAACCAGTATTTTTGGAGTTATCATAGAGTGATTTGGATTAGAAGGAATCTTAAAGATCATCTATTTATCATCAATTTTTTTTATATATATATAAAAATTATATATATATATAATATATATATATATAATCTATATATCCTGTTTCTGTGTGTGTTTATCTCCAACACCATTTCTCAGTAGCACAGTTTTCTCAGTGGAAAGTTAACGGCTCCCACTGCCTTTGCCTGGAGGGCAGAGAACGGGGATGCTCAGCAAATACAGATCCCCCAGCACAGCTGGACTGCCTATGGCTGGTTGTTCCCAAACTCTGTCATGAGGACTTTTGGGAAAAGCTTTAGGGCTATTTTCATACATCATAAAACATATTTATAAACGGCGTGCGGAATCTGGTTTTATTTTTCCATTGGTTGGTTATAAACACAAAAAAACTTGAACCATGGCCTGGGCTGCATCCACTTTGCAGAAATAGGGGTATTGAGATGCCAGATTCTGCATCCAGCAACATTTTGGTTGAGGGGAGCAATGCTTGACATGACCTTTCTGTGTAAAAACATGACTCCTACTGGCACTCGAGGTTGCTGAGGGCTTAAACATCAACCTGCACTGGTAGAGGCCAAATATCTCCTGCAAAATTCCTGGGAAAGGCAGGCAGCGTGGCAGGAGCCCAGATCCCGTTAGCCCTAACGAGCTGCTTCATTAGGGACCAGGTGGAAAGCGCCTCCCTCCCTCCTACGACAGGGACACTGATGCTCATGTCATGGCTTATTGCTTTTCCTTTGGGCAGGCAACACTCCAGCGGGGATCAAATTAACGGAGAGACCGGAGCGGTTCCCAGCACAAGAGGTCATCTGTTTCCTTTCAGGGGATTTGGCTCCGGTTTCATCATTTGGAAGAACAGTGAGGCCCTTTTATTGGGAAGGGCTTTCAGGGAGGGGGCATGGCTGGCTTGTCTCTCCCTTGTGTGATAACTCATTTTAGACGCTTACATAAAACCTGAGGTCTGCTTTATGGCTTGGGAAAGTGCTCCAATGGGGCAGAGCACCAGAGCTGTTCTGACCCCGATCCCCAGGACCAGGCGGGTGTGCAAGCACCGGCCACACTCCACGCCGAGCACCCCACCGCCTGCCCAGTGCCATGGAGATGGCCAAATTGTGCTTTTGCCCCTTTATTTTCCATGTAATTGCACTTTTTGAAGCCACAGCACCCAGTGCTACTCTTAGCCTCTGCCTCCTAAATGCATTTTTGGATAAAAATGGGAGTGTCAGCCTGCTGAGGTGGGGTGGATATTTTTAGAGCAGCTGGCAGACTCTGCAGAGTAATTATGCTCCAGGTTCCCAAATAGCCCTGAGCTCGGTCACCGGCTGAAAATGCTGCCTGGTCCATTTGTCTGGGGCTGGTGTGGGTCGGGGGCTTCACAGGCAGCCCTGAATGTTGGGATTAGGCACAGCTTGGGTTTGAGTGAGGCCAGAGAGGCCCCTCTCCCGGCTGCCAGAGCACATGGGAAAGGGAATGACTCCCAGATGTTGCACAAAGCTCACCTTTGGGAAAAAAATAATCTCAGATTTTATCGTCGGGACCCCAGGCATAAACTTTCCCTTCTTCGCACCCTCCAGCTGCAGGGTCTCGGTGCTGCTAGTGGAGCATCTTTCTGTCATGCCTGGGCAATGGTGGCTTTTGGGGCAAACAATTCTCAGAGTTTTTAAAATGTTTTTTCCACTTAAATTTAATGTGCTCATACGAGTGTGACAACAGCTGCTTTTATGCCAAGAAAAATCAGTTAATTTTTGGATGCTTCTTTGCTGGGGATGCTCCAAAGTGTTTTAACATAGGCTTGTAGGTGACAAAGCAACCAGTGGTTTTTAGGACAGTAATTCCTTGCAGTGCCCTGGATGGAGGCACAGGAGAGTTGTCACGCCTGGGGAATGGGTTTTCCCATGGAAGTTGTGTCATCCCTTTTCAGCAGCTCTCCAGAAGCATCACTGCAAGTTGGACCTGTGATGGCCAGTAGACAGCGCTGATCCTGGCAGTGCCCAGGAGGGTTTTTATCCTGCACAGGAGGAAATTTCAGGAAGAAGGTGTTTGCAGGGTGCTGGGGGCACAGCATTCATCCCTGGCTCCATCTTTTCTCCCTCCAGTTTCCTGCAAGAGCTGCTTTTCCCATGTAAGCAAGGGAAGCAGTGATCTTCCTTTAATTATCACTGTCCTTCTCCTCCAAGCAGAGGATTACTGAATCAGAGATGGCACTGCACCAACACTCCACTCCACCTCTTCCCCTCTTTAATCCCTTTTTGGAGCACTGGCTGCTCCTGGCTCCAAGTTTCTCCAGCTGCCCATCACTGCCCTCTCCCTATCTAGTTGTTGCCAGGCAGAACATACCACGGCACTGGCCCTGGGCCTCTTTTGCTCCAAGGCTTTTAAGACATCCAGCAGGGCTGGAGGTCCCACCACTGCCTTGTTTCCCCTTGGCTCCACTCTGCCTACCAGGCTCTGGTTCCTGCAGTCTGATGGAGGATTTATCACTGGGGAAATGCAGTGCTCTGACTTATAAAAGTAGGGCATTCACTTGGCAGCTCGAGAAATAATGGGAAATCCATTTAATTATTCCCCAGAAATGCTCAGATTGTGCAGATGCCGAACTTAGGTTTAACATAATTTAGATAACTCATGTCTATAAACATGTCTGGGACTGAACGTGATGTTCAAGGCGTGGATCTGAGCCTGCAGTTTTTCTCTTTCATTTCAGTTGGAGCTTCAAGTATCCAACAAGAGCAGGCTTGTCCCCATGCCTGACCCCAGTGGGTACCACCAGGCCCCTTGGTACAGGTCTGGAATGCTGAGGAAGATGGTTTTGTCTGGTTTCCAAGGGTTTTTTCAGATGGATGCTGGGGGCAGCCAGGCACTTGGGTCCTGTGCTGGGACACACTGCCAGGCTCAGTGCTGGCATCGGTTGTGCCTAATGGAACAGGATAGAAAAGGGAAAAAAAGCACATACTGCTGGTAATATCAGTTATCTAGGGTTAAATTGAACCCCTTCTTTTATGGAAGATGTCCCTTTCCTCCCTGGCATTTGGGAACAACTGGGCCACCCTGCCCAGGGTGGTTTTGCAGCCCAGCTGAGCCCAAATGCTTCTCATAGAAAGAATGCTCAAGATCTGCTTTGTAAGGTGAGAATCTTTTTGGCATGGCAAATGCGGGAACTTGTCAGGTACTAAATAGTTGAACTATTGCCTTGTTTTTCTCCACTTCCACCTCTCTCTGGGTTCTTTACTCCCTCAGCCTGGCTTGTTCCTCCCTCCACTGGCATGTGCTGCTCTTCACACCTTGAAAAGCTTCCTAACGCTCCTGTAATGGCTTATCAGCCCAAAATACCGAAGCTGGGATTGTTGTTAGCTGACGAACACCGCAGCCAGGGTGTTCGAGGAGCCAGCGCTGGGAAACACCAGGCAAATCCCAGCCTTGCCAGGGATGCAGCGTCCACCCCCAGCACCGGCCAGTCCCATCGATCCAACTGTGATTCATCTTCTCCTTTTTAACTTTGACTTCACAGTCCCATGCAGCACCGAGGTAACCGTGCGAATGACACACATCAGTGCGGAATAATTAGACCGAGCACGGGCACACACACACACACAGAGGCGCAGCAGTACTGATTTCTGCATTAGCATGATAATGAATGTTCTCACTAGAAGCTTGTAATTATGTTTCCTCTTTTTTTTCCCCTCCCCCTGAAAGTATAATTAATTATGAATAGAGCCAGAGTTTGACGCTAACGCATATTTTTTTTTTTTTAAATCCCTTTTGGTTTTCTATTTCTGCTCTATTAAAAATTTATGAAGGAACCAGAGGTAAAGTAATTTTCCCAGACAGTTACTCCTATAAATTCAATGGGAATAATATTAAAAATAATAATAATGGTAATAACAGAAGGCAGAAGAGGACTTTGTGTAGGGTTTTCTCTCCTCTTTAGGTCATTGCCCAAGCAAGATGTTGCATTTGCCTGTCAAAAGCCATGATCCATTCATGCTCTTGCAATCTGGGGGAAGTTGCCAGTGGGCACAGACACGCCTGTGGGTATCACGAGGAGACAAGCAGCCCCCAGAGGTGCCAACCCTGCAGGTTCCCTCCTTGAAGCTGCTGCAGCTGTGCAGGATGGAGGTCAGAACGGGGTGGTGATGTGCTCTGGGAGGAAAAGCTCTCCATTTGTTGAAAATAGAAGAAAAATAACCCTCAAGCATTTTCGATACCTTGGGAAAGTTATTTAGGAATAGGATATGCAAAACCAAAAGCTTCTAAGGAAGTGCTGTTCTTTTTCAGTCGGCTCACAAAGAAGAAGATAAACTCTCCTGGGATGCCCCTCCCTGTGGTGTCCTGGCTACCCAGATGCAGGACAAACCTCAGGGTTTGCTCCCAAAGCTGTGATGGCGTGGCTGCTCGCAGTGGGGGAAGATACTTTCTTCACACCTTTGGTGTGCCTCATCCTTTCCCTAGAAGACCTGTGTTTTATCACACCATCCTCTAGGAACAGAAGGTAGGAAAATGGTTGAAACTGGCTCAACAGTTTGGGGTAATCAGTGTAAAGACATAATGCATGGGGATGGGAACTGTGGGTGAACTGTTCACAGGATCTCCATCCTTCCAGCCATCCCAGATGAGCCCTTTCCAGTGCCACAGGCTTTGCCCCCTGCTGCCAAAGCCTGTTGTGCTTCATCCTCCTCCCCTGCTGGTTGCCATTCATATCACCAGCCTTCCCTTGCCGTAGGTGTGAACTGTTTTTCTTTTTAAATTGCATTTATTCTAACAAATGTCTCATGCAAACACAATTGCAGGTTTGCTAGAGGGAGATGCTATTTGCAGGCAGCCTTGCACAAAGGCAGATTTATTCTCCTTCCATTCATTTGAAGCTAAAGTAATAGCTCTAACTACATCTGACTTATAATAAGCGCGTTCCTGGGAACAAACCTGTACTCTGCATGTATTTCCCTCTTTGTCAGCTCCACCTAGGCACTCTTTCTCCCTCTCTTTTTTATTTTTTTTTTACAATAACAAAATCAGAGCCTTGTCAGTTGAAAGTTTATATTCCCTATTTATAGCGCTCTGCTGTCTCCCAGCTTTTATGTTCCAGCATAAGTAGCTCTTTACCCTCTGCTCGCAAGGAGCTGAGCGTGAGCCTGAACAGAGCCTGCATCTCCATAATAGCTCTTTTATCCTTCCCTGTGGAGGGAAGCATGCCCTGCTCTCCATGGACTCGCCTGCTTCAGCTCCAGCCTTGTTGGAGGCAAGAACCCATCGCCACAGGCCTGAGGACTCTGCCCTGAGTATTTCAATATCCCTTTTGGTTATCACATCCTTAAACTTGGGAGTTGAACATCATCGGTCCCATCTTCTGGCCTGTGATGGCTGGGAAGGCTTCACTAAAGTTTGACAAGCAGAATTTCCATCCTCTTGCTGACTTTCATTAATAGGAAGAATAGGAGAGGTCTTCCAGGGAGCTGCAATGGTTACTTCACTGAATTTTGTAGCTAAGCTGATACTTTGTATATTTAAGAGATCTTCATAGGCAAGTGTGGATTTAGCATCTCCCGTCTCCTCAATAGGCCATGGTTGGTTCCTGAACTTCTCTGTTCCCCATCTCTGGGTGTTATTTTGGGACAGGGTCTGGCAGAGACACTGAGGGAGGGCACCTTTTCTGCAGGAAGCAGCTCCCAGTATGGCACTGGCTGGATGGAGACAGTGGCTTGAGGAAAAGTCAGTCACCATAACCCTCAGCAGCCTTGCAACCCTCCCCTCCAGCCCAGCGTGCCAGCTCTCCTAGGTGCTTCCCAAACCTCCCGGTCCTTTGTGTTAACCCTGGCCAGCGGGATGATTCAGAGTCAGATTGGATTGGGCTTTGAACAACTTGATTAGAGGGTGGCATCTCTGCCCATGGTGTGGAGGTTGAAACTAGGTCCCTTTAAGGTTGCTTCCAACCCAAACCATTCTATGATTCTATGCAGGAGCAGAGCTGGTGGGAGCCAGGCACTGGCATTCCCATCCCACTTGATGCTCCTGTGCCGACGCACATGTGCACTCTTTTCCCCTCTCTCAGCATAAGGCACAGTGACTTCTCTGTTACCATGTTCTTCATGGCATGTCATCAGGACTCAGGCAGAACTCTCCATCTATTCCAGGCAGAACGATTAGGATAAAAGGGGCCATTGTGCTCCTCTCCCTCCAACTAACTTTGATCCCTGTGAAGGGGAAACTTTGCATGCTAAAAAAACCTGGACAAGAGGGCCCTACTCAGATGAAATATTTACAGGATAAACAACCATTGCAACTTAAAATTGCAGAATAAAATAAATAAAAAAGCAAAATAAAGAGTGTTTCAGGTAGAAGCACAAACAGCTCTTGCCTAGTTCAGTACAGGAGAGCCAGGGCTGGGGGAGCACAGCTCTGCAAAGTCCAGCTCCTCCATGAGGTTTTGCTTGCCGAGGAATTGGCCTGTCTGTTAAATATAGCTGATGAGCTGTTCTTGAATCGCACCTAATTACATCTCCTCTCCTGTGTGCTGGCACTTCCCAGCTCTTTGGAGATACAAGGAGCTGGATGATTGCAGCTTGAACTCCTCAGGTGGAGCGAGACGCTCATTTGTCATCCCCTGTTTGGCTGTCTTGTACTTGGGAGGAGGGAAATGAAAAGTTGAATTCTCTGAGAAGGGAGGGAAAATAAAAAAAAAGAAAAAAAAAATCCTTTTGAACTCTTGGCTCATTAAGATGTCAAAAGGTTGGGTGCCCTGGCAACTGCTTCATCTCTTTAAGCAGGGCTTGAAATTCCTGCAGTCATCCTGCAGGGAATTCACAGGCACTTGCTGGGCTCCTTGTCCATGGGAAGATGCCCATAGCTCAGCTACAGGATCCTCCTGAAAAGCTGCTCTAATTTAAGCAAGTACAACTCTCTTGACCAGGAGTAACCACCTCTTGGGCACCCGGGTGCCTGGTCCCGTCCTGCATTACCTCACCCACTGCTCCATGTGCCTCTTCTGTGCCTTTCCAGCCACACTGAAAATACCAATTCAGGGTCATGTGGGTCATTCCTGTGGGCTTCACCCAGAAAAAGCCATTGCCTGAAAGATGTTTGGATTTCTTTTAGAGACTGACTCTCAAGCTTTGGTTTGGCTTTGCTGAGTTTAATTTTTTTTTTTTTCAGGATTTTACCAAACTTCAGCCAGCTGCTTGCCAGCTGCTCTGTCCTTCTCCTGTCTTGCAAAATTTCTGCCTCATTTTTTCTGGCTCCTCCTTAGGCTGCACATTCTATGTCGTTTGCTAAAAGATGCTTTTTCATCCCAATGCAGGGCTCTTGCTGGAGTTTAAGTGACTACAGAAGAGAGAAATATGTTTTTCCCAGTCCCAAAAAAATACCAGATGTCTTAAAATGAAAAAACCTCTGCAACCAAAATTTCCCAATTCCTGTGCAGTGCAGCACATCCAAAGAAGGTAAGCAGTTTTGCAAATGTGGCATTGGAGGGGTGAGAAGGGGCTCTGGATCAGCTCAACTCTTTGGGAAAGAAAACCAAACCCTGCTATCCTTGCAGGGCCAGAAGCTGTAAGCATGGGGAATCCTCCTTCAGGACCCTGTGCCAGCAAGTTATCCCCTCCCATGGGTGTTATTGCTTCAGGGCCACTGCAGGTCCCAAAAAGCCACCATGGGAAAAGGAGGAAAGGTGCAGTGATGCTGTGGGGTGGAACACTGGTGCAGGTGCACCCGAGCCCCTCAGGAAAGAGCTGTCCCATGTGGATGTGTGTCTGGGCATTGCCACCAAACCAGGCAGGTTGGTGAGGCTGAGTGCCCTCCTCTCTGCCACCGGGGAAGGCTCCCGTGTCCCAAGCTGAGCTCAGCCGAGAAAGAGACAGAGCTGTCATTACAAATACACTTCAGATCTCCTCTATGGAGGAGGAAAAGTGCCAACATGACCAAAAATATGCATAAGATCAACTCACTGGTTAGAAGTGGCCTGGCTACCAGTTTCAGTCTGAGGCATTTGGCTTTGCTGTGGGAAGCCCTCATCATTTTCTACTGTTTTACTCATAGCCAAAAATATGATGAAAGCAGAACTGAATGTGTTTTTTTCTGTCTCATTTCAGTAAGCATCATAAATTATTCCCCCATGAGACTCAACCACATTTCTTACTCAAAAGAAACTTCCTTTCGTCTTCAGGGGCTTGGAACTCGGAGCCTCCTGGGTTGGTGGTGGACTTGTCAGGGCTTTCCCACTCGCCACTGCCCAACACACGGGGACATTTTTGCTGGCTCTTCCTTGACATCTGCCCAGTCTCTCACCCAGGTGTTCCCATGGTGGGAGCAAACCTCACTTGGGAGTGCAGCTGGTGAGGCAGAGACAGGGCAGAAGCAGGTTTTGGGGCAGTTCCTGGCAGGCAGTGGGGATCCCCATCACAGCACCCCTGAACCCCAAACCCCAGCACCGGATCCTTCAACAAATTCATTGTCATTCCTATGACAATGTCAGTCTAATCAGCGCCCTCTTCGTTAGCAGGGTCCTATAATTAGAAGCAGCAGCCAGCCATCTGCTTTTATCTCGTCACATCACACAGTGCCTCTCTGCTGTCCTTTATTACTGGCGATCGTTTGAGATCAACGTTTCCCTCCACCCCCAACCGCGTCTGATCTCACTTTCATTATTGCTAATGACCGGCCCTGGAACAGCTCTGTGGTGTGGAGTGAGAGCAGGCAGAGCTGGGAGTGCTGCCGAAAGTCAGCCCCTCTTCTCTGCCTGCCTGTCTGTTATGCCCTCCCATGTGGTTTTTTTGGGGTTCACAGCCTTGCCAGTGGACCTTCCCAAGTACCCTCTGCCTCGTGGGGCTGAGAATAAGAAGGCATGGGGGAAAATATTCCTGCTTACAAATATTCTGAGGTTTTTCAGCTTGTAAAGTGCTTTCCCAAGTTTCCTCTTGCACCCTGTCCCAGTGAGCCAAGACATGGAGAGGATCTTGTCCACACCCAGCATCTGGGGGCTGCAAGGTAGTCAGACCTTGGAGGAAAGGAAGGAGAAACCCCCTTTTTATGTATCTTTAAATTTGGTGCCTAGACAAAAGCATAAGACATATAAATGGATTAACAGCCATGGTTTATTAGCGCTCCTTAATTCACTTCACAGGGCTGAGGGAAAAGTTATTAGCAGATGTATGGCCAGTAATAAGCTAATTATAACCCTGTCAGATCAGAGATTTGAAGAGGTGGGTAGTTTTGTGTGTGAGATAACTATAATTGTCTGTTAAAGATTATGAATTAATATTGATTTAACAAAGCTGTGGCCATTTATTTCTGTGGTAAAGACTAGTTAGTTATCCTGTGAGCTGCCCCAGCACCATGGGAGGCAGCAACCATCTGCCAGAAGCGTGTATTTGGGAGGTAAAAATGCACGTGGGACTGGTTGCTGAGCCTGTGTCCTGCCTGTCAGCATCCCCATCGCTGGCTTTGACAGAGATAGCTTTGTCCACTGGCTCAAAATTCACACCTTGTGCCTCACTGCACCACAGCAGTTCAGCCCTGGGAACACCAAGCACCTGTGAGCGGGGAGAATGCATTTGCTGCTTTTAGCTGGATTTAAAACCAATCTGCATTTATCTGCATTTAAAAGCTGATCTTTTCAGGAGAGACATGACCCTTTTGGGGTCCTGTCTGCCCCTTGATGTGTTAAAACCTCAGGCAGCCTCAGGACAGCTTGCGATGAGCCTATGTGAGTGTGCCGGTCTGCTGGTGATGGGCGTTTGGGGTGGCAGATGGAGTGTTGGGCCCTGGCACAGGGTATGCAAACCTAACCCAAACCCACCATGGGAGGGAATGGGGCAGCTGCTCAGGAGTGCTCAGCTCAGCCATTTGAGAGAAGGAGCCAAGGAAATGGCCAGAGAAAGAGGAGAGGCCAAGCCTTGTGGCCAGGGTCAGGTCTGCCTGGGAAAGCACAACCCCTTTGCAGCTGCAGCATTTTGGGGTGCTGAGGGGATCCCTTTCCCATGGTGGGGCTGGTGCACGGGGTGGGATCACTCTTGCACCTTGGGGATGAAGGCAACTTGATCTACTTGGATCATTTCCCAACCTACAGCTGCCATCCAGGATGACTTCAGTTTTACCCCTCGCAGCATGTAGCCGAGTGCCACCAATTTTGGAATATTCACAGAAATTTTTTTCTGCAAATTTTTGCCAGCCTGAAAACAAGCATGGAAAAAGGCAGGAGCAGTCATCTCCTGCAGATGGAGCCTGGCTGGGGGGAGCTGTTGCAAGACCCCGCATTGCCAGCCAGCTCCCCAGTCTTTGCCTTTCCTCCTTCTCCAGGGAGACATGCAGAGATCTGTAGTTTGTTGGGGTTTTTTTCCTGATATGGATCCACTTCCCCAAAGTGAACTGCATCCCTTCATACTGCCTGAGTCCCACCAAATTCCTCTCATGCCCGGAGCAAGTAAAGGCAGGTCACTGGGGCTGTGGGAAGGTACTTTGGAAGGAGCTGCACTGCATCATGCAGGGCAGGGGTGCAAACTTCCTGCTGCTCCACACCTTGCCATATACCCCATTCTCTCCCTTAGACCAGGAGGTCCAAGACCCCTTGTTCCTGTGCCAGTACTGTGAGTCCCATGTGACTGTGGAGGGTTAACCCCTGCCATGGTTTTCACTCACGCTGGTCCTAGTGGGCTGATGCTCTGATAAAGTCAGTTACAGGCTGACTGAGGCTAAAGGCTGCAGCTTGCTTTAGATGTAATTACTTTCCCCTAAAGCTTTCCATGAGAGGGCGGTTTCAAAGGCAGGGTGGCTCCTGTTTTGCATCTCGCTTCTTTTCCTGGAGTAGTTCAGGTCAACCCAAGCAAGAAAATACCCCAACTTCTTGCATTTGTGCCGGGCATGGGGAAAGTTTAATGTAGAACATCTCAAAAATCCGAGGCAGAACTCCAGTTTTCCACTGAGAGCTGAAATCCCCATCTTTGCTGCTGGACGCGCCTGCATTACCATTTTATCTGATGGAATAGCTATCAACAGCAACTTCCAAGTGAAATGCTACGGAAAATCTGTGTAAGCTATCTGCAGCCTCGCAGCACAGATATACTGTGATTACAGCGACAGCCAGGCTCTGTCTCCTGTGTTTAATGTGTGTGTACGTGTCCGGCTGCAGCGCAGCACCCACGCCAGCTCTCCCACTGCTCCGGGATGCTCACAGCAGGCTCGCCGTAGGCTTTGCTTTCATGAAGCCACAGCCCCCAGAGCCCTGGGATTCTGCCACAATCTCATCTGCGATTTCACCAGCACAAGAAGCTTCCAGCTTCCATGATCGCAGGGAGCCTCGAGGCTCCAAAAGCCAGAACCCTGTTGCAAAGAGCACAGCACTGCTGCCTCATGTTGCCAAGGCCACTATTTTAAAGCCAAGATCAGTGTTCTTGCTTTGAGACAGGGAAGGGATATGGTTTCTTGGGATCAGCAACTCCACATAAACACATCTAGCCTCTTGAATTAAGGAGAGTCACACATCCCTCATTAGGCAGTTGTTAAGATGAAGATGATGAAGATGTGATTTGGCCAAAGGGGTTCACTACTTAGTCTTGACTCACACTTATAGTCACTTAGCCCCACAGCATTGTGCCAAGCATTATTTTGGGTATTATTGGGTAATTTTGGTATTATTTTGGGATTACTGGGTGTAGTGGGTTTGCATAATGGTTTTATAAACATCACTTGGATCAGTAGCTGCTGATCCCAATTACCAATGGCCAGGCTGACAGCGGACGGTGAAATGCACAAGGAAATCAACCCCACTGTTATAAGATCAATGCTACTGTGAAAAGCTCATATTGCCACTACAAATACCAGCCCAGTGATCCCCTTTGGGACCATGGCCTTCTGGACCACAGGAGCAGGCAAAAAATCTGTCTGTTCTCTGGCAGGATATTCAGCATTGCTGGAAAGTGTGTTCAACCCTACGGGGTTTACTCAAATACATTTGATTTTAATGTTGTTCTAAGGTCACCGGAACCTAAAAGCCTGGCTCCTGGCTCCTGTAAAATTAATGTCCTGACTCTTTTTGCCATGGTACAGGACTTGCCTTCTATTCATTAAGTGAAACATCACAGATACCAAAAAAAAAAGAAAAAAGCTCAAGAAATGCTAAATGGCTGGAGCAGAGAAACCCCGCAACACAACAGGGATAAATTCAGTCTTTTATCTTCCAAGATAAATGTGACCATCTGATCTGCTCCTTTGCTTCAGGAGACAGCCTGTGAATAAAGTCTTACAACCAAAGTGTCGAATCATGCAGAAGGTGCTGCCCGAAGCTGGTGGACACCCAGCTGCCCCAGGCACCGGAGGGCAACTTTTCCTGCTTTTCCTGGTGCATCAGGCTCATTTGAGGCAATTTGCCTGGTGCTCCTGTTGTTTATGCTCACACTGAGCCGTGCGCCTGTGCTTACATAGCAAGTCGGGTGACTTAAGGAGACCGAGTCCAGGCCTGGGAAAGTCCCTCTGCCCTGCAGCGGCGCAGCCGTATTGGGGCAAGGAATGCCGTGAGCTGCCCGCTATCCTGCTCTCCCGCTCCCAGGGAAACACCGCTCATGGAGATGTGGGAAAAAAGAAGTGAACTGCAGGAGGCAGAGCAGCAGGGAACCCGTGCCTGCTCAGCTCTGCCTACGTGGTCTGCTGGAGTAGGGAGGGAGACATGGAGGTTTTTCCAGCTGCTGGAGCAGGGAAGGAAAAGTGGAAGTTTGCAAGATGCTTTTCCATCCTTTGTGGTCATGCATCACCCGTGGCAGGGAGAAGGGGGTGGTTTCTTCTGGGCAGGAGGCACCCAACATTGGAGCAGGAATGGTGGTGGCTGAGGGAGCACAACCTTCCTTATACCCCTGTGAGGAGGGAGAGGAAGAAAAAGTAAGTTATTAGTTAAAATCAGAAACTACAGTGTGAAATTGGAAGGTGGGAATGGTGTAGCAGTGACCTGGGCTGCCTCAGTGCCAGTTGCTGTGGGCATTTGCCTGTTAAACTGTTCAGATTTTCCTGAAAAGATCCCACTCTGGCAAGGTTTTTGATGCAGCCAAGATCACAGCACAGACACTAATACAGGGCACCATGGAGTCTTCTCCTGGAGATTCCCACCTTCTTTTGTGAGAAAACTGAGGTTTCCTTGCTATGGCACTGTGGGATGCTCTGAATACCAACTTCCCCAGGCTGAAACTTTGCCCCTTGGCAGCATTCAGGAAGTGGCAACTGACTCCCTCCAGTGAAGTGCTCGTATCTCAAATAGCACTGGGATGAGAGGATTGCTGGGCCTGCTCACATCACGGGTGAGAATCCCTCATTTTCACCAGAAACATTATTGATGACACCCAAGGGCACTAACGCAGCCGGTGGCACCAGTAAAGCTGGGAACACCGGCATGGCAGGTGGCACCGGTGCAGCCAGAGGCACCGAGATAACTGGTGGCACCCGTGCCAGTGGCACTGATAAACCAGTGGCACGAGTGCAGCCGGTGGCAAGGATGCAGCCAGTGATGGGGGTATAGCTGGTGGCACCAGTGCAGCCGGTGACAGGGGTACAGTTGATGACAAGGGTGCAGCCGGTGACAGGGACTCAGGGGATTAAACCAGCGACAGAGATGCAGTCGGTGATAGAGGTACAACCGGTGACAGGGGTACAGCCGGTGACAGGGGTACAGCCAGTGATAGGGGTTGAGCCGGTGGCAGAGATGCAGGGGATGCAGCCGGTGATAGACACACAGTCACTGACAGGCGTGCAGCCGGTGGTCCCGATACCCGGGACCGCCGCGGCTCCGCCGGGACCCGCCGGGCGCTGCGGGCGCTGCGCGGCCCCTTTA
>NW_020884906.1:4905002-5016025 GCF_003945725.1 Corapipo altera
ACCGACCGACCGACCGCCGCCTCCCGCCGCGCCGGGGCGGGCAGGGCCGGGCAGGGCTGGGCTGGGCGCGGCTGGGCTGGGCTGAGCGCTGCGGGGCCGGCGCTGCGGCGAGGGGCGGCCCGGCCCCACGGAGGGACGGACAGGCGGGCGGACGGACGGCGCGGCTCGCAGCCCCATGGCTCTGGATTTATAAACACGGCGCAGATGGCGGGGCCGCGTCCCCGCGCCCGGCGCTGCCCCGCCGGCCGCTGAGGCGGGAGCGGCGGCGGCGATGGGGGGCGGCAGCTGCCGGCGGGATTAGGTAAGGAGGGAGGGGGGAACCCCCGGGGGACCCCCCCGGTGCCAGGGTGCGGGCGGGCCGGGCGGGGGCCGGGCCGGGGGGGCCGCTCCGCTCCGCTCCCCGCAGGTCGGGGAAAGGCGGCCGCGTTACGTAAAAATGAAAATGTGCCGCGGGAGCTGCTCGCTGGGGAGAAACTTTCTTTTTTTTTTTTTATTTTCTTTTTTTTTTTTTTTTTGGGTTGGTTTTGCTGCTTTTTACCCTCGAGGGAACGCGCTTCCCGGGGAGCCGCGGGGTTTGGGAGCGCGGGGGGGAGCCCCGCACTTCGCAAACTGGCGGGGACACCCGTCTGCGGGGCGGGGGCACCCAAGGGCCTTTTTTTACCCCCTCCCTCTTGTTTTTTCCTCCCCTTCTTTCAATCCTGTGTTTTCCGGCTGTTGTCCCCCCGCACTCTCGGAGCCGGTGGGTTTCGCTGATCGACAGCCCGGGGCAATGAATGAGCATCCGAGGGGTCACCGGGCGCGGGTGGGGGACCAGCCCTGCGCCCCGGGGCCGTGTCAGTGGGTGCTGGGGACACGGCCGGGTGCTGGGCACGACCAGAACCCCCCCTGACTCACTCCTCCAGCCATGTGGCGTTGAGCGTGTGAATATTTACAGGGGGGTAACCGGGCCGGTGTCTGCAGGCAACAAGTGCACGTTTCTCTGAACCCCAGCTGCAGTCTCTGGAGTGATTGCTTTTTTTCCTGACGATTCTTATAATTTCCTGTTCCCTGTTCTCCCTCGGCCCTTCCTCCTGCTCCCTTGCCCTGACAATGCACAAAGAGCAGGCTGCAGTGGGTGCAGGCAGCTGCCTGCCATGTGGGCTGCTGCCAACGCCACTGAAGCAGCAAAACCTGCAGGACTCGGGCTGGGGCTGCCTGGGGCATGAGGCCGTGTTGACCCAACAAACCCATCCCTCCTTCCAGCGCTTTGAACCCTGTGGAAGCCCGGCATGCCTGCAGGCACTGCTGCCTGCGCTGGAGGCTGCGTCTGCTCCCTGAACTTTGTGTTTTGGGTCAGCTCAAGAATGTGCTGGAGAGGACAGTGCTGCTGGAGGTGATCTGTGCAGTGGGTGTTTCCTAACCCGTTCGGTTCACAGGCATTTATGATTTGGACTCTTTTGGCGACCTCTCAGTATTCCCATGAAGCAAAGGCTGGTGCTCTGGATGCCTGAAAATGTAAGGGTTTTGCTGAATCTGGTATTTTTAATCTGGCTTTGGTGGATGTGATGTTGTTCCACTGGTATTCCTTGGCTGAATGGAGTAAGAGTTTTTCAATTTCCTTCTACCATTTAGCGTAGGGTTTTTATCAGCAAGGTTAAGGTTAAGTTTGCCATGTGCCTTACAGATAAAGGTTTGGTGCTACTACTAATTCATAAAGGGAAACAATGTGAGTTGGGACAACCGAGTGAGCATTTCTGTCTCTTCTGGAAGTCATGGCAAAACTCCTGGAGGGTTTTAGTGAAGCCATGTATTCCTGGATGGCTTTAATGAAATTGTACTTAATTCTCTGAGTTTTGCTGCTGACTCGCTGGGTGACTTTGGGATTTAGCTCAAGCCGCCCATGTGCCTGGGTCGGCCAGCTCTGCATAGGAGCCGTGCCTTGGGTGGGAAACACAGCCAGGCTTGCAGAGTGTGTTGGGGCTGAGTCCCAAGATGCCATGGGAGGGAAGTTTTGCGTGTGACGAATATTTTATAACTTCAGTTGAGTAAGCTTGAGAGACGCTCTTGCAAAACGTGTTTAGTTTATTGAAAGCAAATGCACTCAAACCTCGGTTTGTTGTTGCCAAAAGGGAAAAAGTAGAAGCTATTTTTGGTGCGAGAGAGGAGATGGGGCACGCACACGTCTGGGGCAGGAAAACACTGGTACGTTGTTCTTCTGGCTTCATGTGGGTGGTGGTTTCTGTTATTTAGCTGTTGTTTCTGCCAAGTTGCAAAACATACCTGGTTCTGAAACCCCTGCGGAGGTCAGGGCCGGCTCTGCAGAGCTGGTACTGGGCCCGTATGGGAACGCCTCCCACGCCAGCATCTCTAGCACTGGAGAAGTGGGTGGATGCTTCTGCCTTCACACCTTTGAGCTCCAGGGAGGTGACTGGCATTTTTTTGCGACAGGATCTGCACTGAAACCGTAAACTTGTTTCAGGCAAGCCACCAAACAGCTGCTCCTTGGCAATACCTTTCACTTGCTAATGGCTGTGGTTGGATTTGAACCAAGCTGCCTCCAGTAGAGGTTGGACCAGTCCCTGGAGCCATCCTGTGCTAAATCCAAAGAGGGTTTGGTTCAGGCTGTGTTCATGTCTTGTAATTAGGAGATCCAGTCTGGTAAAGGCAGTTTTGTTATGATTGGCAGTGACAGCGTGCATGCAGCTGTGCTGATAGCTGCACGTGTGGAGAGCTGCCCCTCTCATCTCCACGGCAGCTCTGGACTGTGCTGTCTGGAATTGGGTCATAGGAGATATCTTCGTGACATGGCTGTGAATTATTTGTCCCCTTGATGGCTCCTGGTGTTCTTCCCACTGCTGGTTCAGGTTTTTAGTGGCCTCTGCTGAAATACTGTCCTGTTTGCGGTCAGGTTGTCCTGGGAGGAACCTGCTTGAAGCCAGCCATAATTTATGTGTCTGAGATACCATCATCTTCATGGCCCTGTGGGGAGGAGGAAAGTTACGATCTCACCAGTTTCTAGATGAGTAGGTACAAAGGAGGATTAAATTTCCAGAGGCGGGTTTTGAGCAGTTGTGAAGGAGCATGGGTTTGAGAGGGGCCTATATTTGGGGTGCAGTACTACCCATCCCTAGCCCGATGTCTCATTCTGACCAGATCACTTGACGAGTCAGAAAATTGAGACTAGGGAGGTTACATGAAGTTCAATGTGTCAGAGCAAGTCTGCTGGAGAGCTGGTGAAGAGGAGTCTCTTTGCCCATGAGTGCTTTGCCTGTTCAGTGCGAGGGCTTGTCCCTCCCAGTGGCAAAGTGCTGGTTCCCCCCTGGGTTTTGTGCCTGTGAGCCGTGATCCCGCAAATGCAGACCACAGGCTAGATGCAGGGGTACACGAGATGGAAATCCAGGGCAATGTGTTCGTAAGAGCTGTTATCTTTGTGCAGCTGCATTTGTGCGAACGGTGGCTTGCTTTAGTCTTCACTGAGAGATTTCAGCAGAGAGCAGGGTCAGCTCTAATGGAGCTGGAAATGAGGTATAGCAGCACCCGGTTGCCTCTCTGATTAGTGACTGAGGCTTTTGCAGCTGCTTAAGGATTTGGGCATCATGAGGTCATGGATTTTCATCTAGGCTGCTGTGGCACAAGCTCCTGTGCAGCTTTGAAGGGCCCCTGCTGTGTATCGACATAGGAAAGTGCTGAAGAATTGCTATTTATGGCTGGGCTTGTGCTGGCACACAGGTGTCGGGGTCTCCAAATTGCCCTGTAATGTCAAGGATAGATCTTTGCATTGCAGTAGAAAATGAAAATGCATATCGTTTAATGAGCATGGCTAGAGCAGAGATACTTCCTAAAAAAAAGACTGATGAGAGGAGCTAGAGCTCTGGAACAGAGGGCATGAAAGTGCCCGTAAAAGCTTGGTCAGAGTGAGGGAGGGATCTGGTAGGAAGGGAAGGAGGACAGAAGAGCAGAAGGAAATGAGTGATTTGTCAGTTTTGGGAAGTGAATCCTGACCTGAGCACGAGGCGTCAGCGGGACTGTACTGGGAATTGAGAAATCTGGGTTGTACCCCCCGTCCTGCTGCCCACCCTACTTGTCACTTCCCTTCTCGAGGCCACCAGTTCTCCATTCCTGCCAACCTGCCTCTGGCCGCTGGAGTCTCTCGAGGTGCGGGCTGTTCATTATTGAAGGTGAGGGTGAGGAGGGTGCCCCAGAAGGGGACATTTCTGGTGAGCAGACAGTGCTCACACAGTAGCAGCACCCCTGCCGTCTTCATGGTGGGAATCCAAGAGATGTGTTGTGGCTGAGGTTGGGCAGGCGAGAAGAGGCACCGATTGCTGCAGACAGTGCTGCCAACAGTGTGTGCTTGGCCACTGATCCGCTTGGAGAGGTCCAGAGAGGAGCCCTGCCTGCAGGGGAGAGGCGACCGGTGCTGGTGCTGGAGAAACAGCGGTAAAGGTGGAGCTAGATGGCCATGGCTGTGATTGCTACCACAGTGCCAGGGCTGGAGGAGATCTGGGGCACGGGGCGGGGGTTGGACAGGCAGAGCAAAGCAATTGGTGTGATTATGTGCCTGCTGGGTGCACAGAGGATGCTGATAATGGTTAGTGCTCTCTTTATAGCTGCGGAGCACTGAGCAAACATTAACGAATGTAAAGGATAGCAGCTCTGTCTAGTTACAGAGAAGGGAAGTTAACTCCAAATTAACTTTATGATCCGTGAAACTGAAGGTTATTTAAAAAAATAATAACATAAATGGAAATGCTCAAGTTTTCCAGAGTCGCTGAGTACGCTGCTTGTTGTTTAATGCCTTCCATTTTTTCACTCCCAGTCTGTGTTTTTGGCTCAGGAACAAATTACAAGCAATATCAGCTTACGCTTGGATTTGAACCCACATTGCTCTTAGTCAGCTGAAATATTTCCCCTTATCACTGCTCCCATAATGTTTATTTTAGACCGGATAGCATCATGGCTTTTCTGCTAGCTGTAGGGGAGAAGCCTGTCTTTGAAACAGCCCAGCACCTTGGAAAGAAGTGATCTCAAAGCCAGTTTGGTTTCTGAATGAGGTACAGCTTAATTTTCCACTGAGAGGTTTAGGCAAGGCTGTAACCCAGAACGGTTTGCGGCATTAAAAACCCAGGAGGCGGCAGATGGATGAATTGCTGACAGATTTAAAATCGTACGACAAACATAAAGCATTCAGACGTGAGGCCAAGGTGGGAGGAAGGTTGCATGGAGAGATGGAGGCAGAAAGGTCGAGTAAGTTATTCTGGGCAGAAGATGTGCAGGCAAAGGCAGACTCCAGTGGATTCAGCCCACAAGGGGAAGGGAAGGGCTTCAAGAGGAGGAATGTGTTGAGGAGCGTGTTCCCATCAAAGGGAAGGGAGCCCTTCGTGTCCTGGACCGGTGGGGGGGGGAGGATGAGAAAGAGGAAGGGGGCAAGTCCAGCCTTGGCGCAGCGGTGGTGAAGGCAGGAGCGGGGCTGCCCTGGGAGGAGGCAATGTGGTGGGGCCCAAATGGTTTCCTCCTGTGGGAAGTGGTCCGCAGGAGAGTGCCAGCGCGTGGGGAGGCCGGGGACGGTATGGGTATTGTCTCTGGTGGCTGCAGCCCTGGCTGTGGCTCTCCGGGTGGGTGGTGCATGTGTTGAGGGAGGGAGGCAGAGCCGGCAGGATTTCCTCTCTGTGGGTTAATAACTAACCAAGCAGTCTGGGTTTATCCTTTCATTGTGGAAGAGAATTATTTACATAATACCACTTGGCGTAATCTTTATTTAGCATTGTTTCCCTGGTGTAACACTGGACAGAGTGGCGTTGCCCAGAAATGCAGTTTTGGCCCAAATCTATGGGAAGTTAACCCTTCCTGGCTGGGTGTGCTTCTCCCTGTCCGCTCAGGGAACTGAAGAAACACTCCAGTGGTGTGGCCATCTGTCATGTAGTTTTGGGGACTTTTAAGTCTTCTAAACTTTGTTTTCTGCAGGCTCCGGGCTGGTACTCTTTTGCTGGTACCTGAATGCTGCTCAACAGCTTCCTAAGCAGCACAGTTTGGGTTTGTCATGTGCGTGTTGGGGCAAGAGAGTAGTTTGTAATGCGCTCTTCCTTGTCTCTATGTTGAAGAACGCAGAAGGAAAGAAATGTGTCAGCCCGTGGGTGGAGGATGACAGGATTTGGGAAGGTTCCTGGTGCAGATCATCCCATCGTCTGTGATCAGTCCCTGAGGACTTGCTGTCTCCCAGGTGGGCAGGTTTCATCCTCCTCAGGGAGTGTTTAATTGCAAGGTCTGCAGGCTTAGGTGGTTGTGTAAAGAGCTGGGCCCTGATTAAAGCAACACAGCACAGTGAAGGACTGAACCTTGTGCCTGGGTGTCAGTGAGATGTGGTGGGAGAGTTGAATTGGTGAGTAGGATGGCAGGCAAAGTCAAGCTTTCTGAAAATCTGTCTGTGCCTCCAGCCGTGCAGCGCTGTCTGGAGAGGGTGGAGGGAGTCTTTCCTCTGCGCTGCGGGATGTGTGGGCTTCTAACAAGCTGTGGCAAACAATGGAAAGTTGGCTTTCTTCTGAAAATAGTTTAAAACCTTATAAAATTACTCCAGCAGCTAAATTTTTATAGGGCCAGATCTCAGCTGCATGATACTTGATCACTTCATAAATAGCTCGGTTTTCGGCCTCTGCAAACTTCTCCAACACGTACCTGCGGCGCTGCAGAGCACGTGGTTTATCAGTGGCAGCACCTGGCTCTTGTAGCAGAAGCGCTCTGCTAAGTGTTTACTGCTGAGGCCGCGTGATCTCCCTGGTCTGACGTTGCAAGGAGCTGGTTTTGGAAGGCTGTGAGTCCCCAGTGATTTTTCACTGGATTACCTGATGGTGCAAGCACAATCCAGGCTGGAAGTTGGCTTGTGATGCCTCTCCTGTCAGCCTTGCTGGAGGGGATGCGGATCCTATGTCGGTTTTGTGCTGGTGATATGGACATTACCCGATCAAGCCTGAAACTTGCTTGAACAAAGGGAACATGTTAACACCCTCTTTGAATGAATTACACCTGGCAGGGTGAGTTTGCATTGGATCAGTGCTGAGGCGTGTGACTGCAGCGTTCCTGATCCACTGCTTGAAGCCCTAAAGCTTTGTGTACCAACTCCTCAAGCCCATGCCGTTACCATCGTGCGATTTGTGATACGTGGTATGTAAATCTTGGGTGTGTAGCAGAGCTAGTGGTGTTTGGTATCAGAGCTCTGTGTTCGGTAATTTTTCGAGTTGTTTGCTGGGGGTATTTTTCCTGCGTCTGGTGGACCTTGAATAACTGTGTCCCTCTTGCACAAGAGTTTCTTTTGTTTGGTAAAGGGGATGACTCTTTCCTGTTGGAAAGACGTCCTTGTTTTTCTGTGGGTACCATGTCATATAATTTCATTAATAAACTTTTCAAGTTCCATCTTGAAAGCAGTTACAGCTTTTTTTTTTTTTCTTTGCTGCAGAGTTTCAGGCTCATGCCAGAGTGTCAGCTTCATTTCTAGGTCACCGGGCTGCCCTTTCATTTCCCCCTCACGCTCAAGTTGGCCGGCTTGTTTTGATTTGGTAATATGTGAGGTGGTGTCCACAGACAAAACCAGGCAGGCTAGTGAAATTCATGTTTCCCTGCAGCCTTGTTCCTGTTGTGTGTGTGAATAATAATTTCCAAATGCTAGACCAGAGGTGATTAAAAACTGTCAAAGAAATAAAATGCAGGAAAGTCTGCATTACAGGAATCTGTGTGTTTTGGGAAAACTCTCTGAACTGGCAGTGGAAAAACTTTTTGGTATTCTTATTTAAGGCTTTCTAGTCTTAAATGTCACTCACTTGGGAGGTGCTGATGAGGCAGCCTGAGCATATCCAGGCTCTGTAGGAGGTTGGTTGCTGCTGGCTGGGGGGGCACCAGGAGAAGGTAGCACTCCCTTTCTGCGCTTGCTCTGCGGAGTAGTTTGGCTACAGTTAAAATATTTTTGCATGATGTGGCACAGGCACCTGGGCAGCCAGCTCTGCTGCAGGCCTGTGGCGGGAGCTGCTGAGCGTGACTGGCAGAGGGTGGAGGGGTGAAAGGGCTTCTCTGCAGCCCAAGTGGATGCTTGAGTGGATGTGAAGAGCTGAAACTTTCTGGGGAGCGGCACATGATGTCTGCTTGCTCTGAGTGAGTACAAGTGCTTGTTTTTTACTGAGCTGCAAGGCAATGGGTGTTCAGAGGTTTTTATGCAACTCCGGGGTTGGGACTGTGAAGCAGTTGTCATGTCATTGGTTTAGATGTGTTGGACATCCTTATTTTTGGAGCAAATGATCCTGCTGACAGCGTGTATAGGAGGTGTCAGCCAGCCCTTTTTTCTTCTTCCTCTCTTTTTTTTTTTTTCCCTTCATTTGTAAGTTTTAGTCTTTGCTTTATATCTCGACAGGGTTGCTGCTAAAAAATTGGGGTTTTTTATTTTATTTTTGATGTCTACGTGTCTTGAGATGCCACGATTAGAGATGCACGTAAAGAGCTGCTGCGGTTTTGGTCCAGAACCCAGCCAGCTGCCAGCAGCGTTCCTGAGGGCTGTGTGGTGTCGGAGTGAGAAACACTGCAGGGTTTTGGGTTTTCTCCAGCATTATGAAACAGAAATAAAGAGAGATGTCAGCATGTACCTTAAGGGTTGTGTTTTCGTTCTAACTCTCTCACTGTGGAGAGCTAAGGTTTGCGTCTTCTCCACTGAGACTGGTGCTTACGAAATCCAGAGCACTTCTGTGAATGTCCTTAGACTCTGCCAACAGCAGAGAAAGCTCAGAAATGGGGAATTTACTTTGCCCAGAGATGGAGGACTTGTGCTGCAGAGGCAGACACAAGCACCCTGGTTGCTCCTGCTTCCCGTGACAAAGGCGGTGTGAGCTTTGGTCTGTTGCAAAGACACAAGAGCTTTAAGCTCCATCTGTGTCTCTTTTTTTTCTTTTTTTTTTTTTTTTTTTCATTTTGTTCAGTTGTGCTTTTTAAATGTCTGGATTTCTTCTCAGCAGGAGGTTTTACTCTCCACACAATGTATTATTGTTTGCCTTGCTCTAGTTCCTTGTTTTATGCGGAAACACCTTGAACCTTTGGCTGAGTTGGAAGATGGGTGCAGAGTCAGGCCCGTGGCTGCGGGCGTGGGGCTGTTCCAGGAAGAACATGTCTGTGCACGACTCCTCAGCCTTGAGTTACCCGGTTGCTGCTTGAGGCACTTAATGTGTTTGGCTAATGCAGGCACTCCCCTGCCTTCTGATCAGGCAGTCTACACGTACTTATTTTTGTTTTGCAGAGTCTGATCCCTAGGGTAAGAAGGCTGTAGCCAGAAATAAGTGAGTGTTCACACTTGCTTTTATGAACTTCTTGAATATCTTGCCAATTAATTCTTAGATAACTGAGGCTAAAATACCCATTGTAAAGGCCACAACTGGGAATGCTGCTGTCCTGAGTCTTTCTTTCCTCATTCCAGTTGATGTAAAACTTGATAAAGGTGCCTGTGCTGCCTTGGCCACTTGCAATCTCCTTTACGAAGCCTTTTAACCAGAAGAAGAAATGGCTAAATAAATACAGCAGCTTTGCCTTGCCTTGCAGCCTTGCCAAGTCAATTTGATGTGTGTGTTGAGGAGGCAGAACAATTAGTTACAGAAACAAATGGGTCTTCTCGTGTTCTGCCCTCCTGTCACAAGGCCAACTTCCAGTGTTCCGAAATTAAGGCTGGTGTAGAAGGGGGAAAAAAGAAAGGTAACAGCTCAACATTAACCTGCTAAGAAAGGTGGAGATGAATTGTATCTCTTAATAGGTTTGGGGCTGTAAAACGAGGGTGATTTCTACTGCGTGTTTTACAGCATCTGGCTGATTTCTTTTAAGCTCTGTTTCTGAGATCTGGGACTTTGGTTGTAGTGCTGGTTGAAGGAGTTTGCCACCTCACTGCCCCTCAGCATGTTCCTGTCACAGTGCTTCTCTCTCCAGTTATTTTTGACCTGAGCAGTTGAATGAATGTCTTCACCAATGTCACAGTTTTGTTTAAGGTGGCACCGCTTTGTTGGTAGTATGGGTGCTGCAAGGAGGGATGGGGAGCCAGGGGACAGGCAGTCTGAAATCAGGCTGTAATTTACACAACCTGATTGTGTTTCAAGCGCCTTTTTCAGGAGTAATTTTCACAGTCCTGAAATTCCCTTCCAAGGGAAAGATTTTCTCCCCAGATTTCTGCACAGACCTGTTTGGAGACATGTCACATGTCTCCTTTTAGCAAGGGACAAACCAGCCAATTTTGCAACAGGAGAACAGACCCTCACAGAGGGTTCTATTGCTGTTCCTGCAGCAGCAGCAGTGGTTTCAGCTTGGAGTCATGCTCAGGCGGTGTTGGTAAAAGTTCAGGCATTTCTGCCGTGGTCTGGGCAGCTGGGAAGGTCTGTGGCATTTGCTCCTTTTCCATGAGCTGAAAAATGAGTGCCTGGTTCAGAATGGTGCTGGGAATGTTCCTCCGTGTCAGAGTTTGGGCTTTTTACATTGTTGCTGCTTTGTGCTGGCTGCCGGCTGCAGCACCTTTGTTCCTTGAATAATCTTACTTGTGCTCCCTGGGAGACTCAAGTAGTCTGTGCTTTTGTGCCGTGGCCCTGCATATCCACGGGAGAGCTGATGAAGAGGAAAGTTGGGCAGATGCCATCCTCTGTGCTCTGTGGCAGCTTCTGCAGGCATCAGTCCTGGCTCAGTGAGGCACCTGATGAACAGAGTGAGAGCGAGGGGAGGGTCCTTTTCCCAAGGGAGTTTAAAACCGCTCTGCCACAGGAGCTTTGCTGAATTGCAAATTGGTTTTTCTCTCCCACTCTTTTCTAAATCTGCTGCTGTTCCTGAGGTGGCAGTAGATTTTACTCCTGTGCGCTAGTGCACGGCTGAGTGTGTGCTGCGAGGTAGAGTTGTAAGCAGCTGACAGGATGCTGATCATAATGTAGCTAATGACACTTAAAATATTTGCTTGTTTGTAACACACTGTGGTCTCTTCCCAGGCAGTAAAATTAACAGACAAGCTTCAGCTGAATTTGGGGTGGTGTTTGGAGAGAAGGACAGCTTTCTATAATTTCTTAGGCAGATGGGCTTCGAATTTTTAAGAGAAAACAGTGTCTTTTTCTTTCTCCCCCTGCTCAAAACCAACCAACCAAAAGCCAGGTGGAGGGCAGATCTCGCATGCATTCTGTTTATTTCCGTGTGCAAATGCATCTTCTTGATGTGTCATTAACCTGGTTTATCTCTGGTGCTATTTTTAGCAGCCTTATGGTCTATGGACAGGGAGCTCTTCCAGTCAGCGTTTGTGAGCAGCCCAGCCTGGGCTGAGGGCACTGGCACAGAGCCCAGGGTGTCCCGGGGTGACAGATTCCTCCCTACCCGGCTTGGGGGGCCTGGTGGGGCTGGACGAGCTCCCCAGTCCCACACAGGAAAATCTGTGTAAAGCATTACTCTTCGGTTCCTGTGGCCATGGTAACCGACTTGGATACATCAAACTTGACTAATTAACCTAATGGAGAGTCGTTTCCAGGCTGAGTCTCTCCCTTCGGATTTCAGAGCAGAACTTATCTGATCCACCAGCAACCTCCACGGCTAGCACGGACTTTTCTCAGGATGGTTTCTCTGACAGGTTTCTTTCACGAGTCTGTTTGAGTTGGGGAGGGTGACTGAAACTGCTGCTTCTCTTGCTCTGCATTCCCCTCTCTTTGTAATCTCTCAGGTTCCCCCGGGAAGAAGGTCCCAAACTTGAATGGGAAAAACTTCCTCTGATTTCCTCCTTGGACTGGGTGAAGTGAAAGTGAATACTTTCCTGTACCTATCCTGTTTCTGTACTGCAGGCTCTCCGCTACCCTGACTTTTCCTGTTTAAAATCTGTGAAATCCTCAGGCTTGAAACAAAATAGCACATCCTGGAGATGTCTGTGCATGTCTTCAGGTTTCCTCATCTTAATGTACTAGTTAAAGGCGTTGCTGCTTTGCACTGTTTCTCCTGGGTTTAATTATTGTTTCAGTGATTGGAGCTGCAGACTGCAGCAGGGACTCAAGAGTTCAACCTCAATTAAAAACCACCCTGTGCCAGGCAGATAGCGGCCGGCAGCACTGCTATTCTCAAGTGTCTCCAGCAGTTCATCGAAACACCATGTGATTGGCTCAGTTGAGAAATCTGAGTAGGCAGAAAGCAGTTTCTGGGATAAACCTTGTGAGTGCTTCTCAAAATAGCCTGAAAGCAAGGTTTTGCTTTCCACAGCCACTCTTGGTCCTTGAGGCTGGTCAGAATTTTACATGGATTACTAAATATTGCAAAGGTCTGATCTTCAAAAACCATAAGATCCTTTTTTTCCCTTTTTTTTCTTTTTGATGCTGCCTCTGGTATGTTTGAACTTAAAGGATTTGCATTTTCATGTCTTTGTAGCTTTAATTGCAAGTACTGGGACCTTCCTTACTTGCAGTTTCAGCTTTTTATATTTTTCAGCAAAGCTGATGACCTCGTGTTTGACCCTTGGAAGCCTCTTGGGCAGCCCGGCAAACAAATGTGCTGTGAGAGGAGCACATGAGAGTAGCCTGAGCCATTACACTGGTCAGTCATTGACCAGGACTCTTGTTTTTCTTCCTTTGAAGATCTGCTTAATCATTGGTATTGGAACCCCTGCTGTGCTGGGCACCTGGAGGGGTTTGCTGGCTGCTCCCCGTGATGTCCTGGGTGATGTGGGAGGTGGCAGGGGGGCTTTAGAGAGTCCAGCGCTGTAATCAGGTTTTACTGGGGAAGAGATTGTCATTGATATCCCTAGGATTTGGCATCTATATAAATACACGAGCCAAGCTCTGTTTAAGTGTGTAGGTTCACGTCAGTTCATTTGCCTGAGCAGGGAGCATCTGGTGACCATGGTCCTTCCGTGTAATTTCTATTCCCAATATAAAACAAAAACTGATGGGATGGGGCTTGCTGAGGGTAAATCTGTGTAAATGCTGTTGCAGCTGGAAGTGACTGCTTCAAACATGGCTGATTTCAGGACCACTTGAGAGATGGGGATAAAAACTGTGTGGCTAAAACTGGTACCATCACATTGACAGAGACGAGTGCCCAGGGCCTGGGTGCTGCATGGGTGACTGAAAGTTTGTGAAGCAGATCTGAGATCTCAGAGTTGTGAGTTGTTTTTCCACCCTTAGTTACTGTAATACCTCTGGATGACACAGAGCATTCAGGAGATGCTGCTAAACTGAATTCTACAGCTGAATTCACACTGGAGAAATGAGAATTGCTTCTTTTTGTTGGGGAAAAAATAAATCTGCTTTTATCACATCCTTGTTATCCTTCCAGCTTGTGGCTTGGAAAATGAAAGAAAATTGATAGAGAGGGCTGACTGACATGTGGAGAGAGGTAAGGTCCTGACTTTCTGGGGGCCTTATTTCATGAACTTTCTTGTCCTTCATGTATTTGCTGATGTGTCAGTGGAACTGAATTTTGTTGGCAAGAATGTGGTTTGAGCGGAAATCTTAGACTGACTCTCAATTGGCTGCCTAAGGGTGTTTTTAGGCGAGGCTTGCAGGAGCATCCCTGCTCTTGCTGGGGCTTTGGCTGTCGCTCTCCCCTCCCAGACTGGCCGTCTGCATGAGGGGCTTCTCTGCAGAAAGCAGCCTGTGTTCTGTGCTCACGTACTGAGCAGAAACCATGAAAAATGTGATTCGGATGACAGTGATTTGGGGTAGTTCTGGAAAATAATTTTCTGCTGGTGGATAGTACCAAACTATTTCCCTCCACCCACTCCCCCCTTCCCCAAAACAAAAGAAGAGATGAAAGGATTCATTAGGAATTATTCACTCAGCTCTGCCGCCTGTCTGAGATCTGGCTGTCTGCGTTCATCCCCCAGCTCAGGGAAGGTCAGAGGGCATCTCCCTGGGGAGGATTTGCTGTTGACTGAATTGCACTCTGTCATTATCCTGCTGGATAACGAATGCAGTGGCCTCATTGGCACTGGCTTCAGAAAAAGCACGGTCATCTGCATGTGGCCTTGAGGCGAGAGGCAAAAACCTGAGGAGAGCAGCGTGGAAAACCTCATCTTATGGGGAAGATACAGGGCAGCCCCAGGCTGTTTGGCACAGTGGTTTGCTTGCTGTGTGATGCTGAACAGGTCTGTAGCTGCTCTGGATCTCTGCATTGTCTTGTTGGGGGGGGGGGGATGCATAAGAAGGTTTAGAGGACAAAACTCCTTCTGATGGGGTGAAACTAATTTACGCTGCTCCTGTTTTCCTCAGTAGAAAATGTGGCATGCTTGTGGCACAGTTTGAGATATTTTAATGAGATTTAAACAAATTTTTTTCTGTTTGTTTTGTTTTCAAATAGGTTTCCTGAAAGAAAAACATACAAATCCCCCTGAGCTAATTGGTGTGTGATTTGAATTCAGCTGCTACCTTGGAAGAGCTTTTCCAGCAGCTGATCTGGAAACAGCCTTTCCCACAGTATTGTGGGTCGTCAGTCAGTGCTAAAGGATCTTCAAGTTGCTGGTGGGGAGGAGTGAGATGTGTTTTGTTTGATATGCTGCATCTTTTAGTTCGGGTGTCATAAAACACTCAGAGACGTGTGACAAAGACCCTAATGGAGAGAGGCTGTCAGAGGGATGAAAGTCTTGGTAGCTGGAAATGAGTAAGAAACAGTTGTGGGTGCTGGAGCCCGTTGGGCTGGCTGGGGAAGTAGATAGACCTGAAGAAAATTTGCATTTTAAGCACCAGTTTCAGATGGTACCCACCACCTTGTGCCTTGATCTTCCGGCAGCTGCCGGCTTAGAAGGGCTTGAGGCTGTGCCCTTCCAGCGTGTGGTTGCACGTTGTTGAACTGCACAGGGGTGGCCAGATGCAGTCCTGTGAAGTAGTGTTAAGCTTCAAATGTTGGCCTTCATTGCCTTCAGGCAAAGTCAGTTCCCTGGAAGATAAAATTGCTGGCCCAGGTAATTTGCGTCCTGATGACAAGCAGCAGAGAGGAGGGCAAGAGTTTGTGTGTCTGCTTATTGCTGTCATCTGTCTTGCAATCAGAAACTTATGAAATGCCCTTTTGTGTTACAGTGCAGGGTGTGCAAGTGCATATTTAAGTGGTTAGTAAATATATCCAGTTGTTAGATTGGATCATATCAGCCTCTTAACAAATATAGACAGTGATGGTTCACATCTGGATGTCCTGACAGTTCAGTATGGGGTGGTCTTAGTGAGTGTAAAATCTTATACTCAAAGCAGGGCAATAATTGCTTGGAATTACTCTGGTTCTGCTACCAGCATTAAAGGATATAAAATTAACTTGTGCTAAAATAAATAAAAAAATTCAGCTGCCTGGAAAGTTCTTGTTCCTGTAATCCAGGACAAAGTGTGTGGGATTGGTCACGAATCAGTTTAATTGCTTTTGGGGGTCTGATCCTCCAGGTCCTTATTGCTGCAAGAAATCCTCCTGGGAAGGGCGGTCGTCTCCAGGCTGGTGCTCAGCTGAGCCATGCATGACCAAGTAGTAGCTTGTAGCATTTATGAACTAGGGCAGAAGTAGATCCCTTATTCAGGCAGAGCTGTATAAGCCTCCAGTGCTCTATACTAGGCCCCAAATTTGCCAATGTTATAAATAAGTCTGTGGCTGTGTGCTTGTGTGTTTCTTTTTTTAAGCTGAAGGCAACCCCTTAAGCTCTTTTCTACAGGTCTGTTCAAGCTGGGGCATGGGGAATTCCTAAGAGGATTATCTTGGTTTACTTGATACAGAACTTGAACTTGAGCAATGGCTTATCTTATCAGTGATAAAAGACATGGAAATGAAGTTTACGTAACCGAAGAGGCCTTGAACGGTGGCTTTTTTTTTCCCCTGCTGGAAGCTGGAATGACAGATCTCCCAAATTCTTTCCTGCTCACAACTGCAGTGTTTCTGTTATCTGGTGTGTACTGTCTGATTACCATTGGCATTTATTTTCAGTGCTGTGTTTGAAGCAGTTCTCTGAAAAAAAAGGAAAAGGGTGAAGGGGGAGAGCAACAGAGGCTTAGTGAGAGGAGCTGTGGGCATTTGCTGCCTTTGCTGGAAAGCTTGGTGTCCAGGCTGGAGAGGCTGGTGCCACTCATGGCTTGGTTGCAAGCTTCTGCATTATACTGAGTTGAGCATGTCATTTGAAGAGCAGCAGAGAGCAAATCCACTTCACCAGTGGACTGTGAGCTTAGGGCTGGAAAGTCGCTAAAAGTTGTGACCCTGAGAACCAGAAAAACCTGGGACTAGATGAAGATGCCCTGTGTGTTCCCACTGGAAAAAGCAAATGAGTGGGGAGGGCCAGGATAATCTCCTTGGTGGCAGCTAGAAAATAAATGCAGATAAATGTCTGCTGCTGTACTCCGGCTCTGCTGATGGATTGCTCTGACACAGTGTCCATGCCTCTGCCCGGGTGAGGGAAGTGGTGCAGCACCCTGACTACTGCTGCCAGAGGAAAGTGACCTGAACATCTCAGCACAGGGCTGTGGTCTCACCCCGTGGTGGATATGCCTGTGTGGCCGTGGGCTGAGCAGCTGTGTGTGCACAGCAGGGATGCGGAACAGGATGGGCTGTGGCTGCCTCCTCACCTGCTCAGGGTACCTGAGAGCTGGCTCTCATCATCAGCCTCTGCTTCAGAGGAGAGATACACAGTGCTCAGCAAGCAGCTCTGCAACCAGGAGCCATTCTATCCTGCCAGCTTACAGTGGATTTGTTTGCCCTGGTGTCCCACACCTGCCTCTTCTGTGCTGTGTGGGAGGAATTTTATTTTTGAGCTCTTGCTGTCACAGATTGTGACAATGCCACAGAGGTCCAGGCCTTGCCATGCTTCTCTCAGAAGGACTCAGCAGACAGTTGAAGGCTGGCAGGCTGACAGCACTTATTAGAGGTAACCTTCAGGAAATGCCACACACGGCCCTCGCTGAGCTTTCTGGCTCCAGGCGCATACAGTATTTACACCACGCTTCTTGAGTTTCCCTGAAGGCTCTCAGCCTGCAGCTGCCTTTCTGTGCTCTGCCACCTGCCCCATGTCCTCATGCTCCAGCGCCTGGAGTGGGTTCTGACTGCTGGGCTCCTCTGGCAGCAACCCACCATGCTGGGAGGGGCTGTGGGCACCAGCTCCTCCTCTCTGCGTGGCACGAAGGTTGTGTCCTTTGGCCCTCCAAAAGGTGCTTGTGGTAATGTGGTTTTGCAGACTTGGGTAAAGCCAGCGCTGAGTTTTCACACTTGTGTGTGCAGGGAATGAGCCGTTAAGAAGTGCAGCACCTGCACAGCAGCTCCTTGTTGAAATGCAAGGGAATTACATCAGATCAGATCTTCTGACTAAGCAGGTGACTTGCTTGAGTGGCTGTGTGTGGAGTTAAAAGCCAAGACCTAAGCACTAAGGTTTGAAAAATTTTCCTCAGGTTGTCTTGATGGTGTTTTTCCTCCCACATGAGGTGGGAGGAAGGAAATGTGATATTATCTGGTTCTAGAAAATGGTAGTGCTGAACAGCACCTGAGTACTTTGTGGTGCCAGAGCCTGGACTAGGTAGGTGTGGGGAGGCAGTGCTGTGCACCCCATTGGGACATTTGCCCCAAAGGCAGGTCAAGGGTTTTCTCTGCTTCCTGCATGAGAGGTTATGGAGTGTATATCTGAAGGATGGGATTACAGGATGTGCTTAGGCCTGGACTTGCTCTGCTGCCCTGAGTTGATGGCTCATGTGTCTTCTACAGATCAAGGAGTGACTTGTTTCCAGCAGCAGCCGGCTGGAGGTTGAACTTGGGTTCAGTTGCCTGAGTCTGATCGGCTGTTTGATCCACCCACTCCCATCGTGCTGCTTGCACTGCGCAGAAGTGCTCTGCTCCCCTCAGTGAAGGATCGACTGTGATCCTTCTCGAGTGGATCTGCTGTATGAAGAGCAGAAAACTGCTGTCCTCCTGGATGTTATCCCGCTTGGGGATGATGGGAACTCACTGGTACTTAGCCCTGGTGGGGTTATTCTCTGGCATGCTCTAAAGCCTGTTTTGGCACTTGCAGAGGTTTAAGTCTTCCCTCCCTGCTACCTTGTGAGAACTGTCATAGGGGAACCCATGGAGTGGCATTAAAATCCCACTTTATTATTGTTAATTTCCCATAATACTACTTAGAGGCTCAGAGTGACTGGTTGCTTGGACTTGGCTCAGGGAGGAAGAATAGGACAGGCTGCCTGAAGCTGAGGTCCCTTGGCTGTGTCTGCTCTGAATCCCCTGCTCCTCTGGTGTGGATTTTATTTCCACGGTGCTGCAAATGCTTCCCCAGTGCCCAGCTATCAACTGAAAAGCAGTGGGGGGGTCTGCGGGGGGGGTGGGGGGTGGCGATGGTGGAGAATGACTTCTGGTCTCCATGGCAACCCAGAGACGATAAATGGATCAATGTGCTGTTCTGCACCATCTGAAACTCAAACAGCGCTGGCTAAATCTGGGGGCTGCCTTTGCCTGCCAGATCCTGCTGTGGGGTCATTAGTGTGAGACTGCTCAGCATGGAATCCTTCCCATCAGTGTGCCTCCAAGAACTTGCTGGGTTTGCCACAGGGTATGTGGGGTTTGTGCTGGAAACCCACACTTGGCACACTTGGGGTTTTGGGTGTCTAGAGTTGTTTTGGGTGTCTACACTGCCTTGGAGTCAGGTGCTGTTATGGGCCACTGGCCAGGCATCCAAGTCCCTGGATTTGGAAGAGGTAAAGACACTCAGCTTGCTTCCCTTCCACCACTTTTTAAAACCTCCAGCTCTTTCTGGACAAGCACGGAGAGATTTATGCTTCCCTTTCTATGAGTTAAAGGCTTGGGATCCTGGATGAAGTTTTATGTTTGGGTGATGGTTAAGAGCAGCTGCCTTTGTTCTCACTTCTGCTTCTGGTGGTGTGGATAAACAGAAAATCTGTCTTCTGAGCTGCTGCTGTAGTTTTTCAGTGGCCACGTTTACTTAACAAAAGAAAATATTGATCTTCCTCCACTAGATTTCGTAAAAACTTATCTTGGTATGAAGTTTGCAATCCACTGGTTTTTTTTAAACAAGAGTCTTTCCAGTGCTGAGGTCTCATGCCTGCTCTGGAGTCACACCTGGCTTGTGTTCAACCAGAGACTCCCCAGTTCTCAGCCAGGACCAGGGACTGGTGTTCCTGGAGCCAGTGGAAGGCAGTGGCTGAGTGCTGCTGGCTGGCTCTTTGGATCTTCTTTGCTCCATGCTTTTCTGGATGTATGAAAGGCTAATCCAAGTGTCCTCAGTGCTTTGAGTGCTGCAAATCTATGGGGCCACTCTTGGTGTTGGAGGTTGGCTGCAGTGACAAGGACTGCGCAGACAAGCTCAGGATCTGAGGTGCTGCCTGGGCTCGGCTGCTCTTGCATCTGGGGGCATCAGTGCATTTGCCTTGCAAAGGGAGGAAAACTGTTGCCTTCCATTTAACACGGGGGGCCTGGAGAGATGAGTTGCCAGAGGCTGCACCTGAGGCTTGTGATGAAGCTGGGAGTATCTCACAGAACTCTTGAGCTTGAGTTTTCTGCCCAGACTTATATCTGAGGTAAATACTGATATCTGTAGGGCTCTTCTCATGTTGATTTCCAAATGCCTTTCAGGATAATTGGAAGGACTTTGATTTCTCAGCCAGGTCTGTTTGTGCAGGGATGAGGGTGCATTTCATTTCTAATTTGTGGTGTTATGTTTGTAATTTTGTTAATGCAGACAGGGAGACCTGCTGTCTGCTGTGGGGTGGAAAATACCCAAAGTATGCTCTGAAGCCACTTGTCTGTTGTGGTTCTGTCTGTCCAGCTCTGCCTGTAGCCCCTGGCAGTGGCTTGTCACACGTTTGGATGCCCATTCTGGAGATCACTGTTGCTGTTTATAAAGGCTTGATTTTGGGACAGCCTGGCCAAATGATCTGAGCTCGTAATTCTGTGTGGTGCGGCGCTGAAATGTCCAAGAAATCTGCCATCTCTGTTGCCTTGTGAATAATTTATGAGTCTTTTGACTCCAAGCTCATAAAAATCGATAACTCTTTGTGAATTTTTTTTTCCAGCAGTAGCTTGGTTAAACTCTCCCATTCTTTTAAGTTGCTGATGTTGAAAGGCCTTGACTTGTTTGCTTACCTGAGCCATGTTTTCTTTTTGCAGCAGAATTGATCTGGGCTTTTGCACAGAGCTGTCTGTCGCTCTTCTTCACCAGGACACTGGGCTCAGGTTACTGCAGGAGACAACCTCCCTTATGCCTTTTCCATGGGCTGTTGAACGTCTTTGGGCTGTTAAAACTCCTACTCTGGGGCAAAGCTGCAGAGCTTGGAGAGGTCAAAGTGTTTGAACACTGTGGCACCAGCTAACAAGAGGTTAAAGAAGCTGCTGGGAGTAACTGGCAGCGTCAGGAGGCCAGTTCCTGCCAGCAGAACTGCAGCCCCCTTAGCTCAGTAATTTGGATATGGATATGTTAATTTATTCCTGTAATTTCTAGGCCTGTCTCTGAACACTGAAGCGCTCTGATGGTCTTTGCTCCCTGTCAGGCTTGGAAACGAAGCCTGAAGTGTACCAGTAACAGCTGTGCCCTCTGTGTTGGGTTATTATCCTTTCAGAATTTAATAACGTGACACCCCTTTTTACTGGATAGCTTGTCCTTCCCTCTAGGAACAGATCGATAACAGACCTTGTATCTGCTATTTGGGTGTAATTGCTAGTGTCAGCTGATGTCTGGTGCTGTTTCTCCAAACAGCCCTTGGAAGCTCGATGGGCTGTGGGGAGCAAGAATTTCTTCCAGGCTGGTGCCACACCACATCCAAGAGCCTGAAATTAAGGGAGGGTTTCACAGAGAAGTTTCCCTGCACCCTTTTCTTCCTGCTTGCGTTTTGCTATATGTGGGCTGTGAGCTGGGGAGGGGAAGAGGAGAAATGAAGCTTCCAAAGGCAGTGGTGGATAACTGCATCTGAGCCATGATGCTGCATTTGGAGAACTCCAAGGAGATTAAAGCTGACTGCGTAGTGCTGGTCTCAGTCTGCAGAGCATACAGATTTTGTAGATTGGCTGTAGATGATGGAGGAAAGGTTTGGCTTTGCATGGGGAGAAGGCAAGAGGGTTCTCTGTTGCAAACAATTTATTCTTGCAGAGTCTTTAGGGTAATTGAAGAGGGTAATTGCTGTACTTTCATGCATCTAATCCTCGGGTTGCCTGGGGAGAAGGGAGGAAATGATTCAAGTGCAGTGCAGGGGGTATAGTAAAAAGGGGAAGTTTACTCCAAGGCTACCCATCTCCTGCCTGGTCCTCCTCTTCCTTGCTCCAGTTTTCTTCTCCCTGGTTGAAGGGAGCCTTTGCTGGGGTAACTGGTAGGATTCATAGCTGTTGGGAAGGAGAGGGGGTGAGCTGTAGGTGATCTGAGGACTGTTTGTCAAGGGAGCAGTACTTTTTTTAATGAATGGGGTCGAGGTGAGGATTATATGCATGTAAATATAGTACTCAGAAAATAGAGGAATATAGTAACTGTAAAAAGTCTGCAGTATCTAGAACTAAAAAAACTGCTTTATAAATACTTCCTAGCCGTGGGATTGGCCTGTGTAATTCTACAAGGGAAGAGAAGTCGAGTGATTGATGGTTGGCTCCATCCTGCTTTATCCCCAGGCACAGTGCTGTATTAAATATGGTTGCCTCTTGGTATCACACCCATAACGAGAGGCATAATATTAAGTTATGGCCTGTGTAGCTGGCTGAGGGAGGTCCATGGGATGGCATTCCTGCCTCATTTCAGTCTGTGACAAAACTCCCGTAGATGGAGTCAAGGCAGGGCTCTGGCTCTGTGTATTTGTTTAATCACCAGAGAATGCAGAACTGCTGGGAATTGCAAAACCATTTCATTAAGAATCCTTGATGCCCGCTTTCCGAGCTGAAAGCTGCGTGCCAGCATGGGCATATTTTTGTTTATTTATAACACCTGCATTTACAGCACTGCGCAAACCATCTGGAGAATGGGATGAGTACCTAAAACCCTGGGGTGGGGGGAGGTATTTGGAAATATAAAACCTGCCCTGTGCAGCTGCATGTGCTTCCACTGACCAGAGCTGTGACCTGCAGTTGGCCTGTGCTATGCACTTCCCTCTCTCTTCTATTTTTTTTTTTTTAATTTTCATTATTATCTCTATTTTTGTATCCAGCTAAACGGGGAGGTGGAGGGGTGGGAGAGCAGAACTAGATCGACTGATATAATGGGGCTAAATCCTGCCCAGCTGTTTTCTCAGCAGCCATCTCCCTTACGCTCCCAAGGAAATAAATGCTCCTCTGGAGGGTCCTGATGGTTAATGATGATTTGAAGAGTGCACACAAACATCTCTGCAGATGCAGCCTGCCTATGAGATTCCGGTCATGCAGCGAGCCCTGGGACCCCGCTCCTCTCGCATTCAGTGCGATGATAAATCATTCATAGCCTTAGCAAATGCAATTCTCTTCCTTGCTCTGCACATAAACAGTCCAGGACCCTGAAGAAAGCCTGTGTTTGTAGTCCTTGGAGGATAAGGCAAGTGCTGTGACAGCTGGGAGGATCTGAAATTAAAGTTACGGGAAGGGTTCTGAGTGCATGAGTGTAAAAGCAATTTGGTATGGGTGGGTCTTTTGTTTTGTAGCTGTTCTAGGGTGATGAAGGGAGAATAGGAATGTGCTCATTGTGTCCTGACAAATCAAAAGTATTACTGTGCTTTGTAGCCCTTGTTTTGTAGGGAGCTGATTGCAGACATGGATTGTGATGCTTTGTATGTGGCTTGTGTTCAGGTGATAAGGGGAGAGGTAAAGAGGTGCTGGCTGAGGTTGGAGAAGTGGAGGAGTCCTGATTGTACTTGTTCAAAATGCAGGTTCTTGAAGGTCTCCTGGGTTTAGTTTGTTTGTTCCAGCCTGAAGTGTGCAGCAGGTTGACTGGGTAGAGGGTGAGCCTAGAGTCAGCTACAGCTTGGAGAAGCAGCCTTATCTAATGTCCCCAAAGCAGGAACAAATGGCAGCTGTGTCCATATGAGCTCCTTATGCTGAAGCCTGTGTGGAAACAGAGATTGTGAGGGAGGAATTGGGACCCTGTGTGGACACTAGAATCTCAGTGTGTCTGGCTTGAACAGCCCTGCCCTCCCCCAGCTCAGCTCCTGGCCAGCATGGCCCTGGTCCTGTTAAAATCTGTGCTCACTTCCCCCTCCCTGTGCAGGCGGTGTGTGGGTTGGTTGGTATTGCAGCCCTAATCCCTTGGAAACCCCAGGGCAGGAGAAATGCCCTTGGCCATTAACAGCTGGCAGCTCTGGCCAGTGTGTGGAAAGGAGGATCTGTGCTGGAATAGCTCTGTCCATGCTGTTTCAAGCAGAGATCCAGTCCTTGCACTTCACTCTTGTCTGTGAACTAATTTGGGTGTCTGGTTATGAGTGTCACACAGTGAGCTACTACAGGGAGAGGGAAAAACACACATGCACCTACACACACTCTAGAAATATGTCAGAGTTGGCTTGCTGAGAAGCTCAAGCCCAAGCATGACCTACTTTGAGACTGTTATAATCTGCAGGGGAATGCCCTCTGGATTAAATCAGCATGATCCTATCAATTTGTGCTTCGGGCTGGAGGAAGCACTGACAGAGTTGCTTATTTTTCCCTTTTGCACAGGAAGTTTTTTCTTTTTTTTTCCCTTTTCTTTTGAGCATTGAGATCATCAGAGGTGTGTTTGACAAGTGTTACAACCTGGACTCTGCTTTTCCATTATGGGTCTATGCTGAGCACCTTCTTTCTGGGAGGCTTCTGTATCATGTAATTGCAAAGTCCGCCCTTTTTTGTGTCTCAACCAAGTTGGCTGGCAGAGGCTCTGGTCCTGGCCATGGAAAGATTCCACAGCTGATCCCTCCAGTACCATTTTGATACTCAGCTGCTTCAATCTGTTTGTTTGGGTTTGTTCTTTTTGTCTGATCTGCTGCGCTGAGAGATGCTTTAATAAAACGTGAGAAATTCTCCAACCCTTGTCTTTCCTCTTGTGTCACCAGCCATTGTTTATGTAAGAGCTAGAAATCTTTATTTTTTCCCCAACTAACAAATTGCTTCCAGAGCTCAGCAAGGATGTGCATATCCACAGCAAGAAGGAAATAAACAGGGAGGCTGCATTTAATTTCAGTGTCTGCCAGAAAGTGGGAAGCTAGCACTTGCCAAGGAAAGATTTTTGGAATAGAGGTGCACCACACTTAATTTTCCAGGAGACTTTCTGAAAATAAAGAAGCTGGAATGGAAATAAAGCTTGCTGTGATGAAGAGAAATCGCTACCCGTTGGCTGGGAGCTTGGCCTTTGATTGCAGAGGTAGCTTTGCCTCGGGTGACTCTGGGGGGCTTTCAAAGAGGCTTTTCTCCCATCTGCAGTACCTGGCACAGCAAGAGGAATGAGGAGCGGGGGTTGTTTGGTCCACTGGTGTGAATTGTTCTGCCAGACTTCAAAGAGAAGTGGAAATACCTAATCTGTCGCTTTCAAAAGGAGGAATAAAGTATTCTCATAGATTCTAAATGGAATCACATCAGCGATGCCTCTTCCACCGTTGCCTTTGAGCTGCTCACTGATCTTTCTGATTGGGGTAATGCAGTGAGGAAGATACAGTATTCCCTCGAGGGGAGCAGCTTGTGAACATTACTGTTCAGTCAGCCTGAAAAGCTCTATTACAGACAGATTTAGACCCGTCTTTGTGTGCTGAGAGGCACAGCCTGGCTTCCGGGAGCAGACTTTGTCTGGAGGACAGGTGCACGTTGGGCTGAATTATATTTACCCTTTTTATCTCCTGCATGCACCACTTTCACCTGCTGTCTCGAGGAGGGGGTTGGTGAAGGGGTTAGAACAGGCTGTGGCGGGGCCGGTTGTCCGGTTCGTGGGTCCCGGCAGTCAGGCATCTCTCACGTGGGATTGCAGCATCCTTTCTCAGGCCCATCCGGTTTTGGCAGCTCTCCAGACACCTAATGAGTTGTCCTCTGTGAGACCGGGAAGGTGAGGGAAGAAACAGATTTGCAAACAACCCAACCAGTATTGATTTTCTTCATTTCCCACATACCCTGCCAGGTTTCTGTGCACTAGCTCGGCAGCTGTGGGTTGTTTGTTGCCAGTGAGACTGGAGCAAGCTCACAATGTCTGTGGGGTAACCTGGGGCGCTGCCCTGCAGTGGCCTTTGGATTTCCCTGTTCATGTGGTCAGACTCAGTTGGTTGTCATGTACAAAACTGGGAGATATGTGCCTGATGTTGGCTGCCTCTTTTGCTGTCTTGTGTATTTCCATGCCCTAGTACTTGAATTTCAGTCTTGAGAGCCTGGTCTTGCAATGAAAGGCACTTTTTCTGCACATGGAAAAAGTCCCAGAAGGTCTCTGTGTGCTACTGGGAGCTGCTGAAGACAAGCGGGGGAGATTAAAGTCAGGTGGATAAACCATCAGCCTCATTAAATGTGCTGCGAGAGTGTCTTCAAGGTTTTGTCTGTGTTTCCAGAGTTCTGTAATAGCTTGCATTGAGCTTGAGGAGATGTCATGTAGGAGTTTTTGGAACAGTATGAATATGGAAAAGGGAGAGGATTTCCTAAAAGTACAGTACAGATTGTTCTCTGTGTCTTGCAGCTACACTGGTGTGTTTGAGAACATAGCTTTTATCTCTGTCGTTGTGCTCTTCATGTCCATCCCTTGAGGAATTTCAGCAGGGCAGATGGGATTGTTCAGCCTTCACATAGATCTAGCTCTTCCATGCTTCCGTGTAGTGGGCCTGTCTCTGTACTCAATACTTTGAGTATTGAGCCTCCCCAGTGTTCTGGAAAGACCACAGGCTCCCCTGTTTTGCTCTGCAGAAGCAGCACAGCTGGAAACAGCATCAGAGTAAGTGCCAGCTGCTCACGGACATACTGTGGGATTGGGCTGCATCGGGGAGTTTTAAGAGAAACAGTCTGTAAACCTTTTGCACTGCAGCAGGAGGGGGAGGCGTTCCTCAGAGGTGGCTCTGGAAATCCATTGCAGGGTGGTTTTGGTGCCCTTCCTGCTGTAAGAGGAGCAGGATTGATTCCCTTTACGCCTTGAAACTGTGTGTCTCTTCTCAGCAGGAGGGAGGACACATGGTGGTGTGCCTGGGGTCACAGCCTTTCCTGTGGCCATGCTGCTGGATCATGTCCATTGGGATGGGAGAGTGCCTTCGAGGCAGCTGCACAGCTGCAGCAGAGCAGCCCTGGCCACACCAGCAGAAGCAGCTCATGGAGAGTTCCCAGCTCTGGCATGTTGCTGTCCCAAAGCACAACAGGGTCGGCTCCACAGAGCAGTCTGCCAGAGCTGGCTTAGCGTGGCCGCAGCTGTTGGCTTGGGTGCCGGAGGAGATGATACAGAAGGGGAGGAAGGAAGAAGAAGTTCCCTCTGAAAAATGGCAGTGACAGCAGGAGAGCAGGGAGGGTGAGGCCTATTGATTACACGCTCATCTCGGCTTCTTTTGTGCCTCTCTTCGAAGGCCCAACTGTGTGGACAAAGAAGCCCTGTGCAGTGGTCTGAAGCGGACGGTGGTAGGGCAGGGTCTGGTGCAGCCTTTGGGAACTGAAGCTGTAGAGTCTGATCTGTTTGGACTTTAGCCCAACTCCGCCAGCAATCCTGACTTCTTGGAGACAGCAGGACATCACTGGTGAGAAAGGCTTCCTGAAAGAAAGAGTTTTGTTCTTAGTACGAGGTCTGAGCTATCTGGTGAAGGCAGCTAGCGTGTGGGCTCACTGAGCAGCTCTGAAATGTTGAGGACGTCTTTGTGCGTCACTGTAGGAATCCATAAAAGTCCTATTCATGCAGTTGGCATTAAAAAGTTTAAAGAACCATTTATGCAGGGCACTAGTCTTGCCCCTAGAAAGAGATAGCTGGCTCAGCAGCTGTGTGCAGCTCAGTTGTGTCGCCACATGGTCTAGGATTTATCCTGCTTGTAAAACGTTGCATTTAAGGAATGCTTCCCCCAAAGCCACTTGTACCACATTCTTTGTATCTGAGTATATTCCCTTATCTTTCCTCTCCCTACTTTCCAAATACAATACAGACTAGCTGTGGAGAATGTCCAGTCCTTTTGAAGGTGAGCAGTGGTGGCTGTGAGCCATCTTCTTAATTGGGAAGCTGAAAAGAAGCATCAAGGTGGTTTACCTGCTTGGAAGCTGGGAGACCTGTGGTGTATTCCTAATTCACACTGACATGTCTGGTTAGCTGTGTCAATGTGTTTAGCTGTCTGTTTCTGCATCAAAGGCCCTTCAGTATGAGGACAGTTTTGCTCCTCTGTACGAGTATGATGATACCTTTCCTAAGTCTGGCAGGGAGTGCTGCATTCTCTTGTTATTGAACCAGAAGGTGAGACCTGCAGGGCTTGGCATTTGCAAGGCATGTCTGTCATCCATGAGCTGTGCAGAAGGTGGATTTTGCAGCAGTCCCCTCCTTGTGTTATTCCGTGACTGTTCATGTGTATGTGAGAGCTGGGGGCAGCCTGATCTTGGGAAATGCCCCCTTTTCAGGAAGGAGTGAAGAGCCAACCTGAATTGGAGAAAGAAGCTGGTGCCAAAGGAGGGTTTGGCAGCTGTCCTTATATAGACTCTGGCTGGAAAACCTGGGCGTGGGCCATCCTGGACAAGGACAGTTTTGGGTAGATGTAAGTGACCAACTGATGGGAGCAGATTGCCTTTCACTCTGTGCACCTCGTGCTAAAAATACCACGGTGTCATGGGAAGGGAATGATGTAGGTTGGAAAGCCTGTGTGTGGGCAGAAGTATGGTAGCAGCCTGTTCCTTGGGGAAATGCTGAGGAAACCCGGCACCACTGGAGCAAGGACTGAGCACATGGAGAGCCAGGCATTGCAGCCTCTCACAGGGTGTGTGGTCACCTGTTCCTCATGGTGTTTGGGAGTGTGAAACATGGTGGGCGATGCAGCTCCTGTCCCAAGCTTCTTACAAAGCCGTCTGTGTCCTCTGCATGTCACTGACCGAGTAACACACTTGTTTTGTTGATTTGGAGTGGGAAAACATAGCTGGAGTGGGAGTGCACATGGCAGATGCCTGTTTTCTCTCAGAAAGCCTGGGGGTAGTAAAGACCTAATTAGCATTCTTGTGAAGGCGAGTCATTGGGAGACTCCAAGATTTAGGTTTGCAAGGAGGGAATTGGTATCAGTGAAAACAACAGATTGCTGAAAATGTGCAAGCAAAGTACTTGATGCTCTGATGAAGGAGAGAAGGCGGCATGGCAGGGGCGGTGGGAACAGTCAGGTACGTGGTGCAAGGGCACGGGCTTCCTTCAACATCGATGGAATGCTGGCCAGAGTCAGTGTCCTCTCTTGGTACCTTGTTGTTTCTGTTGAACTCCACTCTGATGGTGCTGAGGTGGGAAGACCCGTCTCGAGATTTTGGCTTGCTGAGGAAAGGTGAGCTCTGCAGTGCCCAAGGGTCACAAGCCTTCCCAAGTACCAGACTCTTGACCACCAGGAGTTAAGAGGCAGGCTGCTTCATCTCTGCAGTCCCGTTTCATTTGCTGTTTTGGAAGGTTTTCTTTGGAGGTGATCCAGGGATAAAGTCCTTGTGTGAGGCCACTGATTTCCAAAAGTTTGTGATTGTTTTTCCCTGTACCCTTTTGTCTCTGAAGGAGACTATACATGTGCTTATGTTGGCTGGGAGAGATTCTCTTGGAGAAAGCAAATTAATGTTTAAGACGTTGAACCTCCGGTGTAGAACTAATCAATGTATTTCTGCATTTGCAGTATGTTCTGTGGGTTTCATTTATCATGATGAAGTTTAGTTGAGCACAGCTCTCTTGCTGGTCTTCCAGTCCTCTGCCTGAGGCACATATGCTTCCATTAATTTTCTGCTATTATCCACTCGGGTGTCCTGTGTGATCCAACATGCTTAATTTCATTCTACTGAGCACCAGCTCTTCCGATCTGAAGTTAGCAGTGCGACTTGCAAGCATCATAAGGAAATGAATCTCTCTTTTCTGGAGATAACTGCTTCCTGAATTTCTATTCTATTTGTAATGCACTAATAACCTCCATCCACCAAATCCTGTTCAACTGTTTGTGTCCCTTGGGTTTCTGTTGAACTGGAGTGTTCCTTGTTGTATTATTGTTGCATCCAGAGCCTGCTGAGGACCATTTGTGCTTGGTGCTGCTCCAAGTCAAAGCTGGTCAGTGCATTGGACATGTTACAGGCTCTTTGAGGATCGGTGTCGTGCAGAGCTGCAGCAAACACTTGGAAGACATGGGTGTCAGAGGCCTTTGGAAAAGGGAAAGTTACTACATTTCCAGGGGCTGAGCACATGAAGGTGAATTGGTGATGGGCATGGTGTAAAGCTCTGGTGTAAAATACAAATGGTGATATAAAAACTGACCTTAAGCAGGCCAGGTTTCAGAGCTGGCTGGCCTACAAAGCATGACTGGGGCAGAATCTCTTTGGGGATAGGTAGGCAGACAGGAGAGCTTTGAGAAGGCTGTGCCGTGGATTTGCAGCTGCTTGATGTTTTTAAAGCCTGGCTTCAAAGATGCAGTGTTTTGGGTGTCTTTGTTCCTGGGTGAAGGGGCCAGGCTCCCCTGTGGTTTCGACAGTCTGGGATCCTTAGCAGCATCCCTGACATGTGTCAGAAGTGTCTTTGCTTCTGATGGCTGGTGATGCGTCACTGCTGGGCCAAAGTCATTTTTCATAGCCTGGATTTCTGAGCTGGAAATGCCTGACAATCAGGCCTAGAGCTGGACAAAAAATGCAGGAAACTTGTGGACTGAGCAAATACCTCTTATAGCAGACTGTTTGACAGAGAAGCAAAGTTTAGAAGCAAAAGCAAACATGCACCAGCTAACAGAGAGGGTGAGGCAGGGGAAGAACACCGAGACGTGTTTCTCTGTCTGCAGGTCCATTTCTTATGTGGCTACTCAAGGATTTAACACTGGTGATCCAGAACTTGACAAGGAGCATTTTGGTCTATACTTGTTAAACCCCTCAGCCAGTGCAAGGTGTTTAAAACCAGTTTTTGAGATCTTCTGTCTGTGTAGACACTTATGGACTAGTGTGACCTGGGGGCTCTGCTTCCCTTGGGGTGAGACACTGCCTGAGAGGGGTGAACATGGGGATACCTCTGTTTGCATGTGTCCTCAGGAGCAGGAGAGAAGTGTGGCTGAGTTCTTGCCCTTTGGGCTCAGGCAGTTGTGCTGCTCAGGTTTGTGTATAAGAAGAATCTGATGAGGCTGCTAACATGGTTGAGTTCCTAACTAAGGATAGCTCTGTGTCCCAGAACCAAGTGTGAGTGGGCACAGATGGCCTTGGAGGAAGGATGAGTGGTGAGGTTTTTCTTTTACAACTCCCTTTATAGTGGCCACGTCTTGCCTTTGATGTGCTTGTGTGGATCCATAGATAGTGGGGGTCTGCAAGGCAGCAGGAGCTGCTGGGTTGTGTAACGATGGACCCGAATATTTCATTAGCTAATGATGTTCTATAATTTAATTAAAAGTATCTTAGAATATCTAGGCAGCAGGAGGAATATGTCTTTGCCTCCCCTCAAGCCTGCTGCTGATAAGTGCATTAATCCATTTGCATTTGTTCTGTAAAGGCATGTTTCTATCAGGTTTTCAGGAAAGTCTGCTTCCTTTTAAATGGAAAAAAGATAAGGCAAGACACTTGAGTCCTTTGTGGGTAGAACCTATAATCCTCCACATGAGGGAAGTTCTGTTTGAGGCTTTGTCTAGCATTTCAGTGGTACAGTATGTTGCTGACTATTCTTAGCCTGCTTTGCATAGGTAATTAATTTGTCCCCTGCAGTAATTTCTCTGTAGTGATAATGCGATAAATGCCAAACTTAGGTGGTTATGTGTGAGTACATGTAAAAGAACTAGTCATGGTGTAAGTGACTGAGATGATGAGATGGCTGTGGAGAAAGTACTGTGCATTGAGCATTAGCAACAGGCTGCACTGATTTCACCAGGTAATGCAGATAGTTCAGGCTCTGAATAATTCACAGTCCGAGCCCTGATAATAGTGAGTACAAAGAGTGCAAGGCACACATGGAAAATCTTTCTTGTGGGAGTTTTCCATTTAGCCCTTGCACTGGCAAAGTTTTTTTTGCTGTTTTTTTACAGATAGAGAAATTGAGGTTTGGAGACCTTAAGTGACATGTTCCAGGAAGATGTTATCAGAGCCGAGATTAGCCGTGGGGTGTTTTGTGGCTTTCCATCTTGTACTGCTGAACATCCTTGCAGAGAGCACGTAGGTTAGACACCCTGAGACATGGCAGCTCCGTGTTCCCTTGGGCTGGATGGCAAAGTCCACAAACCCAGCTTTGCCTTTTTCCTTCACGGGGCAGAAGGGGCTGGTTGCCAGCGAAGAGAGCAGAGCTGAAGATGGGAGTTTGCTTGCAGTAAAGAGGAGGCCCTGTATGCAGAGGGCACTGTATATAATTGGGCTGAGCTGTGTGTCAGCTGCTTCCTGCTGTGTGGCATTTGATCTGCAGCAGAGATCAAGTCCTGGTGACGTCCTCCATTGAAACTTGTGCTGTTGTTGTTTCAAGGGAAGCCTGTATTACTTATTCATGTGGTTTTCAGAAGTTGCCCTGCAAGAATATATTTGAGGGTCATCTTGTTTTTGTTTTTCCTTCTCCGAGTGCTTTCCATCCATCAGACATCCTCTTTGTTGGTCATTTCTTCAGAAGCAAACATTTCTGGTATTCTTGATAGTTTCTGTTTAAAAGAAAAGAGTTGAAAATCAGCAAAGGCTTCTGTTGTGCGTGCATTTGTTTCTTCGCGTGCAGGGTCTTTCAGTGCTCAATTCTAAACGGTTGAATTATTAAACTTGAAAAGCATCTGCTCTTTAGAAAGCATTCACATGTCCTGTAAACATGATGGATAACAAAGCAGAGCCTAATGCAATTGACAGAGCTTTGTTGATGTTTGGAATGTGGGTTTTTGTGAACTGTTATTTTATAGTTGTGGGGTTTATGACTTGCTGCTGGGGGTAGCTGGTGACTGATCTTCTGGAGTCTGCTCCCTTCTGCAGGATTGAGTGTACTGTGTGGAGCTGGGTTTTCCCTGGACCAACATGGTGACCAGCCCTGGGATGGCTCATGGGTGGACGTGAAAGGCTGGTCCAGGCTCATCCTTGGAAAAGTCAAAGCTCCCCAGCCCTGGAATGTTTGCACGGGTGCTTTTTTGGATGTCTTTCTCTTCCCCAAGGAGCAGCAGTCACCCATGACCTTCAGGGAGGCTTCAGGCTGGAAGTGACCCAGTGCTAACCCACGCCTGTCCACCTCTTGGAAGTGTTGCTGAGGCAGGGCCATTGGGACAGTGCTTTACACCAAACTGTCTCTCTCCAGAGCTGTGCTACCTGGCACCCATACCATGGGGAAGTGTGAGATGCAGTTTGCTGTGGACCAGGGTCTTGGGGATTACCCTCTGTGCTGCAGGGAGGGCTCTGCCTGCAGCACACAAGTCCTGCCCTGCAGCAGTGCTCCTGTGACCTGAGACAGGTTGGCACTGGCCTCTGGTGTGGCTCTGCTTGGGAGGAGCTCGGAGGCTGAGGTGCTGCGATGTCCCTGCTGTGTGCTGGGGGGAGGAAGGGCTGCACCACTGATCTGCTCGAGGTATTTCTGGAACTGTAATATCTGGGTGCATTAGGTTTGCTCATATTGTCCTAATCTCTGTACCAACTTCAGACCTTTTTGTGTTATGGAGGCAGAGAGGGACTAATTGATTTACACTGAGGCGTTCCTGAATCCAGGGCTGGCTTTCCTGTATGCTTCCTCCTCAGTGCCTCTGGGCCTCATTTTTTAAGCTTACGGATGTGCAGAATAAGCAGCTCTGCCAGCAGCTGCCTGGGTAGAATAAGAGGCCTGTGCAGTCCCACTGACAGTGTCTGAACCTCTGCTCTGAGTGGCTTTTCCCCACCTCGTCCCACCTCACCCCACTGTGAATAACTAACCAGTGCAGAACCGATGGTGGCTGGGAGGCCAAACTGGACTTGAAAACTTTCCCACATAAAATGCACTGGCAGTGCCAGCAGAGATGAGGGTGAGAGGAGACAGCTCTGCTGTGCCAAAGCACTCTTTCATCTCTTTTCAGCTCTCCCCGTGAGGGGTCCTGGCTCACAGCACATAGATGCCTTGTGCAGATGTCTCGGCTGGGAAAGAAGTGGCCTCTTTTCCCTCCCTAGCAGAGCAGAAAGATATAAGAAAGCTATTGATCTGCCTGTAGCCAAAGTGAGCTGAGCCAGGCTCTGCAGTGCTTTATTGAGCTGGGTTAAGGCTTTGTTGCTCACTGGAATTAAAAAAAAAAAAAAAAAAGAAAGGAAAAAAAGAGTAAAGAAAAAGCTGAAAGTAGATGGGTTTTTTCCTGTATTGGTAAACAAATTGCTAGTTGGGTGTTGTTTACCTGCTGGTTATTTTCCAAGCAAATGAGAGGCAGGAATGGACACTGAACAAAGGCTCAGCTTTCTCATCCCTCTCAGGAGGGAAGCAGCCTGGCCCTGGGAGCTACCAGGCTCAGGTCCGGGCGGGCTGGCAATGGGCACCCAGGGCTGTCTTATTGCTTGGGGTGGCACATGTGCAGTCAGGCAGTGGCAGGAGTCCAGTTGTTAATGGGCAGGTGCTTGTCCTGCTGATGGGAATCACAGTGGCCTTGTTTGTGGTGCTGAGAAAGATGCCAAGGAGTGGCTGGGGTGGGAAGCTGAACTCCATTGTGAACCCTGCATGTCAGTCACCTGCTCCTCAGTGGTGGAGAGATCTGCGTGGCCAGTCCTCACTGCTCTATTTCACTTCTGCTGGAGGAGAAGCAGAGCAAGTGCTCTCTGGGGCTCTTAATCTGGTCTTTTTCCTGAGCACTAAATTCAGCCTTGAAGTCTTTTCCCTCTGGTAAGCAAGTATTTTTGAGGAAAAATGGATTTTGAAAACAGCATAATTTATTTCCTTGGTGCTCTCCTGGAAAAGTCATCAGTCTTGGCTTTGCATTCCCTCTGCTGCTGTTGTGAAATGGTGCTTCAGTGCCACGCTCCTGGAGCTGCCTGGCTCGGCCTGGGCAGGTTGGTTAGTGCAGGGAGCCATGGCTATGATGGTGCCAATGTGGATGAAGAGTGCTCTGGATCGTGTTCACTGCTGGGAGGTTGGCCAGAGGACTGCAGCAGCCAGCTCTGCAAATAGGAGGAATTGCTATTGACACCCCGTGTCTGAATGTGTTAAAACTTAGCTTTAATTGTAATTTAACTTTACTTATGTGGTAGGGTGTAAGCGTCAGGTCGTGCTGAATACTTACTTCTTCGATTTTAAAGGCTGGAAGCTCTGCTTGGTGCACATGGTACAGCTGGTTTTGCTTTACTCTGTGGAGCTGAGAGGTTGGCCAGGATTAGTGCCTACTGCTTGTCTGAACTGCCCTGCTGAGTTCACATCGTCTTGTTTGATTTTGAGGGAATATGGTTGATTTGTGATCCTGCATGAACTTCAGCTGAAATGTTCTCTGCTTAGCGCCTTTGCAGTAGTTGGTGTCACCTCCTCCTCGCTTTGCTCACGTGCAATGGAAGAAATGCTCCTTGGACTTGGGAGGGGAAAGGGGCTTTTCTGGGTGTTTTCAGTTGCTAGAGAGCCACAGTGATCTTTAATCCTAAGGTGCAAATTGCTATTGCAGCATTTTCCAGGGAAAAAGCAGCCTTGAGAGGAAATGGAGCTATAAATGAACCTGGCTGGGCTCCTGACTGAGTGCTTTGAGCGAGAGTTTGTGCTCTCCCTTTTGGCTACAGGCCAGCCTTTCAAAGGCAGCTTGGCAGAGCCGTGCTGTGTGCTCAGGTACCCCCTAACCCTCGCCTGCTGATGTTCTGATAAGCAAGTGCACGCACGCCGTGTTGGGGCTGATCACGTGCGCGCTCGATCCTGCTTGCCAGTGCTGTGCTTTGATGGCTGTAAGTGTGCGCTGGCATCATGCAGTTCACCCACAGACTTTGAGAATCTAAGCTTGTAATTTTAGCAGCTGGCTCAGCACTGTCTCTGAGCAGATAGGCTGGTTAAAATAAATAAATAAATAAAAGTACAGGCCTGTTTCCTGTGCATGTCAATGTTGGAATAATTTTAAATGGTGTGTTTTCTCCTGGTCACTGACCTATAGTTTATTCCATTATCGACTGCTGGGTTACTGGCTCTTTGTATTCTGTGGTTAAGTGAACTGTAAGGCTGAAATCATTTGACTGGAGTGGTGTTGCTGGGCAGGAACTCGACTCTGGCTGACTCAGATTGGGGTGAAAGTGTACCCTTTGGCAACTCAAATACTCATTTATCTCCACCTCCCCCCCAATAAACGGGTTAAACAACATAGTGGAATATTGATCCTGCTTTCATCTGGCAGCCTCAGGCTGTAGCAGTTACCTTTGTGCCACATTCCTGCTGCTTTCCCAACAATGCCGTACATTTTCTCCAGAGCTCCCTCCCTCCCCTTGGTGACCTTCTCTTGGTTTGGCTGTGATGGCTTTACTGCCAGATGCCTTCACCGCTGTGAAGCACATACAACACCAGCATGGGCAGAGCTCGGGGTAAAGGTGGTAAAGGCTTGCTCAGTTGGTGTGATGCTGCGAGCACCATAAAGTGAAGTTTTGTGGCTTGGTGACATGCTTTTGTTCCCCAGGCTCTGCTCTGTGAAATGCTGGCCTTAGGTGGGGTCCTAGAATAACCACGCTCTGTTCTTTCAGGGTGCTAGAGGTAGACTGAGGGTTGGTTGAAGACCATGCACCTCCTGTCTGTCGGTGCCTTAGTTACTGGTAGATGTTCAGCAATTGCTGCCTCACGTTGTTGTGGTGTTTTGGCAGTCGTGGACCTTTACTGATGTGGTGGCTTATTTAAAACTCTGATTAAGACTCCTGGAGTGGCCAGTATTGCTGCTTTTATCAGGGAGCTTCTTTCTGAGAAGTACCTGAATCTTCTGACTGTTGCTGACATCCAAGTTGCCAGTAGGTGATTTGAGTACAGCCCGATCTGAGACCCCACTGTCCTGGTTGTGCTGCCTGTGTTGTGTAAAGGTTCTACAAACATGGGGGCAGAGAAACAGTCCAGCTGGAAGGAGTCTGTTAAGCTGTGCTAACACCCAGTAAACCATCATCCCTTTCCATGCCGACAGCCTGGGGCAAGGTTACATAGTGCTGAGAGGCTCCAGCCTCTGCAGTGTCCCTGTGTTGAGCTGCACGTGTTTATTCACAGGGGAGGAGGGTGGTTCACTGTTTCTTTCCCTGTTAGGGTGAACACTTGAACTGAGCTTACGTGTCCTCCCTGGGACTGCCTTAGGCTCTTTGGAGTTTTTGGCTGCTGCAGAGAAGTAGCTTTAGTACACTCAGAGGTACTGTTCTGTATTATCTGTTCATATTTAAGGTCTAATGAGGACTTGATCTTTGTTAGTGACTGCTTTGCGTGTCTTGATTGTGGGCTATGGGGGTGTTAGAAAGGCCTTTTTGTGTGCTCCTGCTCATCTTCCCAACCAGATGCATCCATCATCTTCAAAAGAAGCGGGGGAGAAAGATGGCTTATACTTTTTTTTTTTTTTTTTTTGAGCCATCAAAACTTGGCATCCAAATAAACAGGTGTTCTGGCATGGGAGCAGAGGAGTGCTTGTCTCTGAGCTCCTGTCTCTTTTCATGTATCTTCAGGGAGTCTCTATCAAAGGGCTGACTTTACTAATGATGTAATTTATTTTCTTTTCTGCTGAGGAGTTGGTGAAGAACTGGATTCCTGGTGTCTGTAGCAGGGTAGGAGGGTCCAACATGTAAATGTCTCTGGAGCACAGCCCAAAAATTGCCTTGGGTAGAATTAAACTCTGAAAGTAAATAATGTCGCTGCTCTGCAAACCTCTGGCCTTACGTGGCAAATACTTGGGACTGTCAGTCCCAGTGTTATGTGCTATGTTCAAACGTGTCTGCTGTTATTGGTGGACAGATGCTGGGAGTAACCCTTGAACCTCTGAGGAACTCTAGTCTGGGAAGTTTTAGAGACTGTGGATTGGTACTTTGGCTCACAAGATGAAATGCATGTCAACATTTGCCAACGTTTTGTGTGCAGGTCTCCCCAAAACCTGATTCCTTACCTCCAGTGTTTGACCTTTAAGTCTGGCCGTCTTGGTCACTTGGTGTAGAGAAATCCATGTGGATTGTACCAAAAAAGCCTTCTTATATCAATACTCTCTTGCCTGAGCCCTTCCAGGGGTTGTGTGCAGAAGACAGGCTGGGCCTCAGGAAGATGAAGACAGCAAACCCCTGATCAGCCTTAACTTTGTTCCTTGGCTTCCAGGCGGTGCCACTTCCAAGATAAGGCAAACACTGCAGTGACCTTATCCAGGGACCTCGCTGACGTCAACGTGTGCCTGTCCATTAACCTCGTTGGACTTTGGGTCAGGTTTCTTTGAAGGCTGGGTATTGAAAGCAAAGAGCGAAAGGCTAGCCGGGGTCACTCCAGTCTTTGCTGGGGTAACTGGAGCAAAGACAAGGGGCAGGCTGTGTGAGCCAGCCTGTTGGGAGGGTCAGCCCACATGTGATTGAAGGCAGAGGGGTTTTCCATGGCCCTCTGTCTTGAGCTTCTTATGCCAAACGTGTCTTATAGACCTGCTGCTGGGCCTCTCGACATGCATCTCCCTTTAAATGTTTGTTTATGTGCGTGTCCCTGGGGCGCTTTGGAAATCTTTGGAGATACCTAAAAGGATTGAGGCACCCAAGTGTCTGTGCACAGGATCAGCACAGCACGCTTGGTTTTATTTTGTCCTTAAATAAAAGCAGGCTCTGAGCAGATGAAAACATTAGCATGAGCTGTGTGCCTTTGTGTTTTAATGCTGTCTCCCTGAGCAGTGAGAGAGAAGCATTATGAAGTTCTTGCTTTAAAAGGACCTTGATGGCAGCAGCCAAGCTGGGGCAACCTTGGAGAGGACTCATATGCCACTTTTTGGTGCTTTGTGTTGTAGAGTGCTGTGTGCTCGAGGGACTGTCTGTGACACTCCTTGCTCCTCCTGTGACATAGGAAAGTCCAGATGCAAGCCTAGGTTGATAAGTTTTAAGTGAATGACATTAACCAGGCAGGAAATATTCCTGCTTGGCTTTAGGGTCCTACACAGCAAACAAAGAAACAGAAATAACAAACAGTGGGTTTACTTAGGAGTAATGTGACTTTGCTTTTTATTATAAGCCTCAGGAGAACAGTAACTTAACCTAGTGTAACTTTCTTCCAAACCACAGCATCTCTGCCTACAGGCACCCTGGTGGACATCTGCTCCTCAAGTTGCCTACTGTGTTCATTCATGTTGGTACCTGAAGTGTTTTGGTACCTTACGGACTGTTCTGTTCCTTTCCTCCCCCGTGCATGTGCTGCTTCCTCGAGGCATTTTGGCACCAAGGAGAAGGCAGAAGTAGCACTTAAAACATAAAGGATTCCAGATGTGAGCATGCCTTGGACACTGCTAGTGGAAGAGAAACACGTAATCCACACAGGTGTTCACATTATGGTGTGTCCACATGGTACGTGTGGCTAAATATCCCAGATAAAGCTGATTGTTTTTTGTAGGTTAGTTTCCTCTCTCCTTTTTAAACTGTAAATTGAAATCCACACTCTGGGGAGCCTGCAACTGTATACCTGTTAGCTGCATTCCCTGCCGTGGTGTCAACTTGATGGCTGGAGCCTCACATTCTTAAATGTCAGTGATGAGGTGTTAGAAGTTCCCTTCTTCCTGCTGGAGGAGGTTGGAGGAGGCCCTTGAGAACTGTTTGCCGTAGGAAATGAGAATTGCCAAGATCCTCTGTTTCGAGAGAGTCTACATGATCCCTTCACCTTGTGTAGGATGAAATAATGCTGGTGTTGCCACTTGAGCCCCATCCCTGGCCGGATAGCAAAGCCTGGTCGTCCTTCTGATGCAGTGATTTGCCTCTGCCACCATTCTCTACAAGGACAGGCCAGCAGAGCTGGCTTTGCTGTGAGACTGAGTCTCCTTCCCTGCTGATGGGAACTGTGGTGCTTACCCTTCCCCTAACACTGTGCAAATTATTTTGCAGTTTTATTTTCCCAAGGAACACGCAGATGATCCATATTGCACTTGGGGGGGCTTGCATGCTAATGAAACAAAAAACTAGATTTTTCTTATCTTGCTTAGAAGTTTAATTTTGAGCATCTTGAACACAAGATCAGAGTGGGGTTGTGAGCTAGACCAAGTCTTGTTTTTACGGGAGGTAGCCGGAAAACTCATCGCTTCTGGTGATGTTAGTTCTCCTTAAAAGTGTTATTACTACTGTTGACTGTGTGTTGGTTTCATGGCAGAATTGTTAATCTTTGTGAAGGTGATTTCAGTCCTTTTGTCTATCAGGTAACCTCAAAATAAAAACCACTACCACTGGGTCTGAATCTTTTCCATTAATGTAGCAGATTCCAAAGTGCCAAGTGGGGAATGGTCTGTTTGTAATGGTGCTCCTCTAAACTTCTGATGCTTCAGACAAGCCCTGTGTATTGGTTGGAACAAATTATGTTGAACTCTTGAGCTCTGAAATTATTTCGAGGTCTGGAGTTCATTTGGAGAGTGAAAACTGGATGTCACAACAGTGTCTGAGGCACTGCTGGAAGTGATGACACTCATTCCAGGGTGTTCAGGCAGCTCCTGTGTTGCACTGTGGTGAGCAGCATCTCCACACTAGCAGGGCTGTTGCACCAGGGATGGAAAGGCCTCCTGGGGTATTCCTGCTTTTATGCTGCTCTCCAGCCTTTTGTTCTCGTTTTTCAAATGGGTGCTCAGAATTCGCAGAGCGGTTTGATTGAAAGAAGAAATGTTGAACTGAAGGACTAAAAAAAAAAAACCCAACCACAACAGAGGATTACCTAATTTGAGGCTGGTGCCTGTACCATTTCACACTCTCTTACTCCTGTCAGTCAGGGCTCTTTTTATATACATATGAATTTTCTAAGACAGACCTTGCTGTCCAAGGCTGAGGTATTGTCCTACCTATTTCAGAGTGTTTCATGGGTCTGCTTGGGATGCTGTTTCTTTGTTTCCATTTCTCAGCCATGGTGCTGCATCCCTTCTGATCAGGCAAGGAATTGAGGCTTCTGACTCAGTCTTCTGAGGAGACTCCTGAAGTTGCCTGGGAAAATGCTGCAGTGCCTGAGCAGCTGGCGAGGGCAGGCAGAGCTGGAAGACGGGCAGGGATGCGGCTGTCTGGAGTGGTGGGAAGGAGGATGCATACACTGACCAGTGAGGCTTTGGGGAGCCACATCCTCTGTTCCTGGCTTTGATTTGGTGTGAAAGGTTCGGCTTCAGGCTGCTGACCTCCCCGGCCCAGCAGTGTGGCAGGAGCAGTTGCTTGCGTGAGACCTTTCTTGATTTCTGTCCTGACCTGATGTGTCGTGCTCTGGAGACGATGGTTTTGTTAAGGATGCTCTTGGGTGGTGAGTGAAGTGCTCTGATATATATTCCCCCAAGCCCCGTGGAGTATTATTTTCATGTACTTCTTTTAGGTGAAAAAGAAGAATCTGGCAACTGTGTGGGAGGCTGCTTTGACTGGTATACACAAGCATTAACAATGATAAATCTGGGGGGTTTATTTAGGACTTTTTGTCTTTTAACTCTTTGAGCTCCTCTGGACTTCTCTACATGCAGGTAGAAAAACAGCAGGCATGAAACCTAAGGAATGGTCAATGCCTTCGTCCCAGGAGAGGTGCTGAGTGTCAGAGGAGCTGGGGCTTTGGGCTACAGTATTCCCAAATGTGGCTTGAGGCTACAGCATTCCCAAACGTGTCCTGCCGTGCATTTCCCACCGCATGGGACCCGGAGCAGTTATCTGTAACAGTAGTAACATAAATTGAATGAGCAGTCCGGTTAAATAAGTAATGAAGTTAGCAGGGTGCCTAATTAAATTAAATTTAAAATTATGTATGGATTATGCCTTCTAATAATTGCTGTAGGTTTGTCATTGAGGAACTCCACACTGCCCTCTTGGAGGAAGCTTCCCCTTTCCCAGGTGAATGTTGGTACCATGGAGGGCTGCATTTTACACTTCAGTTGACTTTAACTCCTTCCTCATGCTCTTGTGACCATGGTAGTGTTGCTGTTTTCTGTTCTGCTGAGATATGTGGAGGGAGTTTGGGTGATTTCAGCCTCTGCTGCTTATATGATGTTTTTTTCCATTGCTACAAAGGATTTCTGCTTTGCTCCTGCTCTCCTAGACCAGCCTTAGTGCTGTTTCCTCAGTCCCTGTGCAACACAGATCTCCTTGTAGGGACTGTCCTCTGTCCTTCCCATTCTCTTGGTGCCTGGGGAGTTGTTCCTGCCTCCATAAAGCACTGGGGCCCGACGACACGTCTGGTTGCTCTGGACACAGTGACTTAGCTCACTGCTTTGTTTGAAAGTAATCTCTTAATATCCATCTTTCCGGGCTTCTTTCAAACAGCAGCACTTTGAAGGTGTGTGTCAGTTTGGGAATAAACGTTAAGCTGAGGTGGAAGAACAATTTTGAAGCAAAGGAAGGCTGCTGAAATTAAAAGACACTTGAGAAGACACAGCCATCATGGCCACCAAAGGGAATTCTTTTCTCTCCAGACAGCATTTTGAAAGCAGTCTATCTGTCCTGGGCATGGTCAGGCACTCAGTGTGTTTTGAAGATGGGTTGTCAAGGCAGAACTGGCTCTGGCTGGCAATTGCTGACCTTTGAGCTAATGTGTGCTTAATAGAAGAATGTGAGTACATCAGAGGAAGAATTGTCATTGTCCTTACCATCTTTTCACCTCCTTTTGAGAAGGACAGGTCTATTAAAGGACCTCTGCTCAAGTGGAACTGGTCCTGCCCTTCCAGGAGATGACTGCTGGCCTTTCTGAAGGCTGTAGTAGATGAGGGGAGGAGAGAGTGCCCAAATGACCAGAGCTCCATTGCTGCTTTTTTAATTCCCACCACCCCCCACTGTTCATTTTGCTAATATATGAAGTTCCAGATTGTGTCTTTGGTGTAGGATCCAAACTTGCCTGCTGCAGGGGCAGTGGTCTGGGGGACCCACAGCTTGTTCTTCATTAATCAACAGATGCACTGCAGAGAAATGCCTGGGACAGCAGCTATGGTGATGAATTACAGAAGATTTTTGTCACATTCCAGGCAGTCTGATTCTTCCTTGTTGATGGTTTCCCTGGGAAGGCCTCCAGAGGATGAACAGGAGGATCATGCAGCCCCTTTTGCTCCAGGAATGGCAAATACTTTGCATTGTTTCCCTGTGGTGCTTCATCAGAGAATCTGAAGGTCCTCTGCAAACCTTTAATTAGTCCTTGATTGGCCTCAGCACCTTGATACCCACCACCCTTGTGACTGAGCAGCAAGATTGAAGAGCCTTGTTACCTCCCCCATCTCCTGAGCTGAAGTGTGAAAGTAGAAGGATCTTGGCCAGAGCCCTTATGAAGCCAGAGGAGTCTAGAAAACCACAGGGTGTAGTGACTGCTATAACTAAGTGATTTGCATGGGTGCAGTGACCTGAGCAGTGCTCTGCACATTTCATGCACAGTTGCGTTAAAGGGATGCTGATCATTTTCAGCATGACCTGCTAATTATTAGAGCAGATGAAAGCCTTTTTTTTTTTCCCTCTTTAAATCCTCCTCCCCCCGCATGTTCTCTTCTTCTCCCTGCTCCTTCCCCAAGCCCTTATCTAAGCTAATCAACATGACACAAACAGCCAAAAAAGCAGTATTCTTACAGCAGCTATTAACTAGAAAGGAGACAGTGGTGTCTGGAGCCCCTCGGGAGGGACTCGCCTGGTATAACCCATTACTTTTAACAACCAGAGTGAGAGCTGCAGAGTCACAACAGAAAAGCTTTAAGCTTTTTTTCTTTTGAGGTCCTAATATGCAGTGATCTGTTTCTTGTGATGTAGATTTTTAAGAAGACCTAAGTGTGGAATTTCAGTGGTGATGCTTCCCAGATATCTGATACATCCCTGATTAAAAATAAATCGATATCAATAGCTATATATGTTTTTTGGTAAAGTTTTCAAAAGTTCAAGACATATGGCTAGGTCCTTCAAGAGAGTCTTTCTGTCCCAAGTGTCCATTTATTGTTGGTACAGCGTCCCTCAGCAGCAGAATACACAACTAGGGGAGGGTCATGTTAATTTGGCGAAGTAGTTTCTACAATTGCATCAAGCTGGACACATGGGTTTGTTTTCTCCTGTATTTCAAGAATTTTTTTATCTACAGCCATGGGAGGGATTTTCCAATCTCCTCTGCTCTGGTTTAGATGAGTGCTTAAAAGTTGTGCATGTGGTGATAACAGAATAGGCTGAGAGAGAGGACAGACATGTCTTAGGAATTTCAGTTGTGGTGGTACGTTGGAAGGAAGCTGAGCAAATGGACACGATGTTTAAATAGTGTGTCCTGAATTGCTTTCATTTGGTTCTTATTTTGTAAACCATTGGCTGGGTTTTCTGTCCTTTCAGAAATCAGCAGCTTCTTATGAAATATGGAGCTGTTTAAAAACAGACAGCAGCTGCTCCATCCTTGCGTCAGCACGGACTCGGCAGAAGGAAGGGGAATGGTAGACGGTTGTTTAGCTGTGATATTCTTCCCTTCATTGCTGTTGTCATATTGTGTTAACAGAAGGTCTGATCAAATATACACCAGGAAAGTAAGACTTAATGTTTCTTTGTTCTCCTGGAATGGTGCTGGGAGGGGAGCGGGGGAATGTTTGAATGAGACTTTTATTTATGTGGTTCAGATAGCTCAGCGTTGCCTGTGTCGGTAGGTATGTTGTTCTGCTCTTATTTCTTAGGCTGCTTGCTGTATTTTTAGCTGGGAAAAGTCTTTACTTGGTTGTTTGTACAAAACCTCTGCTATGCGATATGGAAACCTCGGTGGGGGGGTAAATATTTAACGGGGAGAGTATGCTGTGTTCACGCTGACTTCCTAACTGGTTTTAAACTCTTTTCATAAAAAAATCTCAGCTAGATTATTTAAAAAAATAAAATGGAAAATGAGGAACATTGTTGCACAAGAACTGGAAAGAACCCAAATAGTTTGCTTACTGTTAAAATTGCGACATGACTGGAAACATTTGGTAAAGAAAAATTAATTGCTTGGTGTATTTGTGGTTTCCTGTTGAATCTCAATTTCTAGAGGAGGTTGAAAATCCCATGGATGTTTCCTCAGATTACTAGATAGCATCATACCTTGTGAGCATGATGAAAGACCTTCAGCAAAGCATGGCAGATATCCATGGCTTGTTATAAAAAGTCTCTCCCATCTGGAACATGACTGTTTTTTCTCCTTTTTAGTAGGATGGTTTGAGCAGAGATAAACATGCAGTGAAATTTAGCCTGGTGCAGTCTTACTTCACTGCCAACATGGACTTCCTTCCAATCTGAGAGTCACTTGAAGAAGAATGCTGCTGTGGTCATTAGTCCTCAGAGCTTTAAATAAGCTTTGAAGCCATGGACAGGGCTGGCTGGTAAGGGAGGAGGAGAGGGCCAAGCAGTTGTCATTCAGCAGAGGATGGGCTTGAATGTGGTTGAAGGTCTGCTCTGGCCCGTCTCACTCCACTCCTGAGTGATGGTGAGCTGCAAAGCCTGAGCTTGGGAGAATCAGATGAGAGAAATACCGGGGCTGAGGACCATGGTGGTTCCCATATCTGGAGGCTTGGGAAGCATCTGAGAGCTGCTGTGTGAAACCTTGGGCTGGAGACATCTGGCAAGGGGTCAGGTCAGAGCATCACAGTTCTCCTTTGGCCTGCAACCCCTGCTCGGCCTCCTCGTTTGATCACACAGAAGATGTTTGTGTATGCAGGAGTATAACTCGTGATGACACAGGGCTTAAGGTTGTGAAATCTTTGAGGCTCTTCTGGATATTCCTGTGGGAATGGAAGAGTTATCCCTCAGATAATTTCCGTGGGGAAATAGTTAATCTCATAAACACCAGAGGTTGTTTTCTAAAGCGAAGGCAGGGCTGTGTGGGAACGTGGTTAACCATGTACAGTGGAGACAGGCTAAAACTCATAAAGGAAAAGTGTATGTAGGAGTTTATAGCTGTGTATGAGTGTATTAAAGCTTTAATTTGAGATCACTGACTGAGATGAAAGTGAGCTGCTGTGGAGTGACACTGCTTTGAGGAAGCTGAAAGCAACTTTTTGAGATGGATGGTGGCCCCACAACTGCAGGCGCTTGATGTCTGAGAACACGCACAGTTAAACAAAGTCTGCTTCTGGTAGTCCTGGAAAACAGTAAAGTGTTGGGTTTTTTGGTGTAACTTGAAATAATGAAAAACTTACTTTAAAATTAATGCTCAGCTAACTTTCTGAAAATCCCCCATCCAGTTTTGAATGTGTGTGTTCACTCTTGGGCTGTTGGGAGTTAAGTTTTCCTCTTGACTCAACTGTGGAAACGGTCTTCATTTATCATTTCCCAGTTTAGCTCCTGTATTAAAATTATAACAAGGCTGGGGTTTATTTTTGTCTTGTGTACATTTATCTCCTGCGTATCCTTGTGTCTATTATTAGAGTCCTGCTCCATTGCTAAATGGATTGGCCGAGTTCTTGGGGACAAAATATTGAAGCATATGACTAGTCTGCAATACGCCTCAGCCGAGGCTCTGCAGTATTCATAGCGCCTGGGTTTACCCGGCGTTTGTCACAGCTTGCTTATTTTAAACACTGAGGATGCAGTGGGCAGAGCCAGTAGATAGGAGATGTTCAATGGCATATCAGCTTGTAAGTGGAAGGAGGGAGGAGGTGAAGGTGGAGGGGAACCTCCAGCTGAAAATAAACAGATAACAGTGGTGTGTGTTTGGGAAGCGTGGCCAGGGCACAGCCCTCTTCTTGTTTTGCTTTTTTTATTTGGACTTTTTTTTCTTGACAGGATAGTTCTGCTTCAGAGTGCAAATAAGGGAATGTCGAATCCTCTGCAAGAGGACTGGTGTGGTGGTTGGTTGGCTATGAACTTACCCATTATTGAATTAAAAAACAACTGGAAACTTCTGATGAGTCCCAGCCATGTTTCAAAGTCCCCGTGATTACCACTTCTGCTGGTTGGTGGCTTGATGCTTGTCCTCCAACCTCTAACTGGCTTTTTGGCTTGCACGAGAGTGACTTGTATTTCTGCTGATCTTGCCTCCTGGTACCACATCCAGCCTGAGCTAGGTGGTTTTTTGGGTCTTTCTGGGATTTGTTGCATTTTGTAACCTAGCTATTGAATATCTTAACCATGTTGTTGCTTTGCTTGCAGGGTCTCTTTGTCCCTGTGGCCTCTTCTGTATCTGCACTCTCTCCCAGGTCTTAAGAAGACCTTCAGGGTCTTGCATGCTGTAGTAGTATACCTTTTAGAGACCTAGTTTTTGGTGCTTTATTTTTTTTTTTTAAATAACCTAGGCAGTATCTTTGGTGAGACATAGTGCAGAATTCACAAAAACAATTAGAGAAGACTTTTACTGGTATAACATGGCTTGGGATCAGATTCTCGATTCGATTTTTATTCCCTTCTACTTCGTTTCTCTAAAAAATGTGATGAAATACTTTCCCTACTCCCGTTTGCTGGATTTTTTTCCCCCTTTTCTGCTATTCATGGGATACACTCTGCTACTGGATCTCTTGATCCAGCTGGAGAGGGACTGCCTGGTAATTCCAGCTTTCGCACAGATCCTTAAATGAGCCGTCTTTTTCCACCTCCTCCCTTCTTTGTGTTCCTCATCCAACATCCTTTGGTTCCTACGTATGTGCCACGTGCTTCCTTGTTTTGCCTGCGTGAACAGAATTTTCTGACGTCTGTTCCGAAGGATGCGGCTTGGCCCTTGCAAAGCTTTTTCTCTGCTGCAGGCTCTGCTAGTAGAGGCAGGTGTGCCCAGTGTGGAACTGTTCTTGGGCTGGGTGTGTTTTTGGAGGCTCTGGCTTGTGGAGCAGGAGGGTGGTTTAGCCCTGGCCGTGCAGCTGTGGGTGTAGGAAGCTGGGAACTCTGGGGTAGGATCAGCACACAGGACTGAGTTGCCTGAAAGATTTGCTACTGTGGCCACAGAACGGCTTGACAGGTGGGGGAGAGTTGATCAAACAAGCCTGCTTCCACTAATTGTCTGGCTATTGTATTTCTTTTTGTGATTTTTTTTTTTTTTTTTTAAATTTCATGGACTTTAAAGCATGCGTGACTGAACAGTTTAATTAGCTGTGGGAACTGCTGGAGATAAGTTACTGGGATTTTCTGCAAACCTCTCTGCCCTTTTCATGTTTTCGGTGCAGCAGAGTTGCTGTGAGCAGGCAGGCAGGAGTGCCTGTGAACGTGGCCCAGGTAAGATGTTATCACCTGCAGGTGACTGGTGTGTAGGCTGGCTGTTTGCTGGTGGGAACCAGTCCCTGATCTGGTACCCCTGCCTGGGCTCGTGGGGACAAGGTGCACGTTGGGCAGAGCAGAATCCAGCCCCACACTTGAGCTGTGCTTGCTGGGGATACCCTCACACCTCATGGACATACCTCTTTCATCTAGGTCACCTTCTTGCACACCTCTGTTGCAGGGGAGACATTATGCAGCCATTGCTTCATGAATTGCACTCTAATTTGGTAATCTTTGGGTGATCTCCTCTTCTACCTTCCACACTAGAATGTTTCAGTGACTGTGTAACTAGTTACAGTAGGAATACCAGCAGTGTTGTTCAAGTTATATGGGCTTTATGGAAACATGGACGTTTGTCATGGCCTCCCAGCATGTTTTCAGAGGTTGCTAATGGGCGATATTCTCAGAGACTTGAGTTGAAATCCTGTTCCTCCTGCAGTAAATGGGTGAATGGAGACTCCTCATTACTTTGCAGGGGCTGGCATTCAGCCTAAGTTCTCCTCCTGGATCCATCAGGAAAGTCGTCATGTCTGGATCCCTTGCCATGGCTGGACCTGTGCTTTCCAGGCTGTGGAAAGTACCTGAGTGCTCGTAGAGGAGCTGTAAGTGGCTACAAGCTGCTCCTTTTCCTGGGAGAGCAGAAGTGAACCACCCACCTTGGAAAAACGGAGGTTATAACAATGAGGTTCTGGCTTGTGTCTCCAGCTTTATTAGCAACGGTCAAAATCGATTTTTCTGACGTATTTTTCTTGTGCTCACAGTGATTTTCTGTGGTCAAATATGTCTTCTTGTTTTGTTCCCGTGCATGAATGGATTGTATATGGAGCTGGCTTCCATGCTACAGGGTCTGCTTCATCCCGACGCCCCGCGCTGAGCGTGCCCTGGTCATGCAGTCTGTCCGGCAGCTGTACATGATCGAGCACACAATCAATTAGGAATTATTAAAGGTCAAGGATATTATTGCAGAAGGTTCATTTTAAAAAAAAAAAAAAGCATCCTGTAAGAGGTGCTGGTGGTTATTTCCTTTAAATCCTTAGATTTGGGGTTTGAGAGGAAAAATTGCTAAACGATGTCTTAAAGCTGAATAAAGAAGTCAGTATTGAATGTTCTAATGTCTTACAGATGCTGTGGGGTTGCAGGGTTTTATTTTAAATTTAACAATGGGAGTTGGAGCAGCTCCAGCATTGTAAAGAATAGTCTCTTTAATTAAGGGTTTAAGCTAGAAGAGTGTGTAGTGTGATGCCATTTTAAAGTTTCAGCAGGGCTTTGTAGTTGTAACTTGTTATTCCCCATCTTGCATCATGCATCCATGAGTCTGGGGTCATGGTGGGGATGGATGTTCCTTGCCTGGAGAAGAGAGGTTGGTCTCTGTCAGGGTAGAAAGGTTTCTCCAGATATTTTAGCCCTGACTTTACCATTTTCTCTTTCCTGTGACTCCTGATGCCCACTTTAAGGTGCAGTGCACATAGTGTGTTACACCCATGTGTGTAACAGCAACATGGTGTGTTAGAGAAAACATCAGCTTTGTTTTTCCCTAATAGATTTTTTTTTTTTCTTTTCAGGTTGGGGAGAGGGTGTTCTTAGATGTCATCTTGGTAGTAGCAAGTTAGGATGGAGGTTAAGGGACAAGGGACGGGAGACTGGGATCAAATTCAGTCTGCTCAGGAAGGTATCCTGAGACTCACTGAGGTTTCACTGAAGTAGTGGACTATGAGATGTAGTTGTGTGTCTGTGGCATTCAGCTGGGCAGGGCCGAGTCTCATGCCTCTGGAAATTCTTAGGTTTCAGTTCTCAGTGACTTGTTCACCTGTAACTTACTGGGGCGAAACCCAGAAAATTGGCCCTTAAAAAGATAAACTGAATTATTATTCTCCCGTAGAAGACAGAAGTGTTCCAGGCATGCGACCCTGAGTTCTCATCAGAAAAAGCATCAAGAGATTTATGGTGACGTGTCTTCAGCCCATTCTCGGCTCACGGGATGGTGGATGCTCCATGCCAGGTCTGGTTTTCTCCTGTCTGTGCCTCTGCCTGGCTGTGTGGTAGCACAACGTGCATTTAATTGTCAGCAGCAACAGCTGCTACTTTTGGCCATCTCGGACACTTGGCTGTAGGAACCAGCATCTGCCAGGGTTTGCTGCATCCTGGTTTGTGCAAAGACTTTTTTCTTTAGGGTACTTACTGTGAGAATTAGGCTCTTCTGTGGCATTAGGAACTGTAGCCTTGTAGCAAAGGCTGAGCAGCTGTGAGTCTGACAAGGAACCTTTATGGTTTTCATTTAGTGTCTCCTGGTATGTTTATTCCCATAAAATAATTAATTGAACTAGAGCTCCAAGCAATGTTATCACCTTTGCACATTAGCAAATCATAATCATGCTCTGGGACTTAATGAGATTTAGAAAGAAATGTTTTTTTTTTTGTTTGCCTTCTGGTTTTCGAGTGTTAAAGACTCCCATGGGTCGTGCATTCAAGTGTTTTCTGGAGATCACGGGGGCAGTGGGCTGTCTATGTGTGGAGGGCTGGCCATGGAGAGCCACCAGCCACCAATGCAGAGCAGGAACCTTTGGGTTTCCCAGAGTTGTTGCCAAACTTGGAGCTGGATTGTGAACGCTGGCAACACTGTTTTGAAAACTGAGCACTGAGAATGGAGCTAACTGTATTTTTGTGGTGGTCTTGGCTCTGCTATTTTTTTTAATTTTCTCTTTTATTTTCCATTGTTTTCTTTGCTTATTTGTTAACTCGCAAAATTCAACAAATTCCAGAGGATCTCCCAGCCCTTGGGGTGAGTTTTACTCAGGGCTGCAGTGAACCAGCACATGGCTGTGGCACTCACTGAGCTCCTGCTCAGAGGTGTAGGTGCAGTGGGGACCTGCTGGCCTTCAGGTGATCAGGGTCTGTGCCAGGGTGTGGAGATAGTGGGGTCATCCTGGGCAGATTGCGTGCGTAGTCACGGTAAATATTAACTTCACATGATCTTGGGAGCTGCTGTGCGTGTGTTAGCTGCTCATTTTGGTAGGATTTGGTTGAAACTCAGTCATGAGGCTCCTTAACTTCATCAGTCTTCCCACACCACTGACTTTAATGACGTCTTGAGTGTCTTCTCCTCTGAGTTTTGCTGCTATTTCTTCATCTTGCCGGGGTGCGTTAATGCTTTTAACTCATTCAGCTGCAGAATAAGCCCAAAGTGTGTATGGTCAGGTTGCCCTAGACTGACACAGGGGCACAGGGTATCTCGAGTGCAGTTGGTTCTCCAGGACATCCCTGCAAATGCTTTCCCGAAAGGAGAGACAAATTCTCCCAGACTTGCTAAGAGACGATTTGTCTTGCTTCCCTGCAGCTCTGCAAATCACGTCTGGAGCCCCATCAGCCTCCTCATGGCTGGCACGGGCAGGGCAGTGACAATCACATGCACAAGTGTTGTTTTGTGGTCTGTTTTCTCTCAGGCCGGGCGAGCTGGAGGAGAACCTTGCGCGTAGTTTGCTGGAGCCAGCGAGCAGAGCAAATGTACCTGCTGAGTAACAGACTGAAATAAATCCGGAAAAGCCCAGATGGGGTTCTGGCAGTTACTGCAGATGCTGTGTCTGTGACAAATCAACAAATCCACTAGATGGGAAACAGTTCCTGTGTGCTGTCCCCGGGAAGAGGAGCATCTTCTGCACCACTGCCCGGTGACCCTGGGCCGTTCATCTGGGCAACGCCGGACGGCGGTGCAGGAAGGAAATAGTTAAAGGAGGAGAGGTTGTCAAGTTGGGTTAGCCATCAGATAGCTAATATTTTAGAGGTTTTTCAGAGCTAAGCTATAAAAAGGCCGTAGCAGTATTTCAACTCGCCCATTGTCTGCTGGAAGCCAGCCAGCGTTGCCATGCCGACGAGGAATTATTACTTGCTGCCAGAGCTGGAGGAAAAGCTCATACTTTTGGCTTCAAAACAGGAGGGGTGGACTTATGTAATCCACTGTGTTTATAGGCTGAGACTGGCAGGAGCATTGAGAAATAATTACAGGCTTTCCATTTCATTTCCAGCTTGGTTTTAAGGCTGTGTGGCCTCACTTTATTTATTTATTTTGAAGTTAAGAGGGTGGCTGCTAAAGATGCAGGAGGTGATGCAGGGATGCTGCTAGGTAAGTACCCCCTGCTTCCCTCCCCGGGCTGGCTGGGCGGCTTTTGTTTTGGTGGCATTTTGTGTGGAGAGCTAAACTAGGCCACAGCAGAAAAAAAGTTGCTTTGAAAAACTGAGACTTGGCCCGGCGACACAGAAACAGTGTTTCGTGCTGGAGGCTGAGCACACACTCCCGCGGTTGCCCGGAGGTGTCCAACCGCTTGCCGGCGGAGGTGAAGTGCAAGGTTTTGCGAGTCCCTGCTGCTTTCTAAGGTGATTTTTATCCCTCCAACCCTCCTTGGTGTGGAGCGTGTAATTTTGGGGGGAGGGTAGCACCAAGGAAAAAGGAGAGAAAAAAGTTTGGAAATTTTTTTTTCCATGGACATCTTGGTCTTACGCGTTGCTCCGTCGGCTGGAGAGGGTTTTGTCCGTGGAATCAAAGCAGTTTTGCTGATGTTTTGTGCTTTTGAGAGGTGAATTGCGAAGTTTATCCTGTAATTAATGTGGGTTTGTTCGTCCTGGGAGCAGTCAGTAGATGATGCTGTAATTTGGGTTTGCCTGAAAAGCAGCGCGCAGTGTGTTTTGACTTCGGTCAGGCCAGTGGGAGTTCACAGCTGCTGTTTTGGTGCAGGCTGTGGCATAAAGGGAGTTATTGCTGGTGAACACTGCTCGCAGAACTTTGAGGACATGTGGTTTTGTTGTTTCTGAGGGTCATGGTCCTGTAGTTGTGGGGAGGATGCTTCAGGTGCAGTGGGAATCCTAGGAGAGGTGGTGGGATGGGGTATTTTCTGGGCTGCAAAGTGGCAGCGAGGAGGGGGATGCTGTGGGTGGGACAGGAGGGCTGTGCTGGGGCAGCATCAGAGCTGGGGTGAGCTGTGCCCTGCATTGTCATGCTCAGGCTTCCTTCAGTAAATGAGAATCCTGCAACTGTGACTTTTTAAATCTCTTTGACATTGGGTGTAGAGCTCTGAAGAGTGGATGAAGCCTATTTTTGGAAGGGATATTAAGAAGAATGCTTTGGTATGCTGCAAACTTGCCTTGAAGGTTACAAAGGTGTATAGAAGCTGCAGTGTGCTGTGATTTTTTTATTTTTAATTTTTTTGTTTTCTTTCATTGCACAATGTCCTACTGAGGAGTTACGTTCTTAGTCCATGCTAATCTGCCTTCTTGCCACTGTTGTATGGTGTGTACAGATGAAATATCCCTACTGCTGTGCCAGACTGCTCTAGAGAGTGGACTCTGGTGTTGACCAGCACTAGTGACTTGGAGATACTGCACTTCTTAGGGACAGCTGCAGTCCCATATGAACATGTTTGGGCCCTGTCTTGAAACACAGGGGTGCTTTGGTGGCTCTGGTGTACACAAGGGCTTGTTAAATGCGCACTGCAGAAATAAACTGCTTTTTCCACAGTTTCCCACAGTTATGGGCAAAAACTTGGGAGAGTGGTGACACACTTTAAGTGGGGAAATATTCTTGAAACAGCAGGTTTGACTGGTGTTAGCAGAGATGCATGGGTGTGTTACACAAAATAATTCAGTCATTTAATGATCTATCATACTGCTCTAACTCCTACCACAGATGCTGTTGGACTCGATGCGAGTTGGATTTGTTACTGCAGGGTTGTGTTTTTTTTTTTTTTTTGTCTTTCTCTGGGATTCATGCCAAGATGAACTGTATGTTCTGTTCTTAAGAGCTATGAGTAATGTATGTGTGAATCTATAACATAAGTAATACGAGTATATAAAATGTGTGAGTATGCAGGATCCGAGTATCCTGCGTCTGCGGAGCGCCGCACACATGCTCTGTGTGCGTTCTGAAATGGGGTGTGATACATGTCTGGGCAAAATTAATGACATGCCTTGGAGTTACTGCTCGCTGCAGAGCCCTGTCTGATGGCCTCATCCCAGAGAGCTGAGCCGAAATCCCAGTTGAAGCCACGGTTTGGCTGCTTAATTGCCCTTTTGGAGGAGTTACAAATTAGAGCTGGAAGTCCCTCCCTGCGCCTACAGCGGAAGCCACCCCTAACGGAGACAAGAGGGATGCTTGCACTGCTGTTTCCTGAGTAGTCAGTGGAGCAGTGGGGTGTTTGGGGGTGGTGGGGGGCTGTGCCTTGGAGCAGGGGGCACAAAGGGTGCTGGGGACTCCACTCTGAACCGCCTCAGGTAGATGCTGCTCCAGGACCTGCTGTAGAAGCAATGCATTCCAAGGCAGTCCTGCTGTGGGATTTTTTTTAATTATTTTTCAGATGAATAAAATGGGCTTTCACTCATAAATTATTTTTCTTATGTGAAAAATGAGAAGGTGGCAAGTAGCCAATTTCCCCGCCTCCGTCTTCCCAGCTCTGATGAGGTCATTGCCTCTCAAAGTTTATACCACGCACTGTGAGACATGGCTGGAGGAGCAAGGAGACAACAAATGGCTCTCTCGGAGCTGGTGAGAGCAATGACCGCCTGTCCCTGAAATGTTAGTGAGCTGTAAGTGATTCCTGGGCAGACAGAGCGTGGAGGGGGCCTGGTACAGCTGTCTGGGAAAACCTTGTAGGATGAAGATCCGGGTGGGAAGGGAGTGCCCTGGTCACTGCCCCGTCCTTGTGATGGCCCAGGTACAAGCCACAGCAGCACCTGGGGTGTTTTGGAGGCAGGTCCGGGGGGGTGGTCATGCAGCTTGGTGGGCTGCCAGGTGGAAGGAGACTGGGCATGTGCTTTGGTGAAATGTGATCGGCAGCAGTCCTGGCACTCCTCATCTGAGCTTGCTCTTGTGTCCATTTACTTTTCCTCGGGAATTTCCTCAGTGCTGTTTTTGCAATGGGGTTGTGAAAGTTCATGACCCAGTGAAGGACCTCTCCAAGACCTTTGTGTCCCTGGCTGAGTGGCTGCCTGGAGAAGTTGTTTATCTTTTCCCTTGAACGCCATGCTGAGCTGCATGTGGATTCCTGAGCTATTGTTTTCTTCTTGTCTGTTCCCCCCACCCCCACCCCCGCCATCCCATGGTGGAAGAGAGACAGAAATGGGAGTGCCCGGACCAGGAGGTGGTCCTTGGGGCTTTTCTACAGGTTGCAGCCAAGGAGAGCAGATTTGGAGGGCTGTACCCTCCTCCCTGCAGCCTTCACTGGGGTGCTTGGGGATGGTGGCCTGTGCTGTCTATGGTTTCCAGATTCAGCATTGGCCTCAAACCACTATTTCACAGGTGCCATAATTAATTATTGAAATGTCAGAGCTTATTTACTGCCTCGTGCCCTTGCTGTGGCTCAGATTTTGGCTAGAATTTGCTGTACCTTCTAGAGGTGGTCAGGAAGAGGACACTCGATGCATCTTTAGCTTTTATTGTCTCACAACCCCATTGTTGCTCTGGGGAGGTGTTGGAAATTAGTGAGGGAAGGGGCTTGAGGAGGGGTTCAGCATGCCACTGTGCTTTTAAGCACAAACTTAGTAAAACCCAAACTTCTTTAAATGTGCTGTTCCATCACAGCTTGTCTGTTCTGTGGAAATCATTGAAGCGTCCTGTTACTTCCAGCTGCTCCTGTGCTGCTGCACCCCAACGATATCTTCTGTTCACCACTTCTTTGGGTTTTTTTTCCTTCTCCTTTACAGCCTCGTGGATTTTTTTTTTTTTCCCTGTCGACACAATACAATCACTCCTTGTTAGCCTATCTTGCTCCTTCCTCTTTCAAGGAAGGGAAGGAGCAGGGGAACCAGATCTGATAATTCCAGTGAGTAGAACTGTTCCCCTGAGCCCTTTATAAAGAAATAAAAAGGCTCTCCTTCTCTCTGCTTCTCTTTGAGTTACAAGCACTTTACCCTCTTGGATTCCCTGCAGGCTCCTCATACTGCTAAAATTGAAACATCAAGATGTCTGAGGCAGCAGGAATTACCATCAGTGTTTTGACACCTGGAGGTACAATTTCTATTAGCTTTTATATAAAAACAACACCAGTTTTGCCAACAGAGTTCTCGTTAAATAATGCATGAAGACCCCACTCCTGACAGTAGGTATTTTTCTTTCACTTTCCTGGACCCTTGGATAATGGCTTAATTTTTGTGACCATTGGGGAAAACGATACACACTTTCACACATGGAAATACATCTGTGGGCACACACGTGCTTAACTCCCGGGCAGAGAGTCAATTACCCCATTTGCTAATTAATGTGGAGAGATGGGGGAAAAGCAATTTGAGGTTGGTCTGTTGAGCAGGCTTGGATTGTCGTTTTAGTTTTTTGAAGCAGCAGAACACAGTCCTCCTGAGAGCTCTGATGGTAAATAAGACTGCTTATGTGTGATCTGAGAGGGTCCGTGTGCCCCGAGACAGAGATGAGTGCAGGGTCATCAGGAACAAGAATGGGAGACTTGTGTTTTTGTCTGGATGATGCTTGGCATGGAGCATATGCTCTGTGCTCGCTTTTGGGGGAAATGAAGTGAAACAGAAGGGCACAGCATGTGGATGTGACTGCTAATAGTGAGAATCAAAGTACAGTTTTGACATTTCTAACCTAATAAGTGGTGCTGTGTGTGAGAGCCTGCTTATTTTCCTTTTTCACCATGAGATGCTTTGACAGAGGAGTAAAGTCCCATTTTGACGTTTCTGTCATTTTAACTAAAGAGAGAGATTACAGTAAATTGGATTAAGTGAAAATCTTCTTCAGATGTTTGTGGTTTGGGCTGATTTATGGATAGATGTCATTTGAACGTCATTCTGCATTTTTTAAGCATCTGCTTGATGGTTGCTTTAATGCTGTTGCTGCAAATAGTCCACGCAGAGGAGGGAAGGCTGAGCAAGCAGCAGCAACCCATGACAGAGCTAATGCTGGTGTGTGGCATGGGGACAGCAAAACACTGTCCTTCTCACGTTCCCAGACACCTCGTGCCAGATTCCGTGATGGGTGCTTGGTTCTCATTTGAGTTCTCTGTTATCTTCTGCTGAGAGTCATTTAAATAGGCTTTTAGAAGTATTTTTCCCACCCTGGAGGGAGATGGTTCAGCACATACATTCCTTACCATGCATTTGGCAAATCTTGGGTTGTCTGTTGCCCCGCGACCAGCGATGATGTTCTTCTTGGTTGCATGTCTCACGCAAAGTCTCCATCTTGGCCACTGTGTCACAGAGTCCTTCACTTGCTCTGTGTGTGTGAGTGACTTTTCCAGGAATGAAAATACTCTCCTGACCACGTCCTGGCTCACTAACACTAGCAACAGCATGTGAAAATACTTTGTCCATGTACTGATATTTCCAAAAGATTGTGTTGAAAGTTCTTCCATTAAACTTATAGCCTGAGACTTCTGAAATATATATGTCCTTCGTGGCTTCCTCCATCTAAGCTATTTAGAAGCTGCTGGTGCCATTTGGAAAGCTGCAGAATCTCTTGTGGGTGGTGATGTAATCAACACTGTAATCAAATCTGCCAGTGATGTCAGTGATGGAGTAGTCCACTGTTCCCTGGTGCAGTGATTAGTGTGTTGAGATTGAAATATCTGTGCAAATGGTGATGGGAAAGCGGGATGTAACACCTGGGCATTGTAGGGCAGTTGTTGGCCAATGCTGCTGCTTGAGCTGCCTCTGCTCTGTGCCAAGCAAAGGCAATGCTGGCCCAAGGCAGTGTGTGATGGGCTAGGAGCAAGAATATAAAAATTACCTTAATTCTCTGAAGAGGTTGGATGTCTTAGCTGGTGCCTGTATTGATTTTTACTGTCCTGGGGCAGAAAAGCACTGTCCAGACCTAAGTTACAGGTACAGAGAGGTACCATTGGAACACCAAATCCCTTCTTGGGATGAGTCAGCTGGTGATGCTTCTCATCGAGCCCCTCTGAACTGAGTCCCATTGGTTTGATTTGCAGTATCTCAGCACTGCAAATGATTTTCCCATGCTGCTGTTGACACCAGGATCATGGTCTTCTGTTTTCTGTCTCTGTGCCCAATTTTGCCTTTTGCTGTGGGAGCATTTTGTGCCTTGCTAGTGACTCAGAGTGCAATCCTTAAAACATTTTCTGTATTATTTTTCATTATATGATTATTAGTGGTAGATCGCGCTACTGAGGGAAGATAAATTTGTAATCCTGCTTAGTGGCTGATCTTATCCAGCTGAGTAGCTCTCACTGCCTAAGGAACAGTGACCTGGAATCTTTCCAACCCATCGGACAGGATGCTTTTCCCTTCTCAACTTCACACACATGGGTGTGACAGAGACCTTAAATGGTTTAAAGTTTAACAGTTTTACTTTGAAGTCTAAATACCTTCTGAAAACTAACCTTTGGGTTGGTGTGCCAAAGAGAACGGTGGTACCACAGGAGGTGGGTGACTTTAATGCATCAGTCTATGTGTTAAACAGACATCCCTGCATCTCTGGCAGCCTGGCTTGCTCTTTGGGATTGCTGAGCAGCATTTACAAAGGTTACCTGGCATGAATGACGGGAGGATCAAGCAGAAGAGCTTGATCACAACCTCAGGAAGGTTTGTGAGAGAGGCTGCAGCGGGAGCTCCAGGGGATGGCTCTGGCACTAGGGAAGGGCTCTGCTCCATTCCTTTCCATCGTGCTCCTACTGCTGGATGCCAGTAGAGAGGGTAGGTGGGTGAGCAGGAGTGGGAGAGCTGCTGCTTGTGAGCAGTGAAGAATAAAAAACATCTGCTCCAGCTGCGTGTCTCAGCGCTCTTGTTTTTAACTTTTCTCAGTAAAGCAAATGAGGAACCGGTGGTGCATTTCCTGGCAGGGACCTTGTCTTGTTGGAATTGAAGAGATATTTCCCTTTCTGCTCAGCTGGCCCTTTCTCCTCCTATCCCTCCCAGGCACGTAGCAGCCCCAGGCTGAGTTCAGTCAAGACATTTAGTTTCTCCTTTCTGGAGATGGTGGGAGGGCACTTGGTAACTTGTTACCCCTAACCTCATTCCCTGAGAAATGCTACATTAAATATCATAGTATCGTGAACTCCATCTAAAGAGACAAGGCTTATTCTGTCACCTCACTTATCTGCTTCAGAACCCCTTGTTGGAGGAGGGAGCACAGGCAGCTTGTATATGAAGCCAAAGAGCAAGGATGGGAATTGCTGTTCCCAAACATCATTTTGTGGAGAAACTCAGCTTCATGGGTCAGACCTGGAGTTCCTGAGGTCCCAGTTGCTCCAAGTTGGGAGCAACTGGCACTGGATACAGCCTCAGGCTGCTCAGAGGCTTCCTCCAAGCTGAGCAAGCATCCAAGCAGAGGGATCCTCTCTCTCTCCTCTCTGGATGCTCACCTGTGGTGGGATGTTCACAGCCCTTAGGGGTGGCTGGTCACACTCGGGTTTGCAGCCTGGGGAGCAAGTGAGTGAGCTCTCCTGATGTGCTCACTGCAGCTGGGAAGTGTTGCCAACACTCTGGAAAAGATGCTCCTTCACATACCAAAGGTGATATCCTGGGGCTGGCAGTGGGGAAGGAAGAAGAGGTGGTTTTTCTCTCTGATGTGGGTGAATCAGTGCTGTCTGTGATGGATTCTCACTGCGACAGGCTCTAAGTGGGAACTCCCAGGGGAAATTAGCCTGCAGCTTTTGCCTTTATTAAATATTCTCCAATGCCATCCCAAAGGACCGCTTTTTAGTGCTCCACAATGTTTCATCTGTATTTTTAACATCACCTACATAGAGTGTGACAATATATGGCCAATATTTGCATTAAAGCCTACGTACCAATAGTTAAGAAATGATAGATAGAGTGTTCTGTTCTTCAGGTCTGCAACATGATGGGGTCGTACAGGTAGGTGTGAGAACCTCAGCTGGAGATATTGCAGATTATTACAAAGTCCAATAACTTACTTAGAGTTATGGCTTATAGTGATTGATTCAGCCATTTATTCAAACACCTATTTAATGATTGATTAAGCCTTTATAAACTATTTGTAACTTTTAAAATGGGACCTGATGTATTGTAGCTCCATTAGCATCCAGCTAATAAAATACACTGTGGACCTGTAATGCCGATTAGTTTGACAGAAATTATATTTTAGGTCTTGTACGTGTTGAAGTATTAACTATCTTGTTACGGATTATTCTTGGTATGTTTAAGGCACAGAAGAACAGACTCCTCCCTTGTTCCTGCTCCCAGTGCCTGCAGGCATCATCCTTGGGAGCTTTGACAGAGCTCTTTGCTGAGGGAGCTAAAAAGCATTGAGGGTAGAGGGTGGTTTGCTTGGAGGCATGGGATGCCAAAGTGGAATTTAGTTGAAGAGGCTGGGCTGGACTGGGAGAGGGGGAAGGTTGCTCTGAAGCAGAAGAAGTCCAGGCTAAGCTCACATCCTGCACTGTGTCTGTGCTGTCTTCCTGAGTTCTCCTAGAATCATAGAATGTTTTGGGTTGGAAAGAACCTTAAAGATCATCCAGTTCCAACCCCCTGCCCCCCAAACCTTTCACTGGATCAGATTTCTCAGTCCCCCATCCAAGCTGGCTTTACCTTTGTTTAACCAAGTACCAGAAACTAAAGGTAAATTCTGTACACAAGGTTATAGGGGACTTTTTTTTTAGTGTGGCCTCTTTGTTCGTGTACAAAAGCATTTTTTTTCCATCAACTGCTCAACTTTCCATTTGCTTGAGCCGTACAGAGCTGGCAGCTGGGATGAGCTGTGTAATGGGATATCTGAATCGCAGCAGGAAACCGGCTCCAGTTTAAGCAGACCTGATTTAAAAGCACATTCAGTCAAACCAGTACAAACTCCTGCTCAGAGAAATTAAAACTGCTTTATGTCCGATCGATGTCACTTCTGCTCAGGTCAGTAACTGCTGCTGAGTGATGCTCAAGTGGACAATGAGTAGAACCTCTCAAGTGCAGGTTGGGCAATGTATGTCCCTGATGCTCTGCCCTTCTCATGGGGCTGTAGGGTGTAGGTGAAATCTGGCAAGGGCTGACTTTTCATCTGTCCCTGCTCTTGCCTAGCAAGGGACTTTCTGCTCATGTGATTAAATGATCTTGGTGACTGGTGTATGTTTGAAGGGTGATGCTGTGCTTTTTCCTTGGCAGTCTGAGCTTGTAGGACTTGGAAATGTTGTGGTGAGGCTGACGATGCAAATGAGCACATGGGGACGTGGGAATGGTCCTGCCCTGTGGGTGGCTGATGTAAAAACAAAACTGGGAAGCCTTTTTCAGGCTCGGGCTAGGGAGCAGGGAGGTGGTTTTGGGGAAGGCTGCAATTAATATTTCTCTTTCCATGTTGTCAAACAGTTCAGTATTCATTTCCTTACCTCTGGCATCTGCCTGCAATATTTGTATGCTTGTTTCTGGAGATTTCCTACTCGTCGACAACCAGCCATGCCATAGGAGATGAGGGGAGAAGGGGTTGGCTCTGGTGGCCTGTGCCTGTTGTTTGGTTCCCAGCCAGCTGTTCTGCAGCTGTTTTCAGTGCAGAGACCAGAATTATTTGAACTGAGAGGGTTTCCCAGAGCTCACCCCTATGCTGGGCAGGAGGTGGCAGGAGATGAAGGTGCCCTGCCTGCAGCCCCCTCCAAGGGGAGGTGGGTGTGTGGGTGTTGACTTTGAGTGCCAGGTGCTTCTCTGGGACATTGTTATAGGGTGGAGAAAGTGAAGGTTTATTTACCCCATCTGACTGCTTAAATTTTCTTTCTCTTGATTCTTCTCTGTCTGTGAAGTTTATGACTTTAACACAGGGCTCAGAAATAAACCGTGGGGGACATTAATGAATTGCAAGAGGGGAAACAGCAAATTCCCCTTTGGGTAAGACTTTACCGTTCAAGCCTTGACCTTGTTAAAACTTGTTAACTCAATAAAAGTCTGAGTATTTAAAGACAAGTGACTTCTTCCTGCCTTGAGGGGCATAATTAAGCCATTCCACACCCCTTAAACCAGGGTTGTGGGAGGAGAACTAAGGAGCTCCCTATCCTACCTGTTTAAGTCAGTCAAAACCCCTCTACCTGGGTCATCTCTGTCCTGCAAGGCAGCACCCCTGAGCTGTGTGGAGCTACTGCTGTGAGGCTCTGGAAGTGCTGGGAGAGTCTGGCAGTGATTGCGTAGGATTGCTGTTTCCCAACTGTTGGGAGGATGACATTGCTCCTTTTTCAGGGTAGGCAGTTCTTGCATCGGTTGAAATTGTGGTCAAGTGTTTTGTATTAAAGCAGACTGAATTTCCTGGGTAAAGAATGCAGCTGAGCTTCATGGAGTGTGGAGGCGGGGAGGAAGGTGAGGGGGGTTATGTTCATCCGTAAAAATTCCTGTACAACTTTAAACTGGAGAGTTATCCCAAATACAGAAACTTTCTGTGTTTACAGTTTGAAGTGGCATGTTTGTGCCTGGTGAGCTGTAATCAGTACTTGCTGATGTGAATCCTTCTGGAATTGCAGCTCAGAAGATGGACAAATAAGGACCCTCCCATCCAACTAAGCCTCAGGAACACGTACATGCTGACCAGCTGCGCAGAGGAGTAATCCCTGATGTGACTGCTTTACACCTGGAGTGGTGTTACTGCCTCTTGGCTATTTAAAAAGCATTGGGCTTGATTTTTTATTTTTCCCATGAAGTCTTCACTTCTGTGCTGTCTTCTCCCTGTGAGAGTGTGTTTTCCAGTGTCTTTCCCACAGTAAGATTCTCTGTGAGGGCAGAGTCTGTGTTTGGTGAAGGTTGGGTGAACTGTGAAGAGCAGGCAGGGGTGGCTTGGTTGGATCTGTTTTCTCTGTGTGGGTTTGTGGGGGGGTATTGAAGGGCTCCCACAGAGCAGCAGGCCATGTGCTATACCATGGTACAGAGACCTCACAGGCACCACAGCTATTTTTAGTGAAATCCACCATTATTGGCTACTCTCATTAAAATACCAGAGCTGTTAAGGGTGGTTGTTTCATGAGCAACTCAGCTGCCCAAGCAGAAGTGATGGAGATTTGGGGACGATAATCGTCTTAGTTATCCCTGTGTAAGCTGTCCTGTGTCAGCTTGATATCATGGGAAACTCATTGCTTCAGCAGGGACAATTTTGGATGCCATGTCTTTTCTTGCTGTAGGTAACCAGCAATTAAATCTTACTTTAAATCTGAGGCCTTCATCAAGGTTACAAGCTCAGTGCGTAAAGGTGCTGGGAAGCATCCTTAAGTACCTCCCAGATGGACTCTGGAAAGATTATTATGCCATAATTTGTTTCTATAGCTCTACAAAACCAGTATTTGACCTTGGGACTATGACTCTGCTATTCCCTCTGCTAGCATTCCCAGTGCTCTTGTCCAGACCAGGCTGGTCCAAGTTCAATGACTCGGAGATAGAGCTGCTTTTTGCCCATGAGATGTACTGCCCAGCAGAGGAGGATTGCTTTGTGTCACATGTTTCCCTCGTGGTTTTCTTTGTTTCTATTACATGGCTGAAAGGTTCGAGGGTGAGGAACCATCTGAAACCTCAGCCCCAGGATAGGTGGGTGCAGGGGGGCGGGAGGTACCTGCTTGTGCCTGCACAGTGGCAGCAGTGAATTGGGCCAGTGACTCATCTTGAGAATAGCTTGATGTTGGCAGCTAAGGTGGTTTTTTCTCTCTTTTTTTTTTAAGTAGTTATTAGTTATTATTATTAAATAGCTTTGAGTTCAGCAATTGCTAAACAGGTTGGACTGATAGCCCAGGGACTGGGCATTTTGCGGGCAAACAAGGCAAAACTCTCCCCTCACTCCCATACCAGGGAGACCAGAGTCTTCTGACCCTGTCTCACTGGCACTCAGGGCTTCTGCATGGAAGAGCAAACCATTCAAGATGTCTCATTTGTGTAGCATGAATTTCAGTCACCTTTCAAGGACTCCTTCAAACTATTCCACAGGCTCCCAGAAGCCTGTAAATGACAGGCTGAAAACCATTGCTCTGAGCCCAGGAGAGACAAATGACAAAGGGTATGACCAGGCTGCAGCTTGAGAAGAGGCCTGATCAACAAGGCAGGACTCCTGGTCTGCTGGGCTCTGACTGACAGCTTTGGACAGCTTGTTGTCAGCAGGACTGAGCTTGGCAGGGAAGCACTGAAATCCCGTTTGCCCACTTGTGCGGGTTCAGTTATTAAACACATCAGGAATCCCCATCTGTTTTGTAAGACTGTCTGTAGAAACATAACCCAAAGCTTGGCTCCTGCAAAGTGCCGTTTGCCTTGGAGAGAAGCTGGAGAGAGCTGGAGCTGTGCAAGCTTTTCCTTCTTTTCAGGGTAAGACTCCCCTGTGGATGCAGAATGGTTTTGCTGCACTGGGCTGTGGTTTGTGTAGGGGGTATTTGAGAAAGGGGATGGAGGAGGAGGTGGAGGTGATGTTCTCTTGCCCCCCCTTCCCTCGCTGCCAATTGTCCGGCATTCTGAGAGGTGCTGGACATTGTATGCAAACGTTTGAGGGTTTTTTTTGTACCTCTAGAGAGGCTTTGACTTTCTGTCTAGAAGCTATTAATTACCTGGACAAGGAAAGCAGAATGTACCCAATTAATGGCTCCTACCGCTTAGACCTGTCTCTCCGACTGATCTGCAGTGGACTAATGAGCAGCTCCTTTTGCTGGGCCACCAGCAAGGCAGAACTTCTCATCAGTTTTCCTGGGGAGAAATGAAAGCAGCAGCAACGTGCAGGAACAAATAGCTAGAATTCAGTTATTAACCTGGGCTGAAAACTGACTCTATCTGCTAGTAATTACCTGGGGGATGTTAGGAGGAAGGCCTAGGGGAGGGTTCAGAGCTAGTATTTGACAGACTATCACAAGCAATTGAGGGAGCATTACTTCAGTTCCCATCTGGAGTCTGGGGTGCAGCGATGTGCTGGGTTATGTGTAGTGACTGCAGTGCAAACCCGGAGTGAAATGGGTTAGTTTAAAACAACTCTGCTCCCAAGCAACTCCCTCCTTTAGTGATATTTTATGACACAGCTGCATAGCATCTCATATTTTTGAGTATCTTGGTTTACAGGTCATTTAATTTATTTGCAGGCTTCGTTTTGGATCCCTAGGGTAATTTGGTTCCTTTGCACGTGTCTTCCTAGGGAGGCATTAAATTGTGCAGTTTGTCACAATAGTTCAGCTTTTATGCTGGCAGTTGGTGCTCTTCAAAGATCCTCGTGTGAAGTTTAGACTCCTGAATCATTAGAGGATCATGAAAGAAAGGGAATAATTTAGAAGGCAAAGATGTTTTGTCGTCTTTGAAATTGGGAACGTGCGAAAGGAGAAAATGTTTAGTGGTACAATCTGCCTCAAAGAACTTATCTTAGGAACTCCAGAAAATGAACTTCCCTTCTTTATTCAGGATGTAAATAACTGAAAATGTCACTCCTGAGCTGAGTAATTTGTTCAACAAAAGGATCTGGAGGAGTGACTCCCCTCGCTTTCATGAACGTGCCCAAGACATCAGAGGACCTGTCTCTTTAGCAACATGAACTGAAGGGTTTGAAAATCAAATGAGCAGTGTGTTCTGTGCAAAATATATAAATAAATCTCGCAGGTGCTTTGTAACCTGCCTTGCATTTTAAAAGCCTTGTTTATCTGGATAGTCTGGGGTTTAGGTTGACTCCTGGGAACTGCAAGTGGGCGCAGTGGTGATGTGTTGTTACAGTGACGGTTGTTAATGTGCTGTTTAATGTACTTGGGAGCGTGGCTGAAATAGCCACACGGTTGCTGTACCATTATTGCACAATGGCAAGGAATTGCGTGGTTTTTTCTTGATTCAAGGCTGTTGGTGTGTGTTTATTTAACTGAGATTAGAACTGCGTAACAGTCACAGTATTTAAGCCCATGTTTAATGTAAGAGGGAGTAGCTAAGTAGGAAGGATGTTGTACAGTGTGTGCAGGGAAGAGGCAGGAGAGAAATGCGGTCTGGGAGTGAGAAGAGAAGGAGTTTTGCCCTGGAACAGGCTGTCTACTTGTGCCCCATGGTTAAAATTGCCTGGATCCCATCCCTGGTGGATGTGGCAGCACAGGGTGAATATTGCAGCATTGTAGGCTACCAGGCGGGGAGTTGGGTAGAAGAGGAGGAGAGCTTGCTTTGTTCCTTTGCACAGCCCATCTTGCCCCAACAGATGTGCTTTTTAGTTTCAACTCCTACATTTCTGTATCTGGAGCTTTGGGCTGGGCTTCCATCACAAAATGGGGCATTTTCATCGTTTTTTCCATCCCTGGGGTTTTACCAGTCACTTCTGTTGGTTTGCTTTTGCTGTCCTGCGCTGATTTTCTTATCTGTCTCCTTTTTGGCTTCCTAACCTGTGCTCTGGCCATCTGACTGTCACTCCTTTCCTTTCCTCCCTCAGTCCCCTGCCCTGTTTCCCTTTGCAGTCCCAGTGCCCGAGTGGTTTCATGTTTAGGTTTTTTTTAATTTGCTCTCCGGGCGTTTCCATTTGTCTTTGCGGATCATCTTCAACAAAGGCCTCGCGTGGTCTAATTTGTTTTCTATTTCCAGCCCAGACTTAAAATAACTCCTTTGTTCCATGAATGGCCCATGCATGGATCCAAATCCCACCTCCCCTTTTTCTTTTCGTGTGGGTTTCTGTTTCACTGTTCCTTGTCACTATCTTTAATTATTTGAAGTGTCCCTTTTGGGCATTTAGGCTGCAACTGCCAGTCAGTAGCAGTGGGTTGCGTGTGGCCGTGTGCGTGCCGGCTCTCTCCACTTCCCGGCAGAGCAGCATGGGAATGGGTTTTGCAGGGCCATGGGTGCCCTGGCACAGGGACCAACGATGCTGTTGCATAACAAGAGCAGCTCCCTGCTGACAAACTCACTGTCCAAAGAGCCACGGGTTGTCTGCGTGGTTTTGCAGTCTCAACTGCAAAATCAGGAGGTGCTTGCTTTTTTTAAAATTGATTAGAAGGGGAAAATCCAATAATGGGAGTAGGGAAATTACAGGAAAAGAAGCACGTCGTGGCAGGATTTGAAAAGCAAAGACTCAGACGTTGGTGCTGACCTGAGGCTGGAGCTGTGGCCAGGCTGGCACTTGGTGTGTGGCTTGTGCATTTTAATAAGACAATGTCCCTGCAACTGGGGAGTGATGGCTGAGCGCTCCTGCAAAGAGAAATGGGTCAGTCTTGTTCATTTAAGCACATACATGTCCCTCTGGGAACCATCACAAGGTCACTTGCAGCCCCTTTGCCGAGGGCTGAGATGTACTTAAAGTGTGTGAAATCCACTGCAAGTGCTCCCCTGACAAGGGGTGTCTGTGGTGGGGCGGGTGTGCAGATGTCTCATCTGCTCCCAGGGAACCACGTTCTCCTGCTGAGGTCTGGGGTCTGAGTGAGGGCTTTCAGGGGCAGGAATCACAGTGCACAGTCAGCATGTCCTTTCCAGTCGTGCTGCTGCCGAGAGCAGCCGATCTGGCAAACCTGCCTTTGGAAACACAACCAGGAGTGGGGCTGGCAAAACCCAACCCTCTGACCTTGCTCCGCGCTGCTGCGGTGCCAAGATCTGTACACAAATGCCAGCAAAGGTTATCTTGGGGCAGAGCTAAACATGGGTCCTGTGCCGAAAATAGCTTGGAAAGATGGAAAAGGAGAAATGCAAGTGGCAAATCCTGCTTTGTGGCTTTGGGCAGTGATAGGAGCAGGGCAGTGAAGTTGTCTTTCATCAGGGATAGGAACTGGTTCTGCGTGGAGCTTTACCATGGTGGGAGAGCTGATGCAGCCTGGAGGTTTCCAGCTATGAGACAGCAAACCAGGATGAGAGACTTCAACTCTTGAGCTTCTGCCATCCCCTCCATAGCCTTAGGGACCAGTTGTACCTTCATACAAGGGTAACACCCTGCTCTGAGCAGCTCTGTCATGGTGCTGCAGGCCCCTTCTTCCCCCAGATCTGCTGCCATAATTGCTTGTCCACACCGTCAGTCAGGCAGGGAAAAAATGTAGTTCAGAAGTCATCTGGACAAAAGCAAAGAGGGAGGAGGGCTGCTGCCAGCATGTCAGCTGGGGAACGGGACAAGAGCTGTTTTGGGTCCTGCTGCTGGAGGGATACCTGAGGAACTGCAGGGTCTGACCATCATGTGCAGGGTGCTGCCAGCCTGGCCTGGCTTTTGTAGTCCTCCAAAGCAAGAAAAATGCTTTAGGATCACGTGCAGGTACATGCCTCGACCCTTGGGGTTGAAATAACTTCTCCTCTATGCCATGGTGCTCAGGATGTGCCTGATCTTTCGTGTTGACCTTTTGCTGCACTGTTAGTGTAAAACCTTTGTGCTCTGCTGTGATTACTGTGGATTCCTGGGCTGCAGACACTGACATAGTCATCTTTGTTATTCTGAATAGAGCCCTAAAATTATGGCAGACGGCCTGCTTTCCTCTTGAAAGGACTTAATAGATACAGTACATACAAATATTTGTGTATAATGTCAACTGTCTTCCAAGAAAATTTCATGCACATATTGATTAGACATATCCATTAACGTTACGTTGTGGTGCATTTCTCAGGAGTGTCTCTCTACTCATTTTCATTGCATCTTAATTGTTTTAGCTTCCACTCGTCCTTTAAAGCAAGGCTGGGTAAATCTCTTAGCTGCTTTTCGGGTCTGGTTTTGATCTAGAGCTGTGCAGCACATCAGTGGGACGGCGGCCGATGGGCAGTACGCTCTTCTGTGACACACACGAGTGGGTGCTGGGTTTTTTTTAAGTATCATAGTTGGTTGGACTCTTGGAGTTGGATGTTATAGCTCGGTATTAGTTAAGCATTATTAACAAAAGTCTCCCTAATTTTTATTTCAAACTACACGAGTTGACTGGAGGATATATACCTTTTATTTCTTGTTTGAGGAGGAAAATTGTCATGTATTTAGCATTTGATTAAAGACAGCTTTGTTGTTTTTTCCAAAAACTGCATCATTTAATGTAATTAAACATGGGCTTTGTTGTCAATACTCTTCAGTTAAATGCACTGGTGAGTGCCAGCAGCATTTTTCTTATTTGTCTTGTCTGCATGGTGTGGTGGTAGTAGTCATTGCCTTTTAATAAGGTCTTTTGCAGTCATTTTGTGGGCTGCCTCCTAACGTCTTCTATAGACCATCCATGGTCCGTAGACCACAAGTTGAGTAACATTACTGTGGACTTAAGAAACAAAATATTCTGTTAACCTTATTTCAGCATGTCCTTGCTTTAAAAAAAAAAAAGTGTATTTTGAACTTGAGCCATATGTTTTCATTGGGATCTTTATACCTCTTCAGAGCACGGATGAACCGGTATTTTCTGTGAGCTGGGAGTGTCTTGTTGTTCTCACCTTTCAGACAGATGAACTAAGGCACAGGGTAATTACAGCAACTGGCCCACGTTTGTACTGTGTCAGCAAAGGCAGGGACCTCGCCTGGGAATCCTGCTCTCCCTGAGGAGTCCGGAGCTGATTGGGAGGGTTGGCTCTAACTTTGAAGAGCAACAAGTATGTTCAATGAAGTTAATTAAAATTTTTGCAACTGGATTTAATTACAAACCCTTATTTTAGAACCTGTGGTGTTTTAGCACGGTCCTGACTCTATCAGCGCGTGCTTTGCCGTGGTCGGGAGCTGCGCTGAAGGCCCAGCACGGAGCTGTACAGCTCTGTGTCCAGGTGCTGTTGGCTGGGAATCCGCAGAGTGTTGTGGGCTTGTCCATGCCCGTCTCTTGGTCTGGATGTGAATGTGCTTGGCCCAGTGCTGTGCACCCCATTAGCACTGGCTGTACCTGAGCTGGGGATGCTGCTGGGAGCTGGCAGGCGCTGGGACAGCCGGGCGTGCGGGCAGAGCTCCTTGACGTGTGGGCCAGCCTGCAGCAACTTGCAGTGGCTTGTAGTCTCCTTTCATGGTGTGAATTGGGAGAACAGGTGATGGGAAAACAATTTTAGACAGTAAATGGCACATGAAGAGGAAAAAGAGGGAAGCAGGGTGGTGGCAGAGGGAGGATGGGGGGGAGTTTTGCAGCAGGGCAAAATCCTGAGAGTCTCCCAACAGGTGGAAATAAATGGGTTTAGGAGGTTCTGTGGTCTCTTGCCTCGTCTGCAGTTTCATGTTGTAGGCCTGATTCTGGGTTTGCTTGTAACCTCCAGCTTTCTCCTGTTCCTAATCAGAGACCATAAATCTCTTCATACCTAGTGCTGTAATGGCTAACACAGGTCTGTGGGTAAAACAGTCTCGGATGGAGACTCCAACTGGGGGGGAAATACTTTTCCTGTGAGACAATGTCTGTTCCTCATCAAAATCAGTTGAAAAGTAGGAACCAAACAGTTTGATTTTAAAGATTTAAAGAGCCTGGCTGCACTCTCTCTCTCTTATTTCCATTAATCTGCTTCTATTGTTTGTGTTCCTCTCTTAAAAATAATTATTAAAGGATTGTGGAGAAGAAGGCACCCCAGTGTCTTCTGCTGGGAATAGGTGGCCAAGCAGTGTCCCAGCTGCACCCAGCTCTGAAGTGGCACCAGTACATCCCCAGCACAATGTTGTGCTCCCACTTTACTCCCCAGTGGCAGCACCCACAGCCTTGTTGCCAGCTGGTCATGGACCCTCCTCCCTGGAGCAGTGCTGGGATGGGCATATGGAGTGTAAAAATGGGATCTGAGGTGGTGGCATTTCTGGAGCTGCCCCAGTGCTTTGATGGCCTCATTTGGCTCTGGACTACAGTCCTTCTGTGATGGAAACATCCAGGGCCTCGGGCTTACGCTGAGATCTTGCTGGTGACCTGCTGTTTGCAGGTGTGGAAATGCCTGGGCAGTGCTTCTTTGCCTGTTTGCAAGCACTCTTGTTTTTCCAGGGCTTCTAACAAGAAGCCTTAATGGAGACAGAGGTGGTTTGCTGCCCTTGTTAAAGAAAAATCCCTTTTGTGTTCTTTCTATTGTGTGATTAGACGCTGTGACTCGATGCAGGATGGTTTTGTTGGCCCCTGTAAGTTCATCCTGTGTCTGTAGCCCTCTAGCAGACAGTTAACTTTGTTTTGGTTGCACAGACAGAGGAAAAAGCTTTTGAACTGTTTTAGAGCTTAATACCATGTGGCTTTGCACATGGTGCTGAGTTTTAAGCCTAACTTCTGACCTGAAGAGTTTAAAAAAAGAAAAACCATCCTATTTCTTTTACTGTAGTCAGCTGGCTCAGTGCGATCAGGTCTACCTGCTGAGCTTCCAGGGAAGCCTTGGCTTGTTGAAAGCTGCCAAGGAATCTGGGCCCCCAGCTGGAAGTGTGTGTGTGTGTCTGTGAGAGTGTGTGTGTGTGTGTCTGTGTGTGTGTGTGTATATTTACATGTGCTAATTAACTCGTAGGTGGCTGCAAGCCAAAATGTCCGAGTTGGAATCCGTTATTAGGAAAGTACCTTAAATTACTGCAGATCCCAGCGAGCTTCTGGAGCCCTTGAGAGCCCCGTGCACGTGTCCTTGGCAGCTGCAGGGAGGGTTTGTCCCTTGAGAAACACACAGGCTGCAGGAGGGCTGGGAAGGTGCTCGTGTCTCCTGGGAGGGTGCTGGTGTGTCCCTGGAGGGCGAGCAGAGAGGGTTTTGAACCACGTGCTCCTGGCACAGCCCCCAGCTTTGGGTGGGAATTGGTGATTAAAATCCCATCCAGTCCGAAGCGTGAGGGGAAGTGGGACAGTCATACTGGAAGTATAAATACGCGTCTTCTGGGTGCCTCTGAATTCCCCCACTTGCTCAGGTACTTTCCTGCCCAGAGTGGATTGCACTGAGCACGCCAGGCTCTTGCATGGGGAGGCTGCCTTATCTGAGATGAGAGTCAGGCTGCTCCCAGGCCACCGGTGCTTCCCTGGGGTGGCAGGTAAGGTGCCCCGCGGCTTGGCAGGGATGTGTGGGTGCAGGGCTAGGGGGAATCCCAGCTCCTGTGCATGGAGTGAGCCAAAAGCAGGAAAGACATGGCTGTCTCTCTGCTCCATACCTTGAGAGCTAAACCTTGCTGTGTGTTTTTCCATACATCACTTGGCAAAATACCTTTTCCCAAAGAGTTCCACCTGACGCTCGGCAGGAGCATGGCGATGTCTTTGTGTATCTGTCATCCTTAGACTTCACGGGGATTTGCTGAAAAATATGATTTTCGTAAAATTTGACCTCTGGGTGAGGGAGCCTCCCTAGGCTACTTTCCTCTGGCTGCTCATCGTGCCCAGGCTGCCGGGGGCCGTTGCCTTGGTTTGGTTTTATTTCTGGCTGTGATCGATGCGTCAGTGCCGGCAGACCAGCGAGGCAGCCCTGTGCCTGCCTGCAGCAGATAGCGAGGGGTTTATCAGCACAGGCTGATCTGTGGTCTCACAGGAGGAGAAAAAATTAGAAAAAAAAAAGCTTCCTCTTTTTTTATTTCCCCCTCCCACCCTCCCTCCGCTTTCCCACCCCTTTTTGGTTTTTGTACACGCCAACCGCTGTTTCAGTTGAAGTTGCGTTGGCTGGGACTGGCTGTGCTCCCCATGCTCAGAGACCATGAGCGTGGGGAGAGGCTGCTGAGAGCTTGTGGCGCTGGAAACTTCTGCTGCTGCTCCTGATGTGCTGATGGAAGATTTTGATGCTGCCAAAAAACCTTGCACAAGTCTATATGTAACGTGCACCTGCACCGAGCAGGAGATGAGCGAGTGTGTGCAGTGTTGGGTGGGATGGAGGATGGATCCCAGGGAGCTGAGGCTCTCCCTGCTTAGGATCAGTCCTTGTAGCATCCTCTGAGCTCAGGCAGTAACAGGAATTTATGGTTTGTATAACTAACCAATAATATGTGAAAAATAGTTAATGCACCTCAAGCTGGCAGCAACGAAATGCAGCATTTAGACCTTTGCTACTTTTTCAGTGTAATCCATACAAAAACCAGGAGGCTTAAAATCCTCACTGAGCAAACTATATGAAGTATCTATGAAAATCAGTAGCTTGTAAATCTCCCCTTGGGCCGAGGAGTATCTTCTGACTTTGTTGGTTTCCGTGATTATGTTGCAGCTGCAAAAGGAATTGCAACAGGTGGTACAGGAGAAAAAGCATGGGTGGCAGGGGTGTTTGTGAAAATACCCTCAGGGCTGTGTTGTCTTCTCAGACTCTTGGTCCTGATCAGAAGGGGCTGATCAGGTGGCTCTGGACGTGTGACGTGCTTTAGTCCTGGTTTTTAGTTTAGCCTCTTGGATGGATATGGCTGCAGGGGAGGTCAGTGCCTGGTGTCCCTCCTGGCATAGATCAGGGCTTACCTCAGGGGGCTGTGAAAGTGGCCACAGCTTGGAAAGGAGGGCACTGACATGTGAGAGTGTGGATGTGGAAAGGGATGGGCTGGGGAGGGACCTTGTGTTGAAATGCCAAAACTCTAGGTTGTGTCTTTGGAAACTAAGTCATCCTGCAAAAAATACCCATCTCCAAGAGACTTGGAGACACAGATCAACAGGACCCAAATAAATTGCTGGCAGTTTGCTGGCCTAGTCCTGCTGGTACTGGGGGAAGGCTTTCCAGGGAAACTGGGTGGGATGGATTTGGGAAAATCTTTTATTTGGACTTCCCTGTGATAGAAGTAATCTACAGCAAAAACTTGGCAGTGGCATTTGCCAAGCGGAAGATGAGGCTGCCGGGGAATTGCGAGGGCAGTGAGGTTTTGATGATCGCCCAAGGCCTGATGTTCGGTTGTCACATGGGACTGTGGTTGACTGAATTTTAACCTGCTGCTTTCCTGTTCCCTTCCAGCTATTGCGTGACGTGGAGAGCACACACACGATGAAGAGGAGCTCTCGGCTCTCCTAATCCTTTCGTCGGCGATTTGGAAGCAGCGGCCGCCGTGCCTGCTCTTCCGACATGTCTGGATCGACGCAGCCCGTGACGCAGAGCTGGCGCGCTGCCGAGCCGCGCTACCCCCCGCACGCCATGTCCTACCCGGTTCAGATTGCCCGGCCACACGCGGTAAGGCAAAGCCTTCCCTTCCCTACCCACGCGCGGGGTGGGAGCCGCCGGCGTGTCCCCACTGCTGGGCAGCGGTTCAGCCGCGCCGCTCTCGGATGTGGCTGTTACACAGAAATCAGACCGTTTCCGTGCCTGTGGTACAGGATTTCGTCGTTCCTCTCTCGTGGGATCCTCTTTTGTTTCTCCATATGGTGCTTTCAGTTTTTCTCTCCCTTTCCAGCCTTTTCCTGGCACTTACTGTGGCAGTGCTCATGGGCTCTCGCTCATCATTTCTGAACACCTCTGTCTGTTTGTCCTCCTGGCAGGACCACCCTTGGTTGGGTGCAGTATCCAGCCTTGGGAGAAAGGAGAATGTTGATCATTTGTGTGGAGCAGGAGCACGTAGCCTCCAAACCTCTTCTGCATGGCCTTTCCTTACCCTGAATCAAAAGGAATGACCATCCTCTCCTGCATATGGGCTCACTGCTTCCCTGCAAGCCCAGTCCTTGTTCCTCACACCCATGGGAGAGCTCTTCTGGTTCTCAGACAAACTGTTGGGAGTGAACCTGCCCTCTGTTCAGGAGACCTGCCTCTCTTCATGTGGCACTCCTGTGGAGTAAGAAAATAACTGAGCTGCTGAGCCTTCCATTTTATCCTTCCACAGTTTTTTCCCGCTCTTGCATTGACCTGTAGTCTTTTCTCCTCTTGGATCAGGACATAAGCTGGTGATGATTTTTTTTTTTTTTGCTGTACTAGAACTTGCAGAGGTTGATTCACCTGGGTCCAGCCTCTCCTTTCTGTGCCATGTCACTCACATCTGTGCTTGCTCATGGGTGAATGTTTTAGGTTTAAACCCTCAACAGAAGAAACTCTCCTTAGTGGAACAGCTTTAGTCAGCTCAGGCTGCTTAAAAGAATCTTATTAGGTGCTGGAGTGTGGCTCACACATGCAAGGCTCTTCAGAGCCGTTTCTTGGTGGGTCACAGCAAGGTGGCCACAGCCAGGAAGGTGGCTGTAACACAAGTCAGCGGGGAGACTCTGGGAGTTATGTTTGACAGTGACAGCTACTGAATGGTCAGGTTCAGTCTGTGCTGGTTTCAGTGTTTGACTTCAGAGCCTGGAAACCCATGAAGTGTCAGTGAAGGGGTGAAATTCCCTCATTTATCCTCTTTACCTGGCCTCAGCAGAGTGGCACCAGGGAGCAGAGCTAGAGTTTGGAAAGGCTTTGAAATAGAAACGTTAAGGAGGGTGCGGGACGAGCTCTTGGCTGTGTTTGCTGGCTCATCTACATTGCTCAGGGCCTGCGTGCTGCTGCACAAAGAAGCTTTTCATCCCGGCTATGAGACACGCTGACCTGGTTCGATTTATGGGAGTTTTGCTTCCATCGGTGCGAGCGTGTTTGTTTGGGGGGTGGAACAGAACCAAGAGCATTTGTCTCAGAAAGAAAATCCCAGTTCTCTTTTTATCAGAAACCGGAGATAGAGGAGGATGTGACCAGGTGAGCATGATCTGCAGTTGTTGCAAAACTGTGGTTTATAAACAAACCAAAGGAACCTCAATCCACAGTGCGGAGACTGATTTTAAAAGAGCGCAAAAGGCTCTTGGCCTTAGGGTGCTGAGCCCTTTTCTCTTGCAAATCCCAGCTTCTTCCCCTTGGTGCTGCCAACAGCAGGATGAGCTGAGTGGAGCAGTTGTTCACAGTGGGCCGGAGCTGAGGGTTCCTCCAGCCTGCCCTGCTCCCCGGCTGCAGTGAACACTGGTTTTGTTCTATTGTATTAATGTTGGAAGAAGTTGCTGGCGTTTGCTTCTAGAAGCTATTTTTACAGCCACATGTAATCACCCGAAGTTATGTGATACCTTTTTGGTGTCTGGATGCAGGAGAGGTGCGAGCCGAGATTTTTTTGGATGGAAAGCCAAAAGGCTCCTCTCAGCAGAAGCGTGACAGCCCCACACAAACCAACACACCTTGCCTCTCCTGGGAGGGTAGGCGGAGTGTTGCTGGAAGCGTGTCCCTGCATGATCTGCCCCCCCGCTCTCAGCTGTTTGCAAACACGTGTCTCTGGCTCGGTGGCGCCATGAGCTGGAACCTGGCCATGGCTCTGGGGCTGGAGCTGATCTCTGGTGGGATTGCTTGGGAGAGGAGAGCCCAGTTCCTTTGAAGTTGCTGTGCTGTTTAATATTAAAAGTCAGCGGTATTTGCTTGCATGTCTTGGCCAGGTCAGTTTTGTCATGGGGTGTGTTTGCATAGTGAGAGCTTGTTTGGAAGAAAGCAAGAGAGGCCAAAACCAACCCGACACTAACATGTCTTGCATCTAATTAAATTCTGGTTCTGGTTTGTTGCGTTCCAAGACATCCTTTCCTGAGAACTGGGAATTCGTCAGCTCAGGGATCTTTATCCTGGTGGTGGAAACGCCCTGGGTCACCTCCTGGGCACGTGTGCAGGGCTGAGCACAGCAGGGCTGCAAATGCTATTATAATATAAATAAATAATCACAGTCCAACTGTGACGGTCGCACCCAGGGAAATGCGGCGCGGCAGGAATGCTGAGCTCAGAAATGAGCCGTGACATTATTTTAGGCTCGGAGACACTTTATGAAAAGTGATTTAAAGGATTGCAGCTGTTTGATTTCACAGATGAGGCAAGTGAGAGGGGATGTTGTGAAGGGGCAGCAGGCAGTGGAAGCAGGCTTGGGCATTTTTCTTCTCCCATCACAGAAAACCCAAGAGGATATCCAATAAAAAGAGGAAAAATACGTATTTCAAGTGAACAAACAAGAATATGCTTTGTACACATGGGCACCTCCTCCCAGCAGCATGTCCATGAGTTACTGATGAGTTTGGAGCTGGCAGAGAAGATCGAGTACTGGTTGAGTGAGGATGTTTGTTGGCTGGTTTCACTCTTGGGTGCCAGCTTTGGGCAGGGCTGTGAACCTATGGGTCTGACCCAGACTGAGCTCTGGGGGATGATGCAGCAAACAGGCTCTTCCACAGGGTAAGCAGGTCCCCAACCATATTCAGGTGTACTCCTCCTCTTCCTCCTCACTGAGAGACATCTGGTCCCAACAGCTGTCAGGGAGGCTGGATGTGAAAATGGTGCAATATTTTATAATGACCCTGGATTTATTCTGTCCTGTTAGAAAATGACTTGCAAAAAGTGTTGACAAGTGAGCATGCTTTTAAAGGGAAGCTTGATGAAAAGGTTCTGGTTTGTTTGACTTTCTTGAGGTAAAACTAAAATCACCAATAATCAGCAGTTTCTTCTTAAGGGCACTGAGTGGTTCTTGGCCAAACTGCAGGGAAAACATTTCTGTTTTCCATATTCATTAGCTGTAATGTTGGTGTGCGTAGTTGACTTCTGTCATGTTCAGCTTGGAAACAGAGGAATTGTTTGAATGCTCTGTGACCTTTAGCTAAAGGTGAAAAAACACATTACTTACGCTCTTAACCTTCTAATGTATCCGAAGTTCATGCTCTCTCAAAGGAAAGTTTTGCATGAAGGATATTCATTTTCAGGCAACCTGCAGATATTTTCTATAAACAGATCAATTTTCCTGTGTAGTGCACATCCCCTTTTCCTTTTAAAGCTTCCTTGTGATCAGTATTCCCTGGGAACAGAAGGGTTCCCTTCTCTTCTTCCCATGTGAATCCGGTTTCTTGCTGTGCCCTCCTTACCAGTCATCCTGCTCCTGTTAGAGCCCTGACATTTCCGGGCAGGAATGACATGGCTTCAGATGCAGGATGGGCTTTTCAGGAGGGTGGTATCAGCTGCAGGAGATGGTGGGGGTCAGGGCACACAAAGTGTCCTCATGCAGCAACCTTTGTGACAAAATAGCTTCTGCTTTTAGGGTGCTTTTAGTGTTTTATCTACTAGAGATACTAAACAGGTTTGGGGATTGGTATGATGGGGGTGTGTGCACATTCATATGGAAGTGGTGCTCCACTGTCATATGAATCACCATCATAAGCACTTTTCCCTCCCTACAAAACAACAGGTGCTTGGTTTGCCTCCTTCCTGCTGTTTGCCCCCATTCCCAGCACATGGCTTCAGCTGGGATGGAAGGGTGAACTTAAGCCTCTCTCAGCCACTCTGCTGCAGCTTTGAGACCTTTGTGCTTTCCCCATGCCACCTCTCCTCCCTGGGAACAGCTCAGTAGTTCCTTCATTAAGCTCCCCATTTGCAAAACAGGCCTTGTGCAGGAGTGTCCCGGCCGATCACTCGTTTGGTTTGGCCCTTGATAAATAACTTCCTTGTCTGTCTGAACCAGAGACAAGAGGTTGGTGCAAACTTGCGTGTTGATTTGGTGTCCCAGCCAAAAGGTGGCCTGGAGGGAATCGAGTGCCTTCCCTGCCCAGACTCCTCCTCCCATCAGTTTGAGTAGGGCGAGCGAAACCCAGTGTCCTGCCGCGGAAGGTGCTGTCAGGAGACGCAAGCTCTGGGGATGGCAGGAGCTCGCTGCTCTCCACAGTGACATGGTCAGTGTGGCACAGCAATGCCAGGTAAGCCTGCAGAGGGGCAGTGTATTTTGCATTACTGCTGCTGTGTTGTTTTTCCTTGGAGTAGTTATTCACACTGTTGTCCCTTGGGAGCAAAATGCCAGTTTGTGTGGGGGCTCCAGGAGCTTGCAGAATGGAAGTGCAAGGAACAGGCTCCCGCTACAGGCTAGCTGAGTGAGGGGCATCCTGAATTCTGCCTGCGGGGCTCCAGCTAATGTTCTAAGGAATGAGTTGAAAAAAAAGGACATATCTTTGAAATGCTGACTCTGATCAGGTCTGTCACGAGAACTCAGGCAATCTCTCTTGAGTACCTTTGCAGTGACAGATTGCATTAGCTCTTAGGAGCTTGGTGGTGGATATGGGAAAATTGGCTTTCTGCTGTGGGACTGGGAGAGTACAGAGGTGAAGGAACAGGACACCTAATTCCCTGCCCTAGGGTCTCCCTCCTATTGCCAGGAAGGAGGAGTCGGCTTACAGCAGTTTGTATTTAAAGCTCATTTTTCCTGGGATACAACCTTTATCCAAAACACTTCTTTTGCTTCAAGCTACTGTAAACTTCTGTGGTTGCTCCCTAATCCACTTTTTGGACATGATTTGATGCAGAAGGTGATGCTTTGCTTTTATTTGATCTCAAGATTGTAAATCTACAGGGAAGAAAGAACTTTTGCTGGGTATGTGGTTTGGCAAAGGTGGAGACCCACTAAAGCCACTTTTGGAGCAATTCCTGCACTCCAGGCCTGACTCTGATCCTGCTGCCCACCAGCCCCTGGAGGCACCTTCAGCAAGACTAGGGACTTGGTGGTTGTCATTGTGACAGCATTTATTCAAAATACTGAGCAAGTAAAGGATTTGCTATGGAGGTGTAAGGAGGAGTAGGAGAGAGCTAAATGGGGGATGTGAAAAGATGATAGGGTCTTCAGAGAGGTACCTGCAGAGAGGTATTGTATGGGAGCAAGTGTGGTAGGAGATGGTGGGGGACTGCACTGCAAAAGAGATGTGATGATGAACAAAGTGACCTGGTGCTTTTAAGGTGGAAAGTTTGGGTTTGTTGTGTGAAGAGAGCTGCTGCTCACCCTGAATGGATGTTCATGGCATCAGGAAGCAGAGCACCAGGGGATGGAGGAAGGGCAGACGGGTCATTCTGGGCTCAAAGGCGCCTGGATGCGACTGGGACAAAAGTCTTGTGATGGAGAGAGGCTCAAAAGCAGCTCTGTTATGGATGTGCTGCTACTCTGTGGGCACCTCTGGCTGCTGGGGAGAGGGCTGGCGGCTGGCTCCAGCACCCGGCACCGGTCAGATGACTGGGGAGCCACAACAGCTGAGAGCTGCCCTCACCAAGACATGACTTCTCCATGAATGGCACATTCAGATGGGACAGCCAAGTGCCACTGACAGCCCTGGTTTGCTGGAGAGGCGGGGAGCGGGCATCGGGAAGGATGCAGTGCTGTGCAGCTGGTGCAGACACTACCGGGGCTGGCAGCAGCCCTGGCCTCAGTGCAGGGGTGGCAGCAGGAATCAGTGCTTTCCAAGAAGGGGCCACGCGCAGTGTGGTCACCTCCTAAAACAAAAGGCCAAGTCAGCAGCTTCTGAGAGATGGATGGCAATGAGACCGTCAGAACAATAAGGGCATTTGTCTTTTCAGCACATGTTATATCCCCGTAGGCAAGATAAAAATGCATGTATTCAGCCAGGTTTTTATTACTGACCTTATCTTCAACAGTGGAGCTGATTGTGGAGAAGTTATTGTATGGTTTATGTCAGTATTTTTTCTCTTAAGTCTGCAGTGAACTCCTCCCAGGGTTTTGAAAGGAAGTTGGGCAGACAGCACTGTGCTTGTGGACAACCTGTTTGGATCAATAATCACCTCCTTTGCACTTGAGTAGAGGTTTTCAGCAGTAGAGGGTGGCTCCTCTGCACTGGGGAGGCTGAGGACGATGGGCCACGCTGGTCCCCATGCAACCTGAGCTGCTGGACCTCATGCAGTGACAGCTCTGCTACCACCCTGGTTCCTCCCAAACCTTCCCCCTTCCTCTTACCTTTGAGAATCGGCTTCGGGAAAAAATTTTCTCCAGGCGAAGACTAAAAAGTGCATTTCTCGGTCTGATGAGCAAGTGCTGTGCTGCCAGTGCCAAGGGGTATCCAGGCACCAGAGAGCTTTTCCTTTTATTGCTAAAATAGGTCACGCTCGCTGCTGGCAGAAAGAGATTTAAAGCAACTTCTTTTTCCAAAGCTGAGGGTGTGCAGAGCAGGGATGGGGGCATCCCCTGTCTCCAGCAAAGCCACAAGAGTGGTGGCTGTGCTGCTTTGGTCACCTCAGGCTGGAGAGCTGGTCTGCCTGGCTTGTGGGTAGCACTGGTCGCAAGCCCAGCTGCAGCCAGGGGCTCGAGCAGCAGCTTATTGCACAAATTATTTGCTGGATGGTCCGAGGCCCTGGCAGGTTCCAAATTAGGATATGCTGCTCCATGCTGGCTGTATGTTCCTGGAGGTGCAGGAAGCTCAACCTGCCACGTGCTTCCCAGAGGGATGGGATGGCTCTGCAGTCTGAGGCTGTGTAGTTAAGTCTCGATACCGTGTTGGGCTGCTCTGGGACATGTGGGACATACCTGAGCAGCAGCTGTAAAAAAGTGCCCAGCTGTGGCTCTCTGTGCCACCAGTGCCCCAGTCTGTGGGGGGGCACTAGCCCCCTGACATCACCCTTCACTTCCCCCGTGGTTAACAGGAGTTCACAGGACAGCCCACCAGCTGCTCACGAGCAGCAGGAACAGGCCAGGCATCCCCTTGTGAGATCAGGTAAGAGACAGTTCATGAGAAGTGAAATAAGTAGGGATGCCTTGGCATTGTTTTTTGCTCACTATTTGCACCATGCCATTATTAATTGGCCTTGTTGGGGCTTAACACTTGGGAGTGTTTCAGCAGAAATAGCACGTTGTTAAGAAATACAAATTACTCACAATACAGCGCTGGGTGAGCTTGTAGTGAGCAGCCCTAATCCTTGGTGGAGGTAGCAGGGAGCTGGGATTTGCTCCTCAAAGTGGCATGTGCAGTACCGTGGCCTGTTTGCCTGCCTGTGAAAGGTGACAAGGACAGTGTGGGGCAGTGGCTTGTCACTGGGTGAGCTCCGCTGTACCCGGGGCGTTCCGCAAGCGCGGTGCTGCTGCACCGATGCCGTGATTCAAGGCGGCTGCGGTGCCAGTGGTGCCGCCCTCTGACAGGGAGCCAGCTCAGCTGGCGGATGTGGTGGCTGACCCCGGACTGCTCCTCCTTGGTGTCACGGCAAAACAAGAGCTGGTGGTTTTTAAGCGAAGCCGTCTTGCACTGAAACTCGTCGGGGAGCTCCCGGTTGCTTTCTCGGCGGTAAGCGACGAGGAGTGATCTCATGCTTTGGGCTGCTCGAGCTGTGCTGCAGGTCCTCGTCTGTCTGCATTCTGGGTCTCCATGGGTTTGCTCCAGAGCTGTTTTCCAAGGAAGCCAGAAGCACTGGGCGTTTGTACTTGTGTTTCTGCTAGTGGGAGGAAGAGAGGAGGAGCAGTTCGCCTTTCTGTTGCAAGACCAGCTCCAGGTTTCCTTTCTGCAGGCCTCATGTCTCTGGGGTCTTCTCCTCCGGGGCTAATTCTTGGAGCTGTGGGAAGGCCATCTGGATGGAGCAGTCAGTAGCTGCCTTGTCCATATGGATCTGCTCAGTGCTGGAGCTGGGAGAGCAGGGTCCAAGCCGCTGTTGGCCGTGGCATAGCATTGTCTGGCGCTGTGTGCTGTGGGTCAGTGCCTGGGGGTGCTTCCAGCATTGCTCTCAGACCTCCCTTTCTTCCTGCTCGTTGGAGATCAGGCAGCAGGGACCTGGGCAGCTGCAGGCGGGGGAAGGAGAAATGAAGTGCACCAGCAAGTGCACGTGTTCGAAACAGAAAGCGAGAGAGGCAGAGAGGCTGCGCGGCTGCAGTTGTTGGCTTAGTGTGTGGGTTATCCCGAGGTCGGGGACAACACAGATTTTGCTGGAGACTTTATGGTATGTAAGGCAACAGGGTGAAAGCTTTTAAAAAAATTTTAAAAGTGGTGGGGGGGAAAGCTGCTTTTTTTTTCCTTCCATAGGGCTAGAGAGCTTTTCTGTAATACTGCATTCAAGCTCCTGGCTTTAGGGCAGTTTGATTAGCAAATCTAAATGAGCCTGCTAGACTCAGGTTATTTAGGGTCAGAGGATTTACCAGGAAGGGTATGGAAACACTGCTCTTGGCACTCCCAAATCAAATAATAACACAAAAAGACCTTGAGACTGCAGGTGCTTTCCCTATCTCCCCCGCCCAGCACCCCATGCAGGGTCAGGGTGGATGTGTCCAGCCTTCCTGGCTGGCAGCAAAGAACATTTTCAGCACCTCAAGGTGGGTCCAAGTACCTCTTCAGTCTGCTGTGTGAAGAAGTTTGTTTAGTGAGGCTGCTTTTGGGTCTTTAGCATTTGATTTATTTAAACGTTGGCCTAGTGCTGGCTTGCTCTGCCGATGTGGTTTATGGCACTGTGGCACTCTTGGTGTCTGCCTGTCCTCAGCAGTGCTGCTAGTGCTGGCCTCCTCCCCCAAATCTGTTGATGTGCCAGAGCCCCTGAATACCCATGGTCTTAATGCTTCTTTCATTTCTATGTCATGACATTTACTGAATTTATGAAATCCTGCAAAGCTTCCCAAAGTACATCCATGTGGGAGCACCTGAACCACAAGGAACCATGGGAAGGTTGGTGTAGAAGGAAGAAAGTTCCATCTCAAGGCAGTGGGAGATTTGACAGCCCCGGAGAAGGTGCTCTGACACATCAGCAGATTTGTGGGGTGGGAGGAGGGTTTGCAGAGGGCAGGAAGAGATGCAAAGAGAGGGAGAGGAAAAAATAGAGCAAAACCCAGCAAAACAATGGAGAGGAAAAGGAGCGACATGTAGCTTGGGGTTGCAGAGTTCCTTTATTTCGGGTGTTTTACAGCTGCCCTTGAGCAGGTGCCAAGCTTGTGCTAGAAATTTGAGGTCAGGACAGGGCTAAATCATGTTAGTGTGCTTTGGTGGTGGGGAATTCAGGTAGCATGCACTGGGCTCTACTCCCGTGTCTATGCCAGTGTGTGGAAGGTGCAGCTGTGCTGGCAGCAAAGTGCCTCCCCAGCAGGCATTTTTAAAATTCTGGTAAACAAAATTGAAGCCTCTTCTGAATCATTGAATCATTCAGGTTGGAAAATACCTACAGAATCGTCAAGTCCAACTGTTACCCCCATGCTGCCAAGTCCACCAGGCAGTTTGAAGGCGGTTCGTGAACCTTTCTGGCACTTGAGTTTGAAAAACACAGTCCCAGCCCACAGTGCAATTTACTGGAGGAGCTTTCTGAGCAATTAATCCACCTACGTCCTGCCAGGGCTCCCGTGGTGCCTCTGACAGTTCATCACAGGGCACAGAAATTTGTCAGTTTTAATCCTCCTTGCTAATTTTAAGGTGATGTTTTCTTCTTGTAAAACCCAGCGTGGATGTGAGCAACGTGGAGCAGGTCAGAGGGAGCTGGGCGATGTCTGGAAAAGCCGGAGCTGGTGATCGCCGGCCTTGCCCTCCATGGGGAAGCCAGAGAGGCACGTCTACCATCCCAGTCCTGAGCTAATGTGCCAGTGTAACGAGCTTCCCATCACTTCAGGCCATGCCAGCAGGCTCTGAGCCCCACCAACCATTTTCTGGTGGGGTTAGAGGAGGAAAAGGCAAAGCTCAGCTGAGTGTGGGCAAGGGGAAAAGGAAAAACAGATGGTTCTTGGGACATGCAAGAGCCTTTTTTTTTTTTTTTTCTCTCAAGGGCACAGCCTTTGAGCCTCCCAGACGGGTAATTCTTGTTTATACACCCACAGAAGGTGACGGTCCTGATTTTGGGCCTATTGGTGTGTCTTCCCAGACACGATGTGTTTGTTTTGTAGGTGGATGTCAGGAGCTGCATCACTCTTCTATTTAATTCTTTATTTTTAATTTAAAACCGGGACAAGTGTGAATGTGGGGAAGCTTGTTGTAGGCAGGGATTCTGCTTTGGCTGGGGCTGTAAGGGCTGATGGGCTCCTTCACTCCAGATATCTGCATCTGTCCCATCTGTGGTTGGACCGATGGCATGTTCTGTCCTGCAGCCCCCCCATGGCCTCCTGCATGAATGGACTCCAGAGCTGAAGGAAAAGCAGCTACACGGGGTAGTGTCTTCCCTTAACACCTGGATTTACAGCAGAAGTGGAACATCCCTGTGAGGATGAGGAGGTGCTGTCCCACTCATGCCTTATGTCACAAGAACCTGTCTGCAGACACCCCTTGTCTCAGAGGCTGAGCTCTGAGATGGCCAGGCTGGAGGGGCCAGCTAGGAGTTGGGGCTGGCAGAGGCTCCTTTTTCCTCGTGATTCCCAAGGTTGGTCAGAACAGAAAGGGAACAGCACCACACTATTGCCTGAGGATGGGGAGAAATGAACTTGATTCCAAAAAGTGGCGCAGCTTTCTAGGCACAAGGAGAAGTGTTGACCATCGGACACCACAATTCCCCTTCCTCCTCCCTTTGATATTTGCTCTTTTCAGCTTTTGTACAAGAGAGGCTGGATGTAGAGTAGGGGATCTGCTTTTCTTGGCTCCCCTGGGCCTAGTGCTTACAATTTCTGTTTTTCTTCCTGGCTTTCCAGAGAAGCTTCTATGTAAACATGTCATTTTACCCTCTGATGGTCAAAGATGTAGGGCCATGATATTCCCTTCTACTCCACAACTGGCTGGAGGGGAGTGTGCATGTAGTGCTGGGCTAATTCGTTCATTTCCAGCCTGGGAGGTGGGATCTCCCAGGCATAGGTTGTTGCTGTTTAAACTCCTGAATCCTTTCTTTGCCTGCCATGCACCTTGCTGGGGCAATTCCCCAGCTTCCCTAGTGCTGGAGCATGTTGGTCTTCACTACATCTGATCTTATAATTCCTGTTGTAGCTGTTGGGGCTGAGACACTCTGCCCACATCAGCTTGCACACATGTGGTGTCTTATTTATTGAATTTTTTTTTTCATCCTGAAATGTATTTTTTTCTTTTTGATGGAATTGGAGCTTTCTTGTTTCAGTTGAGAACTGTTCAAAAATAGCCTCCCAGGAGGAGTTGGTTCTTATAACATAAATGTATGTCAGTTTTTCCAGGGTATTCTGTGACAGGGCTTTCCATGCCATTGCTGAAGGTCTTAGTTAATTAGATGATTAGTCTGCTGGTCAAGTATCTATCTGCAAATAAAAAATAGCGGTTGAATGTAGCTGCTAAAATACTGTTGCTGGAATCAGTCTGTGGCACAGAGCAGGAGAGCTTCTTATTTAATTAAAATCAGGAACATACTGTACTGTACTCTCCAAGGGTCAAGGAACAAAAGGGACGTACACATAATAAGTAGCAAACTGTCCTTTCAAACCCCTTGAGCTCAGCCCAGGGGAGCTGTGTTTAAAGGCACACTGTCAGGATAACATTTGTGATTTCTCTTCTGTCTTTTTCCCCCTCTTTTTTCTTTCTCTGTGCTACTGTGTGAATTATTGAAGCTGAAAACATCCTGTGACTTTTAGTTTTGTTTCTACCTGTTCTTCCTCTCAGATTTGCAGTTGTCATCAGGACTGCTTGGATGCCAGAAACCCTTGTCTGGGTGCTCAGTAGCTGGGCTGGTATTACTGAGGTTCCTTCTCAGGAGCCAGCCTGCCCACAGCCATGTTGGACAGGGGGCTGAGCTACCATCCCAACACAATACAGGTCTGGGAATTACTGGGAACCTTTTGGGAAAGGAAGAGCACTGAGCTTTGTGGCCCAGCACCCAGTACTTCAAAGGAGGAATATCTTCATGGGTTTTTTTGAGTTGTCAGGGTTCTGTGTGTGCTTGGAAGTTCCCACCCGCCTAATGAGCTCTTCTGTGTTTGTTTCTGCAGGACGTTGCACTGTTGGAGTACCAGCATCATTCCAGGGATTTCGCTTCCCACCTCCCTCCGGGGTCTATCATGCAGCCACAGCGGCGGAGGCCGTCCCTGCTCTCCGAGTTCCAGCCGGGCAATGAAAGGTACTGGCTCCCCTCCTTCCCTGGGGAACCCCGGCTGCATCAGCCAGGATTTTGTGCAGGGCTGTGGTGGGAGCAGGAGCGCTGTGAGGGACCTGGGCAGTGGGATGCTGTGTGTGGGTACTGACTGTGCTCAGGTTCTGCGCCGGTTCAGCTTCCTTGTGCTAATGAAAGTGGCACCTTTGCCCTCTGGTTTCTTCTCTGGGTCTGTCATACATTTTAAAGAAGTCTTAAAAACACAAACAACAAAAAAACCCACGCTCCTCCCTACTGTGAAGTTTCACATTGCTGTGACTGGTCGCGTTGGCTTCTTCAGCATAGAAAATGAAGCCATGTGGTCAGGTGTGGTCTGTGGCTCCCAAGGCTGCAGGGAGGAGTGAGAAAAGCTCATTTCCACCCCCAGCTCTGCTTCCTCTGCTGCTGCTCTTCCTCCCTGCTTTCATTGTTTTTGTTTCTCTGTCTGCATTTCCCTTGCAACTTTCTCCAAGCTGCTTTTTTCCTGTCTGCTCCCCTCACGCCTCTGCCTGTGTCCCTGTTTGTTTTGTTTCCTGTTGTAGCCTCCTGTGGAAGGCTGGCAGTGCTTTTGGGTGCCAATCAGGCAAGTGCTCTGTGGCTGGGAACACTGTACATGCCTTAAGCACAGGAACTGATCTCTTCTGAAGGATATCACTCTCATTCTCTGTTTCTACTCAAAATGCTGATCTCTCTTATGGTTTTTCTTTTGCATTTGATGCTTGGCTTTGGAAAAAAATGGCCTGGAAGTGAAATAAGAGCACTGGTACAGTAGTTTTATACAAAACATTTTTTTAATGCTTATTCCTTAGTCAGGCTAAGAACAAAACCAGTGCAGAGTCAGAGATTAATCTATTTCTCTAAAATCATTGTTAGGAGAGAGGAGTAAGACCTCAGGGTGCTGCATGCATAATAGATACAGACAGGATCCTCTTTTTCTAGTGGGATGGGTTTGGCTTGGTGCTCAAAAACAAACCTGTGAGAATTTGGAGGCAAAAAGCAGCCTCCAAAGTAGGTTTTGTATCTGTCCTCCTGGATGTGCCCTTCTGGACTGTGCCTGTGGCACCTGTGTGTACAGAGGGTCACGTCACTTCTGATAACCAATAATTTATTGTAACATGTTGCACTGCCTTGGCTCACTTTGATTTCTCAGTGCTTTGATTTCTTAGCACAGAGTAACACGGTTAAGCTGGAATTGGGTCAGATTTAGCTAAATTTGGGGGAGATGGGTAAAGAGGAGCCAGCAACATGTTCCTTCTGCCTGTTTTTGTTTTTCACACTACTGATGGTTTGCAAAATGGAGAAGCAGTTCTGCTCTCCAGTAAAATGAAGGTTTCAAGGTCTGGATATGCTATTTAAAAAAATGTATCTTGGTTATTCCATATAACTAAAAAAACCCAGCAGCAAGCCTTGGTGTCTGCTGTACCACATGCCTGATCTGGTGTGGTCACCCAGGCATCTCCCTTTGGCCTGCAAATATTTCCAAGTTTTCGAGCTTCTTTTTGTGTTGGCAATCACATGAATGTGGTAAAAGTTAAGTGAGGTTGTCAGAACTAGATATACATCCACATGCTTATCATAGTACCTCACTTTCAACGTGAATGGTGATGCTCTGTCATGCTATAAAAAGAAAATTTTTTAACAGAATCAACTTACATTTCATCCCTTTTCCCCATAACATCCGAAATATTGCACTTTTGCAACAATTAGATAATAAAGCTAAAAATACCACCTCAGTTCAGTTGGCATCTTGTGCCAGGATTCTGGGACACAGACTCATTAAAAAAAATTTTGGGGGCATCTGGGCATGTAGCGGGGCAGTCTTTGAAAAATTTAAAGAAATTTTCAATCCAATGTTATTTGTTATTGAAGTAATTTGGATTGGGCACCATTGGGCTTGGGGAGGTGTTAGTGTTTTGCAAAGGCAGCTGCTGTTCTCTGCATCTTTAAGCACCACACTCAAAGATCCATCCTTAGGGGGCTTTGCTGTTCACCTTTGTGGTGTGAGGATCTGCTGTAACACGGTGCCTCCTGTGCTGTAAGTGGAGCCCTTTAGGTGATGGTCACTCACCTGAGGGTTCCAGGGCCAAGACCCTGGAACTCCTGGAGCAGGTTGGGTTGGTCACTGGTGCCCTCCCAAAAATAGCAATGGCTCTGCCTGGCACAGAGCACAGCCTGGATGAGGGAGGGTGGCAGTGGCAACCATCTCTGCAGCTGAGTCCCCTTGGCAGGCTCAGCACTTTGGCTTTGTTCCTGGGCTGGGATTGATGATTTCCAGCAGAGGCAGCTGGCTCTCGGTGTGAGGGGCTGGGAGGAGGGAGACCAAGGCAAACAACATCCACAGCAGGGCATAGGTGGGCTAAGTAGAGGGAAGCACAGGGGTGTGCTGTGTCTGAAAGAAAGACCCTCACTGTGGTTTCCTGCCTGGCAGCCCACCTGGCACACAGTGGTGGTGGGCACCAGACAATCTTCCCCTTGTAGTAAGTGTTGGTGGAGGGGAACCCTTCCAATCCTCCGTGGCTTTGGGAGTTCAGAGGAAGCAGCCTGTGTGCTGTTGGTTGTGGTAGCTGATGCTCTTCCAGGATCACTCCCCTCCTTAAGGAAATCAACTTGGGAGTCTGGTGCAAGTGGGATATGGCAAACTGACAGCACTGGGGATCAAGCTCTGTGCGTGTTCCTGGGTGGACATCCCTACCATCACTGTGCCTCGTGCTGATCCAGAGCAGCGCCTGCAGCTGGAGAGCAGTTCAGAACCTCGTGCTGTTCAGTCTCTGTTCCTCTGAGCCCACCTGCCTGGTGGGTGGCTGGTGTTTGCCCTCCTCTCCTGGAAACCGTGGGGATCCACTTTACTCTGTTTTGGGAGACTGTCCCCCAGTTTGGCTTTGCCTTCACTTTGGGCAGATCTCTGAAGCTTCTGCATCTGTCTTTGCACATGGTATTTGAGGCTTGACCCCATGGATGCTTTAAATCCCACAGAAATAATTTGGGCTTACTTAGATGGTCTTCCTTCCTGCAGATTTGCAGGTTTTTGGTCTCTCCTGGCTGCAGTTTTGCTGCAGCCACCAGGATGCTGATTAGTTGTGATCCAGTGGAAAGGGAACAAGCAGTGAAGCATTTCAGCATGGGCACAGTGTGTTAAGCATGAGTCAGGTGTTGGGGCAAAAAGCTGTTGAGTGATAACTTGCAGGAAGGAATCAGATGCTGAGATACTCCTGCATTTTGGGGCTTCCTGAGCAAGAGGCTCATTAGGAAGTTACAGACCGCTCTTTCTCCATGTACGTCAGAATTGAGAGTTGTCATCACTCCTTGGTGGTTGGGCAAAGATTTGAACTCCCTGTGCAGCAATTCTGGCTTGGAAGAAGAAAGGAAAACCTGAACCAGTCTGAATCTGTTGCTATAGGGAAAGTTGGCTCTGTCTGTCTTTGCAGGGATGTGCTGCTTTCCATGATGGTTTTTTTGGTAGCAGGCTTTTTCTTGGAAGGATCCACAGACTTCCCCTTAGCTTGTTCGGTTGGCTGTGCCAACTGGACTGGAGGAGCGAGGAGAAGTATTTCAGGATCTGCTGTTGGTACAAGTCGTACCATGAATGCTTGCAGCGGAATGCCCTGGCAAGCTGACAAGGATTAGGGCTTTTTTTCCTCTTCTATATATATTTTGGTCCTCAAAAGGAGTGAGGAAAAACTGGGTTGAGTGTTAAATGGCAGGTGCCAGTTGGGTGAGGGGTCTGAAAAATCAAGGAACTGGTTTTTTTTGATTTTTTTCATGTGTTGGGATTTTAGACCAAGGTTTCATATTAACACAGGAATGCTGGGGTGCATAATGGCTTCTCTGGCAGAAAACGTGGCTGTAAATAAGTGGTATGTATGTTAACACAGTATATTCCACCCTTATCCAGAATGAGATGAGTCACTGTTTTATAGAGGATTATTTTCCCAGTTCAGGAGATCATGCTCTTCTTTCGGAGCCATTCTGCTTAGCAGGCGTGAGGAGTTTGAAGAGTTTACCCGGTGTTGATCTGTGGGATGACATTTTGGATACATTAAGCAGCTGCTGTGTTTCTGCAGCCATCTGAGATAGCCATGTGCAGTATGGCATGAGAGCAGGCCAGATCACTGTGCCTCTCAAATGGGATTAATCCTGAGGAGCCCAGGGAGGGGTGGGAAGCCAGGGCAGTGTGTGTGGCACTGGAAATCATGTGCAGCTCTTGGTCTTCATCTGTGCTGGGCCAAATGACACCAACTGCTCCCCAGATAACAACACAACCAATTTATTGTCTTTAAGTTTCCATTTTTACAGATGACCCTTTTCTCAGGAGCGAGCTGGAGTCCCCCCAACCATTCACCTGCATGTCTTTTAACACTGGAAATGGTGTTCCAGGAGCTGTGTATTTTTCCTCCCCATAATTGAACATGGGACAATAACATCTGGAGAGGGCAGATGCTGGTGTGTAGGCACTTGGTGACAAGCCTTGTCTTGCAAGTACCCTCTGCTCCTGTGTGGGCTGTAGGCATGTCCATGGATGGGCACAGAGCATGACCAAGGCTCCACAGAGTTGATGCAGAGACACCAGGCTTCTTGAAAGGGACCAATGTGCCCTGGCAGGGAGATATGAGAGGAAATCTTGGCTTTGCCTTGGCTGGTATAAGGAATAAAAGTCCACACAGCAACTTTCTTGTGTGTAGTCTTGAACCAGATTTATTTTGGGGAAGGAAAGGTGATCCTGCAGTGTATGCAGCAGGAAATTTTGGGATATCTCTGAAGCCATTAGTTCAGGAGTGCTCCAGCCACCCAAGACTACCAAAAGGGCTTTCCTGATGGGCCCCAGTTTTGGATACCTGGAGGAAGCATGTGGGAGAGCTTTTGGAGAGAGACAAATATTCCTTCTCCACCTCTTGAGTGAGGCAGTGCCATTGTGTTAAAGCTTCTGGTGGTCCCATCCATGAATAATTCAGGCTCTGTGTATGGGGATCTTCAGTATGCAAGTTTTAAATCAAGCATCTGCTCTCATTTGAATTGCAGTTGGCTTGGAAGAAGGTGGCTGAGGGGTTGTGCAGGGCAGCTGAGACACCACTACCTGCCCTCGTGTGGGAATGCACAACCACAGAGCATCCCGAGGATGCACATGGGCACCTGGCCAGACCTCACCAGGACCTGGGAGTCCTTGAGCTGAGCCACATGGTGAGCTAAGCTCGAGGCTGTCCCACACCTCTGACTTCGAAAGACTCAGCCCTGCTGCTGGCAGATGATGCCGAGGGCATGGGAGCTCCATCTTCCCCACCCAGACATGCAGCTCTTCCCATCAAGTCATGATAGTTTTTCTCCCTTTCCACCTATCTAACAGGGGGAATATATCAGCTGGCCATGGACATGTTTTTCTAGGTGCCTGGTGGCAGGTCCTACAAACCCTCCAGTTTCTCTCTTTAACAGGTCCTGATTTGCCTACTGTCCCACTCTGGCTCTCATTATCTGTGAAGGGGTTGTTGAAACCTCTGACAAATCCTGGTGTTGGTGTTGTGGACTGATGACAAGATGGAGTCAGATTACAAGATGGAGTCTGCTTCGCCATTGTCTCGAGCACAGAGTTAAAAAGCCTTGATGCCACAGCTGGGCTGCTGCAGGAGCCGAGCTACTTGCAAAAGCTCCAGGAGGCACCCAGCAAGGCAGCAGGGACAGGCAGAGGAGCAGAAAGGACAAAAAGTTGTTACAGACAAAAAATGGGTGAAGGACTTTCCCAAATGAGGTGTGCCAGGCAGATCTTGATGGAGACTGGGGAACCAGCCAGTGGATGCTCAGGGCCCATCTTGGTACCAGATGATCTTTGCTGGGTACTGGTGAACTGGCCAATGGGCCTCCAGGGTATTTAGGGCCATGCCCGGGGACTGCTGGGGGGCTGTTTTAGAACACTGCTGTGGGAGCTGCTGCCACTCTGTTACCCTGCTGGTTATCCTGCCTCTGAGGATACAAGGCCACCAGGGAAGAAGCCCAGCAGAGACCTACCAGCTTGCAAGCCAGCAGCACTTCATGGTGGTGTTAACTCCTGTCCTGTGCTTTTAACAGTTACCCTTAGCTTTTCCCACTTTTCCATCTTCCTTCTTTTTCTCTGCTCTTTTGGGTTACAAAATAAAGTTGAATTATCATTTGGGTATCCAGCATCTGGCCTTGTTTGTGCCTTAATCTCGCTTATGGGAATGGTTTTAGAACCTGGTCCCCCTCTGCACCTAAGAGGATTGGAACAGTTGGCTATAAATAATTCACTTCAACACCAGTGGTTTTATGTATTACTCTCTCTCAAAAGCATTTTATTGTCTGTCTGTACCTGTGGGGATTGGATACTCTTTTTAGAACTTATTTTTGGAGACAATTTCCCACCAAACCATCTCAGCCAGGGGAAATAAACAGCCTCAGCAAAGCCGTCACTTGTCTTGGTTCCAGTTCCAAAAGACAGAGTAAGTTTTCCAGCCTGATTATGTTGTTTGGCCCTGTGGTACCTAGGGAACAGTATTTGCAGATGGGAGCAATTCTTAATGTGCCCTTGCTGGGAAGTTGGTGAGGGCTGACTCAAAGTCACTGCTGTTTTGAGCCCTCAGTGCAGGAGGTATGGGTGGGAAGTCAGGCTGGATTTTCTGGATGTTGCAGAACAGCAGCCACCTTCTGCTGCTCAGCTGATGGAGAAAGAGGAAAGTTTGAAGAGCAGGGGAGGGTTGTGCTGCTCTGAAGAGCTGGTCAGTGGGTTGGGGTGGGAGAGTCTTCTTTTACCTCCTGAAAAGTTTGTACTTGCCTGTTTCCCAGTGATTTGGTTTCAGGAAAGTAAAGGTAAAATCCATTTAGATGTCATCAGGCCTGCTCTTAGAAGTTCCAGGGGCAGCTCAGGATACCTTGTTTGATTCTCTCTCCACAGAGAGATGCTCTCAGCTTAATGATTGGACTTGATGATTTTAGAGGTCTTTTCCAACCTGAAGGATTCTATGATTCCTTGATACTCAGCTAGGAGACAATCCCTGTTTTCAGCCCATCTCATGCTCAGCTGGCTGTGGTGTAGGTATAACATAGCAGGAGATGTTTTCCTAGGTCCCAATGACTGACACGTGCTGGAGCAAGCTGCAGGTGCCCCACATTGCTGCAGGATTTGATCTGCTCATTCCTTCCTTACATCCTGTGTGAGTCTGCTGAGGAATCAGCCGGTGAATGAGTAACACGGCTGCAGCTGGGAGGGAGCGATGCATTTATCAGATTGGTAATGAACCAGAGGTCTAATCTTGGGTTATCTTGTTCTTCTGGACTCGGACCTGCCCCGAGCAGAGCTCTGTGTGGGTGGCTGGAAGTCGGGCAAACCCTGGGCACCCAGCTTTGTGTGTCAGCAAATCTCACACCGCTCCACTTCCCCGAAGTAGTTTGGCGTTTGTGGCGAAGGGCTCAGGTGAAGACTAACCTGCCCCACTTCATAATTAACACTGGCATTTGCTTTACTTCATTTAATTATGCATAACTCACATGCAATTAAAAATACTTTTTCCCTTCAGCAAATTAGGAATCTCTGGAATAAACCAGCCAGGTGGGAACTATTTGGAAAATGCAGCGAACACTGAACTCAGTGTAGTGGGAGGGTTTTTCAGGCAGGGTTATTTTTGCGCTGACAGCAACGTCATCGCTGTATAAAAGTCTGTTCTAAAGAGCTTGCTGCAGGTGTGGATGTGAAGAGTGAAAGGTGTGAAGGCTTCGAGCAAGAGCATTTGTGTTTGCAGCTAGGACAGGCTGAGTGGGTCATGTTCGGCAAAGCAATCTTGGGAGCGGCTGGAAATTCCAGTGGATAAAGTTAATAGCAGTTCCAATGGATGTGGAAATGGAAATAAAATAGCACCCTATAACATTGCAACTGCTTTCCCTGGCGTGGCCCCTGCCTCGCTGTGAGTAACTGCCTTTGTGAAGCTGAGTGGTGCTCTTATCTTTAAAATCCATGTTTTTTTCTGAGCGTAGCAGTTGTGTCAGGTTCTTGACAACTGCAGAGGTCTTGGACATGTCCTGTGTCAATTAGCAGCTTCTTGGTAATAGGACCTTAAAAAAAAAGAGGGAAGAAGTGAAAATAAATCTCATTTTTAATTGCCTCAGTACAGCAGAGCCTTGGGTGTTGGAATATTTTAGCACCTGCCCAGCTCAACAGTTGCTTATTGTTCCCGGTTTTTGCGGCGGAGCCTGAAATGCTGGCGCGCAGCTGCAGGCGGGCAGGGATCGCACGAGGGGTTGGGACCAGCCAGCAGGAAACCTGAGAGGTGCCAGGAGAGATTTCTGGGCTTGCTGAGAAAAGTTGAGGATCAGTCAGCGTGAAAGTGTTTGCAGGTGAAAGGAGCTGTGCTTCAGTGCCAGATTTCAGGCTGCTCGGCTCTGAAAAGTTTGTTGTGTGAGCTGTGCATTCACAGTCTCATAGGCTGGATCACCAAAGGCAGTGCTGGAGCCTCCCAGTTTTTCCAGCTCCTTTTTGCTGGGGAGGAGGAAGAGGATGAGCCAGATTCTGTTTCTGTGTGTCAGCAGCAAAGGTGCTGCCCAATGCCAATGTCAAACCCTCCGCAGCAGAGCTTGGCATGCACATGCTTTGTGCCTGCTGTTGATGTTTAAATTAAAAAATAAAACCCCTCAACTTTAACTTGATAAGCTGGAGCTGGGTTGAGTTGGCCATGCTGCTGTAGGGGAGGGCAGAGGGCTGTGCTCAGGATGTCCCTGAGAAGGTGGATTTCTCCAGGGTTCCTCCTCTCCTTGGATGTGATCCAGAGTGGTTATGGCCACTGGCTTCACAGGGCTCTGCGTCCTTCCATTTTTGCCATCCTCTCTATTTAATGTCAGCAGTTGCAGTTTGTGGGTGGGAGCCAAATGATGCATGAGAACCCCTGTTTTTATTCTTGATCTTGACAAAAACACATCCCCTTTCTCCATCCCCTTTGAGCAGCTCCAAAGGCTGTTTAGTTTGTTGGTGTTTGGTAACTGAGGAGTACATTTCACCACCAGCTCAGGAGAACTTCAACAATTTTGTTTAAGAGGAAAAGAAAAAAATCCATGTTTTTTCACAAGCTTTAAATCCCCTGTGCTTTGTTTTATTTTTATTTTTTTAAGACACATTTCTGCCTGAAGCGTTAAAAACACACCCTTGGAGCTGCTGCAGCAAAGCTGATCCTGGGGCATAGTAAAAGGTTTAATGTATTTTTGTAGGATCCCTTTACAATCCCCACAAGAGAATCCTGCTAAGGAAAACAGAGCTACAAAGAAAGTTTTACATTTGTTTAAAAAAAGAAAAACCAAGCCCACTCTCCAGGTATTACCAACTGCATCATATTTAATGGGTGAAAGATACTTGAGCCCGATGTGACTTGTCAGTGCAGTTGCTATCACTGGATAATGTGCCTTTGCAGCCTGCCAGATCTGTGTCAGAGACGTGCAACTACATGTGGCTGCTTTCTTTCCTCCCCCATCCTGGAAAAATAAATCCCCGCTGTCTAGCCATGGAGGAGTAGGCATTTTTTCCCCAACATATAATCTTTGGTATTCCTATGGAAGATGCTAAAAATAGACAGTGGTGCAGGTACCAGAAGGGAGCTCCGCCTCATCTTGGAGGCACAAGGGGACTTATGGGCCACATTTGGGAATTTTCCAAGTTTTGGCTCTTTCTGGACAGCCTGACACATGTGGCATGACGGGGAAGGCTCAAACGTGCAGCCTAGTTCACTTTGCCCTGGTGTAGGGACAGCCCCACCACATGTGGTGGGACAGAAGAGGGCCGTGAGGCCTTTGAGGTGACATGGTGGCAGTGCTGAGGAGGGGGACAGCAGGGTGGCCTGTTGAGCTTGGGGGATGGCAGTGATCCTGCTCCAGGAGATGCACCATGCCCAGCAGCCGAGCTAAGGGGCTGTGCCTGAGATGTCTCAGTCCAGGCCCATCTGGCCTCCCCTCATGGATCCTTTCGGAAAATGGGCAGATGTTGAGCCCTGTCTTCTTAGAGTGGTTTGTGATTGTGGAGCAGGGGAAAGCAGGGGTGGTTTGCTTTCTAAAGCCTCCTTTCCCTTTGTCCACAGATCTCAGGAGCTGCACCTGAGAACTGAGGCGCATTCCTATCTCTCTGACCTGACCAAGCCATCGGACTTGGAGTTCATTGAAACCAAGAGGCCACGCCTGGACCTGCTGCAGGACCCCCTGATGCGGCACTCGCCTCTCCTGAACCAGAGCCAGCAGGGAGGGACAGAAGATCTCTCAAAGGTAAGGGACCAATGGCCTGGCTGCCAGCTGGGTGTGGGGTCTGGGTTTTGGGATCCCCTTGGCTTGTGTAGAGCTGCCTTTGAGCTGCTGCTGAATGCAGTGTAGATGGTGGTTCCCGATGCACTGAGCAGTGGTTGGTGGTGTTGGATAGTATTCCCTGAGATGGGGTGACCACTTAAGGAAAACAGAAGCATATTAGCTTTCCTCATAACTGTTACAGTCATAGGCCTTTTTTTTACTAGGCTATTAGATGCACCAGAACAATTTGGAAGCTCCTGTAGGCTGAATTAAGGATGGCCATGTCTGGCTTTTCTGGATACTCTGCCTTGATTTGATTTTTACTTGACATTTCTCATTTATCACATCTCTTTATTTAATATCAGTGTTTGAAGGGCTGGAATAGGTTTCTGGTGGTTCTTTAATATAATCTTCCCCAGGAAAGCCTCCCTAGTCCCAGTCTCATTTAACAAAGCAAATCATTTACTTACGATCGTCCCCTCTGCACATGGAATAAATGTTGCAAAGAGAAATCCCTTGCTTGTGTGCCTGTTTGGATTTACTTTCATGCTCTGTTGGGGTAAATTGAGTTTGATTTTACCTTGGGTTTGGACATGCTCCTGGTTGGCAGGAAAGTCGTGCTGGATAAATGTGCTGGGGACAGCTCTCTTGATGCCAGTGCTGAGGGTTAGTGCAGCTGCAGGCTGGGCTTGGGAACTGCCTGAGCCTGCAATGAAATGAAAGGGAAGTTGCATCCATACCCAGGATGATGGGGGTGGTTTTCTGTATCCCTGTGGGAGCTGACTGAAATAATATACAGGCGAGAAAGCTCTTCCTTGGAAATGCCAGGATATGTAGACATCTCTTATCCATAAGGAACTGGTGGGCTTTACCTGAGATCCCTCTGAGCTATCTTTAATGAGAAGGATATTTAACTTTGGAATAGTTCAGATGCCAAGGGAGGCCTGAAGGCTCTGAAGAGTATTGTGCCCTCGGGGGATGCTGGTTGAGTGGCTGATGGGAAAAATACACGGTTGCCCCCGAAACAAAAAATACCCCTCTCCAAAGATGTGAGGAAACCAGGATGACTTTTCTGTCTGCACATTATTCTCACCAGCAGTTCTGTTTTGCCTCTCACCAGAAAGCCACAGATCATCTAAGCTATTTGTTTCTAATAGGCAAGGCTGCTCTTGAGGCATTAGTTGGTGAGTTTAGGAGCTGCATTTTCTTCTTGGTTTATGACACATTTCCAAGAATTACACGCATTTTATGGGGCTTAAAACATTTGTTAATGAAAGAGGAAGAGAGAGAGAGCTGAGATACAATTCAGCAAGACAAGATTATACTTTTAGTGGAGCCATTTGTAATTTTAGAGTCTGAAAAGGAAGAAGAAAATGTGGTGTCTTTGACTGGTGAGAGCCTGACTGGAGCTGGGATTAGTTGCTCTAAACTAGCAGGAGCTGTTTCCAGAATGGGTTTGATGGAGCTCACTGCAAGACTGGATGATCTCAGTGCTGTTCCAGTGGTTGGGAGCAGAAGGCAAGTCTGGGGCACGCAGTATATCTGCCTTTGCAACTTGGGAAATTGGGTTAGTAGCAATCTTTTGGCATTAGTTGTTCTCAGAGTAGCGTATAAATTGGTGGACATTAAGGTCATGGACAAGCTCCTGTAGCTGATGTGTGCATCGCTGTGAGGCTCAGCATGGTTGAGGAGCTGTTCTGGGTGTGCTGGTCCAGGGGAAATGCAAAGAGCTGAGGCTGATCTTTGGCCACAGCTCTGGACACTTGCAGATCTGGGCTGCTGACACAGGTAAAACCACTTCTCGCACCTATGCTAAGCCAACAACTGCACAATTCGGCGCTGGGCTCTGACGGTGTAACCCACCACCTGGGACAGATGATAAAGACCTTCTCCAGAGGCTCTGTGCTGAGTGAGACATGTCCTGGAGTGGTGGCACACGTGTGTTGGCAGGATGCGTGTCCCAGAGCGGTGGCAAAAACATGGTGGCAGGACGTGTGTCCCAGCGACCAGAGCTGGAGAGAGGTGTTTGCTGTTCTCTCTGTCCTGCTGACTCAGTGCCTGATGAAGTCACTCAATACTTTATCTAGGGCAGCTTTGCCAAGGGGGTGAGCTCCTTGGGTGAAACGCACCATGTGAGCCCAGTATTGCTAAACACGCTGCTGGTTGTTTAGATGGAGTATCCTAGGAGTTGTTCCCTTACTCCTTACCCCATTCCACGCTGGTGCAGTCACTGCGCGGGGAGGAGCTCAGTTTACTCATCGGAGTAACAGTGCTAGGACGATTTTTCATGGTGATTTTACAGATTGAGCTAATTTTTACACAGTAAGAGCTCCACAAAGCCCTCAACAAAAAGGGTAGGGGTTTGGTTACACACTCTGGGCGCCAGCCTGACTGTCCCAGGGGATGTAACTGTAATGAATGTTGCTCCCGGGCAGTGGATACGTGTTGGTCTCTGCCGGTTTCAGAGCAGCGGTGGGGCTGAGATGCAGAATCGAGTCTGTGGTGAGGTATGAGTTTAGCATACCCCCGATAACCACTGATAACTGGATTTACCAACCTTCAGCCCAGGGTAGAGAAGTCAACGTCATTCCTGCACATTTCCAAGGCCTTTGACACATAGTCTGTGCTCCAAACACAGATAGAGAAATTGATGTGGTAAATGCTTGTAGCAGATTCCAGAGCTTTTTCGCTGAAGAGAAGTGGATCTCTCATGTCTTTTATTCCTCATCTACCTCTCCCAAACACGGGGTGAGCTGCACCCCTTAACCCTGCTCAGGATCACTGCAGCCTCACTCCAAGTAAGGCTTAGTCTGTAAGGAGAAGGTAATGTCTTCTCTTGGATCAGCACACTCTAGCTGGAGAAAGCAGACATACTTTTGGGCACCATGCCTTTCAAAAGCAGCAGCTTTCAGCTAAATCTCACTTGGTCCAGTAAAAGATATTACCTTTCCTTAAGAACCTCACATTACTCATATCCTCAAACACTGGTGTTTCTTTTCAAGCCAGGGAACAGAAGGTTGTTTTCTTGCCTGCTTTCCCCCACTTGAGCATCTTTTTCCCAGCAAGAGGGATTGCTGTCATGTTGCTGTAGTACTGTGGTCCTGGGATCCTGCTGCTGGATGTGGCCAGGAGGGCTCTGGTGAGCTCAGTCTGCTGGGGAGAAATGAAATCTCCCCATGCGCTCTGTGCCAGCCAGGGCTGACACTGCTCCTGGGAAGGTGCTCCCTTGAGCTGGCTGACATTAACCAGACACAGTTAAAGCAGAGCTGTTTTTTCAATCACTGCAAGCCTGGATGTGGGATTCATTGGAAAAGCTGCCGTTGATGTGGCTTTGCCAGGTGCGCTCTTGGCAGAGATGCGGGAGGTTGTTCCCAGGACCCTTGGTGGCTTCTGCTTTCTTTCTTTCCGATAAAGTCACGGACCTCCATCACGTAGCAGCAGCCAGGAGTAAAGCAGGCAGCCCCAGAGCAGGCCAGTGTTGCTGTGCACGATCCCTGTCCCTGCGCAGACGTGCGCAGCTGGTGCTGCCTGCGATCCTGCCCTGTGGGGACGGCGAGCGTGGCACGTCTGGTCGATCAGCGCCTGCTCTCCCCTCTCCAGAGCTGGAGCTTCATCCCTTTCCATCTCTTCATATTCCTGTTGTGCTTCCACTTGTTCTTCTCCCCATTTTTAGGACTGCTCTTCTACCACGTATGTGGTTTGCTGCTCCTTCCTATAGGATGTGAGTCAGTCGTGATCTGCATTTAGTCCCCTTTGCAAGGGCTGGCTGGCTGCACTTACGCGTAGCTTATTGCTCCGACAGGAATTCACTTACAGGAGCCATGTAATCCCACGGGTACAGGGCTGGGTGGAGGCTTAGGAAACCTGAACCTTGCTGCCATCTGCCCTGGCAGGCTGCTGGTCACCGGGTAAGTCTCTTCCCCTTTCTGTATCTCAGATTTCCCCATCTGTACAAGGGACAATGCCACTTCCCTCTTTTGTAAAATGATTAACAACTATGGATGGAAAAAGGCAATTAAGAAGCCATGTGTTGTTAGGACTTGGACTCTGCTTTACATTGTGGAAAGGTTTTAATTTCTTCCCTTTCTGCATGAGTGTTTTTGTTGTGTTCTGGACTGAAAAATGGAATAAGAAAAGGGAGAGGGGGGAATTTTGGAAAAGACAGCACCAAGGCCAGGAAATATGTATGGCAAAGCAGAAATTAGGGCAAAGGGTATTTTGTTTTGATGCATATTAATGTAGATTTAAAAGCAATTAATTGAAAAAGGAGGAATTAACACGTTTGAAATGCCTTTTTAATGATGCATTGAAGCCAGCAGCGTACATGCCAAATTTCACACTGGCTGCCTGTTCCAGAGCCCAATTTACAGTGAACTCCTGGAAGACAGGCTGTGGGATGGAAAGGCTCTTGGCTAGCCTGCTAACTCCTGGCCTCAGGCTGGCAGGGCACCGAGGACAGCCGAAAGGCCTTTTGGGAGCCCTGCTTCCTCCTCACTGCGCTGGCTGGGGCCTTGGCAGTGGTGGGCCCTGGTCGCTGCTCCATCCCTTGCCGAATGTTCTAGGAGAGAAGAGTGGGAGGCGGGGGTCTCCGGCAGCAGGGTTTGCCCTGGTACAGGGTAGAGGGGCAGTGCCACAGCTCCCAGCACAGATAGCTGGGCTGGCTGGTAAATCACCAGTCGCGTTTCTGCTCCGTGGCTTTGTTATGGGAACATTGATCTGTTGCTGGGATTAACCTCTCAGAGTTTCCAGTGGGTTGGTCTCGCAGTTATTAATGAAACTGGCTGGAACTTGTGTTGACCTTGGCAAAGGCCCCAGTTGGCTTGGAGGTAACTGGCAAAAGCATAATCTCTAATTGAGTAATCCAGGGCTGGGGGAGGGGAGCAGAGGGGGTGGACACGCAGCAGTGCTTTGAACTGGGAGAGCTCGGCGCTCCGACGGGATGCGTGGGAGTGGAGGGCTCAGAACGGCACTGAGCACAGCGGCCGCCGAGGGAATTAGCAAGCAAAAGCGAGGCGGCATCTCAGATCCGGCACCCCAGGCTTCCTCTTGTAGAAAACAGCCCAGAATTCCAGCACCTCCCCATGATTTATTGCTGTGGAACAATAGCGCAGAGGGGCTGGAGAATGGAACGAGCTGTGAGCATCGGCCGTCCCTGGACGCGTGTCCTCCTGTAGCCTCTGTGTTTGCAGTGTCGATCACGCTGGGCTCTCCCTTCCCCACTGGGGGTTGTTTTTCACTTGGGAAAAAGAGTTCTGGGCTTGTTTCTTGGGCTTTTGGTGATCGTCTGCAAGCAGGGACCCAGCAATAGCTGGGCTGTCTTCCGTGGCTGTGCACCTTTGCCATGGGAGAGGGAGGTGCTTACTTGGCCAACTGTGGCCATGCCCAAACCTTTTGGGGAAGGGGTGGCTGTCAGCAAGCCCTGCAGGACACCCAGGCAGAGGGATCCTGAGGAGCTGCAGTAGCACTGATGGACAGGGGACACACCCATGCTGCCAGCATCCTGTTGCTCCCTCCCAGTGAGACCTCTGCCAGTTTGTGGCTTGACCAACCCTGTGGAAGATGAAATGCCTCAAGCACGTTGCCATGAAAAGAACAATTCTTGCCCTGAGGACTGTGGGTTCTTCGATGCAAAGCCTGCACACGCTGCGTGGTTCCCAACTGCTTCTTGGAGGAGCAGACTTCAGTGGAAATGGCTCTAACCTCAGGTCTGAGCAATGAAATGAAACCATTTTAGTGGGTACAAACACACCTACGTCTTTCCTGCTTTTGTCCTCCTTCCCCTGCAGAGAATGGCAGTTCTTGTTAACTCTCTGTGCAACCATGGCTGGGAGGCAGCTGGGCTCTCCCTGAGAAGCTGAGCCAGTGGAGTTGACTGCCCATCAGGAGCGAGTGGAGTAGGGTTGTCAAGTCCAGGAGCTGTAGGAGGATCCTCCTCCAGCGTGTTCGACGTCCACCCATCTGCCGTGGGCTTGCTCTTGCTGTCGACTTGTGCCTGATAAAAATCTGGTTGCAAGAAATGGTTTGGTGGGGTGGGGAATTTACGTTAGGGCAGCAATGATTCAAAGCTATTTCTGGGAAGATGAGGGAGATGTTGGCATTCTCTGCCATTCCAAACATATTTAAAAGCTGAAATATTTGCATTGTTCACGTTGTCACAGTGCAAACACTTCTGGCTGGATTTCTCCCACCCCCTGCTTTCCTCCCTGCTCCAAAGATCATTTCCAAATTGTGTGAGGATGAGTGTGAGTGTATTGGCCCCTGCTCACCTGCATGTGAACACACACCTTTGGGAGTGTGTGCCTGCCATATGCAAGCAGAGTGGATCTCCTGCCATGCCCAGCAGTCCCTTCCATCGCCCGGTGTGCAGCGGCTGTGCCAGGGTGGCTGTGAGGAGTTGTCAGCAGCCTGTGCTGTGCACCAGCATGGGACGGGAAGCCAAGGAACAAACAGCCCAAGGAGTGTTGTATCTGGAATCTCTGTCCCGTGCACGGGCTCATGCTGGTTTCATTTGAAAAACAGATGCTTTTGGGCGTTGCACAGTCCTTGTGAGATGTTCGGCTCCTCCAGCCAGCCCTTTTTGCAGGACAACTAGTTTTATTCCATTTCTCACCTGAAGTTCCTATGGCCAAAGAACTGAAGTATGGCCTGAGAGACTTGGATATGTCAGGGAAAGCCCTCATGGGCTGCGGAAACATTTCAGAAGCAGCATGTAAAAACCCTTGACCCTTCCCCGAGCCACCTGCAACCTGGCTCTTCCCTGCCCTGGCTGCTCTAGCCTGTGGTAGTCCCTAAACTACAGACAGCAGGGCTGAGGCTCAGTGCAGCTGGAAAATGAACAGGAGAACTGACAGTGCCTCAAGCACAGGTTGTTTCGCACTTCTTCGGCTCATTTGTGGTGATCGACATCCAAAACAACCTTTTAAATTGCCTTTCAAGCCACAGCAGTGGTGAAGGGCGATGTGATAAGGCTGACTGCTTCTCGGGAGCCTGCTTCATCATTTACATAATTGGACTTTTCTCTTCCACTCTGTCAATATTACAAGGCTCGCGCAGTGCGACATCTCACCTGATCTGCTGGAGGGAAAGAAAGTCCCTTGACTTTGTGTGCCTCACCCCTGTAATTGGAAGAAATATTGCCAGCTCTTTCTGCTTGTAACAGGGCAGCCTGGTGAGCTGGGTGTGCTTTGTGGGTTCAGGGAGACTTTTCTTCTCCATCTCTGAAGTGTTTATACATGTTACGTGTATCTATTTTATCTTCCACAGCAAGGATTCTAATGTGCCCTGTTATGTCCTGGACATGCAGGAGAGAGCAGAGCTAGTTTGCTACTTTGTCAGTCCTCAAGTGGGATTTAAGAAATAGGGTTGGTATGGCAGGAACCGGTACTGGTCTCCTGTGCATTGCTCCAGAGCATGGGTAAGGTGCAGGGTGAGGAGGGCTGTGCCAGCCACCGCTGCTGTGTGTGCTCAACCCATATAGTACACTTGTATGAGAAAAGAACCCCTCACCTAGAATAAAGTTCCAGGGAAAAATTCAGTCCTGCTACTAACAGGGATGTCCTGGCTGTTTTCTTTTCCTGCTGCAATTTCAGCCTTATCCGGTTTTCTTCTCCTGATTTTCTGGGAGGAGGTGTGGGTGCTGCCAGACATCTTGCAGATGAAGATGAGCTCGGCTACCCTCCTTCTTCAGCAACTCTGCACACCCCTTCTCTCCAAGGGTCTTCCTGGGGAGGGCAGGAGGTTTGGTGGGAGCAGCTCAGGCATCTTCTCCATGAACATACAGTACTGAGCACATTTTTGGTGCTGTACTTTTCCATGGTTAGGAAATGCAGCCTGTCTACTGTTCTGACTCACACAAGGAAAGCCAGTGAGTTGTGACACCCATCAGATTGATCCTGGGTGCCGTGTTTTGAGGAGGAGGGTATTTCATGCTAATACCTTCCTTCCCAGTGTGAGGTGGAAGCCTTGGAGGAGATGCAACAGCAATCGATGGTGTTTGCCTGCTGCTGCTGGAGGGGATGGAGTGGGGGGGTGATTTCAGAGATGGATTTGGCAGAGATGAGTTGCTGCTCTTTGTGCCTGTGGTGATGGAGCTGTAATAACATATTGAACATGGCAACAGCCCTTGCTAAAGCTCTGTGACTTCACGTTCGTGCTTCGTGGAGCCTCATCTCTTAACAACACCCTTAGCATCGATAACAAGAGAGGAGCTGTCGAGTGCCAGAGGGCCTAGTTAAAATCACTCGCTGAAAACCTCCTTTCTTTTTGGACCCAAACTTGCTTTTTAAACAGAAAAACTCTTTGGCTGTGTTTTAGGCAGAGAACATTCAGAGGGTTTTTTGGCTCCGCAGCTTCGTGCTGCATGGGGGGGGCCGGGGGGCGATGGACGCTGGTGTGTGTCAGGAATGCTGGCTGTGCGCTCGGCAAGCGGAGAGGGGTTGTTTTAGGACAAGCTGACAGGCCCTTGGCTTGTTCTGCTGCTCTCGAAAAATGTAATTCTAATTCTTGGCACCTTTTTCCAGGAGGATAAAGAGCGAGAGCGCAGTGGAGCCTGTTCCCTCTGCCCTTGGAAATGGGCTTTTACCCAGCAGCAGAGCTGGCTCAGGGTGGGAGCGATGTGCTCTCTCCTACCCCCAGTTTGGTGGATCAAAAGCAGAAATTAGTGGGGGAGAAGTAGCATGGGGTGAAATGACCTGAACCACCTCCTCACAGTCTTGACCTCGATCTGGTTACTCTTTGGTCATCTCAGCTCTCTGACAGAGCATCTTCTTCTGCAGGTGCCAGCATTCTGCCCAGGTTCTGCTCGCCTTCATCCTGGCTGAGGGCTGGCAGTCCCTTTAACCCTGTACCTTTTCCTATGAGGAAACTGTTCTGTGGTACTCCATCCTCTGGCAGTGCCAGGCAGCAGAGGAGGAGATGGGCCATGGGTGTGGGGTTTCCCAGTCCTCTGCTGCAACCCAAGGGGTTCTCCCTGAGCTGCAGAGCCCACAGGACCCTGCTTCAGCACGTCTGCTAACCCCTGTATCCCCACCTCTGCCTGCACAGTAACACTTCCTTGGCTTGCCTTCAAGCAGCTGCTCTGGTCACTGCCCAAACAGAATCTGATTTCTTTCCTCCCTGTGCTGTTCCCTGAGGAGCAGCAGTGATCGTTTCTGCCTTCTGATCTCCACTTTGGATGCTGTCATTCCTGTGGCTGTTTAAGAAAGAACCATTGCCTGGTGCAGGTCAAGCCGTCCCACGTGGTTACGTGACCGAACCAAGCACAGGCTTTTATTTCAGGTTGGTTTTCAGGTCTGTGCTATTTTATCTTGTGCCAGCCATCTCAGGTATGATGTAGAGCACATTGCCTGTAGCAGTTAATGTGTTTCTGCCTCGGCAGCAGAGAGAGTGGCAGATGTAAACACAGGAATGTTACAGTCTTTCAAACACTAAAAACTCCCAAAGAATAGGTGGGTGTGTGTATATAAGTATATGCAGCGCATTATATTAATGGAGAGAGATTTGTAAATTCATGCATTCGTGAATGTTTCATGTGTATATACTTTTTTATAGGTTTTTAAGTAATTGATAAGCCCACATTTTTATATATATACACACACACACACATATATATGCTGCCTCGTGTACTTGTAAGCTGTGATTTTTCAAAGGCTTCTTCTAGCCTCGTTCAGTGATCCTGCCTTCAGCAGACACAAGGAGAAGGGCTCCAGTCTCAAGCAAAGCTAAATATTGATTTGAGTCAATCTGGGTGCACTTGGAGACATCACTAGTGTTCATGAATGCAGCATAATCGCTGATTGGAGAGGGGAAATTTCATCATAAAGGCCCCAAAAGGGAGGTTTATTATTGCTTTCTTCCAAATGCCTGAATTTTATTAGCTTCAGTCATTCTTGGCAGGGCAGTGGAATGGGATTTTATAGTTAGCAAAGGAAAAGTAAACACAGTAATCATTTCACAGCCCTGTGCCTGCCAAACCAAGATGGAAATTCCAGCCTTGGTGGGAAGCTGCTGCTTTACTAACAGATAATAACAAATTCACTGTGGGCTTATTCTTGCTATGAGAGTTGAGATGTTCAGGTTTTTCTGTAACACCCTGATCTGGGGAGGCAGAGGTGCTTCATGCTTTTCTGCAGGAACAGCCTGGGCAGAGGTTTGTGGTTCGAGTAACTCCCACAGCCATTCACAGGTAGAAATGGTGTTTCTGCTCTGAGCCTTTGGGAGCTGCTCTATCCCACGCTCTTGTCAGTATTTGGTTTTTCCTTGGTCAGTCTTGCTCTGGTTGCAGAGCTGAGCGATGCTCGAGGAGTGACACGTTTGGTCCCTGCACTCTTTGACCATCTCTACCTGCTGAATGGGGGGAGGGATATCATGGAAAAAAACATTCTCCATCTAAATCCAAAACTCTCATGAAAGGCTTGTTTTGCATGGTTTCCTGGGCTTGTTGAGGGCTTGGCTGCCAGCTCGGATCTGGACTCGCGCCCGCCTGTGTTTCCTGGTGCTGGGGGACGTTACTTCCTCCCACCTTCCTGCCCCGCCGGCGTGGGGGTGGTGGTGGGGATGGCCTGCCTGCCGCAGGATGCGGCCTCCTGATGGAAAAGCAGGCGGAGCAGTGAAGGAAATGGCTACTCAAACAAGCGGCGAATGTCGAGGCAGCCCCTTCCACGTGTCTGCACAATTATTAGAACAATAAACCACTGAGCGCAGCCGGCGGCGGGCTCTGATGGATGGTGCAGCTGACGGCTGCTGTGCACCACCCGTGCTCCCTGTCAGCACGGATCCTGCTGGGGTGGAGGGCCTTGACCCGTGCTACACCACCTCTTCCACGGCACTGAGATGGAAGTTGGTACAAGCAGCTGGGACCGTGTCCCACATCCCCGCCTGTGTGTGTCCCGAGGTGCTGCTTGTGGGGAGTTTGGGACGGTGGCCAGAGGATGTATTTTGTGTGGCCATGGGGGCTGTCAGGCTCCTGGTGGATTCCTTGGGCAGTGGAGGGGCAGGCAGAGCATTGTCCCTATCGTGTCCCCCGTAGTTTTTAGAGATGAGAGGTATTTGATGTCCAGCTTCATATACTTGAGAGCACAGCCAGGATGAATCTGTACATTAGGTGACCTGGAGCAAGGAAGTGGTGACATGCAGCTGGTGAGGGGAGCTCGATGAATTGCTGTAGGAGCAGGTGCTTCAGTTTTTTGAGCTGACACAGTTGGAAGAGGAGCTGCTGGGAGTGAGCAGGGTTTTGGTGCTGGGACTGTCACCCCATGCCCAATGTGCTGGGAGTCCCCAGCGTAGTTGTTGTCCCCAGGGGAGTTGTTGGTGATCCTGGCTTGGTGCATGGAAGAGGAGGTTTGGGTTCGTCCCACAGTGCACCTCAGCCACTGCTCAAACCATTTTATGTCTTGTTTGTGTTTCCTTTCTCCATCAGTCTGTCTCCTCCTTGGTGGGCAGCTTGACCCCCAGGATTTGGGTAAAATAATTTTTAGTGATGGTTATGAAGGGGGGGAGGAGTTGCCTTTAAGTGTATCTCACTTGTGGCAGTGGTTAAAAAGAACTGTCTTCAGTCATTCCCTTCCCTCTCCTAAATTTGATGCCCTTTCAAGCCAAATTCCCAATATTGATGCTGTGTGCCATCTTGATTAACTCCCAGACAAATCCCTGCTTCACAGGGCCGCCGAGTGCTGCCCTATGTGTATCCCGCTGGGATGTGCATGGCTGAGGAGTCCCTGCTCCTCCTCGGCCTCCTGCCTCCTCCCTGGCAATAGGAGGAAATTTAAATGTTTCTGAAGAGCAACATTTCCATTTCAAAAGCTGTTCGTTCAAGTGCGTCTGGAGTGGGATTTCTCTCCCCCACTCCTCTCTGAATGGGAGCTTTAGAAGTCTCATTTCCTCTGCTTGATAACACCAGGCTGAGAAGGGCTTTTGTCTTTTCATTTCCCCTCAATTTTTTATTTTTAAATCAGTGAGGTTTGGAGAAGCTGCTGTGGTGGATTTTCCCTCCCCCGTGTTTGTCCGTGTGCTGGAGGATGCACCTGGCATCACCCAGTGAATGAGCTGGAGCTTCCTGGGGAACAGCCCCAAGCTGAGCAGGCACCCACCTGGGAGCACCCTGCCAGTTGCTCCTGGAAGCAGAGGAGGAGGTTTGTTGGCATGCCCCTGCCACCCTGCCCTTCCCAGCTATCTGAGCAGGGGCTTACATGCCCCAGCACCTCTGGACAGTATTGGGTGTCTTGGTGCTGAGCCCGGCTTAGGATCTGGCCCCGTGTTTCGAACACATGACACTGCAGTGGCTTTAATCCTGCTGACTGGTTGCCTGCCTGCTTTTTGGCTGACATAGCTTTTCCAGTTAGTGTGAAATTATATATTTTTAATGGGATGCTCAGAGGAAGGCACATATAAGGGGATGCAGTTGCCTGGCTGCCACTTCTGCAGGACTGATGAGTGTGGATGCAGACGCTGTCCCAGGAGTGTGATGGCAGTTGTGCTGGTCACTGGAGTATTTCACTGCTATAAAAAGGGATATTTTTCTGCAGAAGCCTTTTTTACAAAACTCTGGCATGCTTTTCATGTGGCATCTAGGGCTGGAGGGCTTTCTACCTGCTTGAGGGCCAGCTGGGATTTGGCACAGACTATTCCAGCATCCTCTGTCAGAGGAAACATGCCTCCTGGGATTAACATAGACCTTGATGCTACATCCCTGCCTGGTTGATGTGCTGGAAAGACTTGGAATTTGCTTTGTTGCATGTGCCAGTTGGAAGAGGATGAGTGATATTGCCAAAAATAAAAAATTAAAATGTTGGGAAGCTAAAGCTTTCAAAGGCACAGAGTGAGTGTTCTATTCCCCTGAGCTTTGCTGGGTTGGCTGACAAGATGCTTTCCAGGTTGCTGGAGGAGGTTTAGGGATTGTGCCTGCACCCCCAGGCAGGGGACCCCTTCTGCCTCTCTGGGGTCTCCCTAAAGAAACTCCTTGAGCAGCAGGCACAGAGAGAAATACAAAACCAGGAGGGAGGGACAGTCACGTGAGGCCATGTCACCACATCCCATGTTCCCAAGTCCATGGTGATTATTCTGAGGTTCCTGTGAAGGCTGCCCAAAGTTGGCCAGCTCCGGGGAATGCGAGGGAGGTTTGAGCCTCAGCAACAAGCGGCTTTGCTGGGAGGAGCAGCATCTGGCTCTGCTGTGTTACCTTTAAAATGTGGTTCTCCAACCAGGGGTGCTCACCCTGCTGCCTGGCCAAGAGCCAAATTGGGCAATTAAAAATTTGCCTCCCTGCCTTGGCGTTCCTTGTAATCAGAAGCGTTTTTCACAGTTGGTTCCTTTTTAAGAGACATCAAACAAGCGCTCTCCTCCCGCCTCGCCTCCCTTGTGTGTTGTTTATGTGCCTCCCAGGCGTTTAGGTGAGTTTGTGGCAGCCCCCTCCTCTTGGCCTCCTGGGTCTTAGTCACCCAGGTTGTGGTTTTGAATATCCTGGTGCAGGATTTTGATGTGCTCTTGAGCCGATGGGTTACGTGCCTGGTGCCTTTTTCATGCCTCCCCAGCGCTGCAGTTTCGTGGTTGTTTCCCATTGCCACAAGCCAGTGCTGTTCCCCACGGGAGCTGTTTTGCCTTCTCAAACCAAGACACCAATGCTTTCCTCCTGGCTCCAGCTGAGGGTGAGCCTGGTCCCTGCCACAGCACAAAAGGCTGTGGGCAGGACATGCCTGGCAGGGACTGTCCTGCACTGGGGTGGGCAGAGGGGAGGCTGTGGGGGGCTCCTGTGCCTGCGTCTCTTCCCGGTTGGGGGAAGCTCTGCTCGTTTAAGCACATGGGTTTGAGTTTGTGAATGGGAGGTGGGGATTTAGGGTTGAAGTGCTGTGCTAGGGGACAGTGATACTCTTGGCAGCACACTGTTGGGTGCTACAGCAGCACTGGTGATGATCTGGGTGGCTGCTGGGTGAACAAGTTATTGAGAGAACATTAAAGTTTCAGAGGGAAGAGTAGAAGAGCTTGGTGCTCTATGGCCTACTCTGACAACCTTAATTTGTCCTCCCCTTTTTTGCTGGAAGCAGCAGGACACACCCTCTTTGAGTTACATGCCTCTCTGTTCAGTGCCTGGGACAGACCCTGTCTTGTGCCGAGCAGGTCTCTGGTTGCTTTACTCCATCCTTATCCTGTGGTGGGTGGTCTCAGGCTTTACCTTCTGTCCCAACCATGACTCCTGCATTTATTTATCACTATTTTAGGGCACTTGCTGTTGGCCTGGAATACTCCACACATGCCATTATGTTCCTTCCAGCTCAGCCCTTTCCTTTCCTTTGCAGAAGTGCAGGCAGAGTGCAGTACCTATCTTGGAGCGTCCCAGGACCAGGACCTCACTCCTCTTGCTTGCTCGATTCCAAGTCTTTCCCTGGGCAAGCACCAAGATGAGATTTTTATTAATATTCTTTTCTTTTCCCTTGGACACTTTTTCAGCGTTAACAAATGCGAATTGCTGGCAGAGAGTCTTACCAGATGTATCAACTGTGCTGAAGATGCTCAAGAAAAAGATTCCCAGAATCTTTCTGGATGTTGCAGAAATGCATATTTTCCTGTAAACTTGTTCTTGGAAGCTGCAGAGTTGTTTTGGCTGAAATTCACTATTTAAAAAAAAAAAAAAAAAAGGCAAAAAAAATAGCCTAAAAAAGCCTGAAGGTGATGTTCAGCATGGAAAATTTCAGTCCAGACAGTTACAGTTTGAACAAACTTAGGATCAACTGGCAGTGCAGGGATGCAGAATAGGCAGCATTGGGGGATTCTTAATGAGAGGTGGAGCAATTAGCTCCTCGTTATAATGACTAGATGGGTAGGTGAGAATTCATCACTCCTTCAAGTCAGTGGGGAACATTTGCATTCAATGCAATTATTATCCACTAATGGGGAAACGCAGGAAGGGAATGAAAGGCACAGCATCCATTTGTCGGTGTAATGCCTTTGGCTTCAGTGGGAGTTTGCCTGAGTAAGTATTTCCGGAATTGACCCCTTATTCCCGGCTGCCTCTGAGTCCATAAACTGAATCTGCTGGTGCTTCTGTAGAATTCTGCAATCCTGAGATCCAGAGGCAGCATCTGCTCAGTATAACACCGTGGAATGGCTCTTTTGAGCACAAGCAAGTTTTGTGAGACCAGATACAAGGCTTTGGGTAGTGCATTGAACTGAGACACTCACTGGCGAGGTTTTACCACCCTCATAAATCTGGCGGGGGGGGGGGGGGGGGGGGGGGGGGGGGGGGGGGG